>NC_064921.1:969467862-969775112 GCF_023897955.1 Schistocerca gregaria | reverse complement strand
CCTGGTGTCTGTTGCACGGCAATGCTCCGGTGCACAAAAGCAGGACCGTACTTAGTTTCTTGACTGAAATAGGTATCGTTGCGCTTGACCATCCCCCTCACTCACCGGATTATGCTCCGTGCGACTTCTGGCTGTTTTCCAAACTGAAAATGAAGATGAAAGGACGTCGTTTCGACACTATTTCCCGTATCGGGAAGGCTATGACAAAGACCCTGAAGGCAATTCCACTTGTTAACTATCAGAATTGTTTTGAACAATTTTTCCACCGCTTGCTGTTTTGTATGGAATCACAAGGAGACTATTTAAATAAAAAATAGTGTACACTACTAACAACCAGCGTCTTGGATTTAATTTCAGATCAGTAATTTTTTTCTGTTGGACGGACCGTGTAGACTGTCAAAACTGCTGAAGAAATGCATCGTGCTCAGAAACAAAACCACGATTGTGACTGAAGGACGTTGTTCTTTATTTTTCGAAAGTAATATAGTCACGGAAGGAAAATTGACAAAAATAGATAAAATTAAGTTTAACACTGCCTACAAAATTAGTTGTGTGTGTGAAATGTTATGGGACTTAGCTGCTAAGGTCATCAGTCCCTAAGATTAAACGCTACTTAACCTGAATTACACTAAGGACCAACATACACAACCATTCCCGAGGGAGGACTCGAATCTCCTCCGGAACCAGCCGCACAGTCCATGACTGTATTGTCATAGGCCGCTCAGCTAATTCCGCGGGGCTCAAGATTAGTTGTCAACAGCTACATATCTATTTGACGCTACAAATACCCAATTAATAACCGTTTCATTCAGTTTATTGATGTGTTATCCGGAACACAGCGACTCCTTAGATCCAATGCTCAGTAAAGATAATTGGAAAATAGAGTTGTGAAAGACCGGCATGCTAAGGAAATGTATCACCACTGTTGACATCCTGACAACATATTATCGATAAATGAATACCAGTATTAATTCTACAACCCGATGACGGCACTGGCTCTCTCCTTTGGCCTTGTCTTCACCCTTAATAGCACAGGTGAGATGAGGAGGTCCCTTACTCCTTGACAGAGGGTAGGTGACGATGCGGGAGACACGCACCACCGTATTAGGGAAGGTCCTAGCGCAGGTGGTTTGCTATTGCCTTCCTTCCACCGTTGTTGTTGTGGTCTTCAGTCCAGACACTTGTTTGATGTAGCTCTCCAGACTACTCTATCCTGTGCAAGGTTCTTAATCTCCCAGTACCTACTGCAATCTACATCCTTCTGAAACTGCTTAGTGTATTCATCACTTGATCGCCCTGTACGATTTTTAACCTAGACGCTGCCCTCCAATACTGAACTGGTGATCCCTTGATGCCTCAGAATACGTCCTAGCAAGCGATACCTTCTTCTCGTCAAGTTCTTCGACAAATATCTCTTCTCCCCAATTCTATTGGATACGTCCTCATTAGTTATGTGATCTACCAATCTAATCTCAAGCTTTCTTCTGTAGCACCACATTTCGAAAGCCTTTATTCTCTTCTTCTTGTCTAAACTATTTATCATCTACGCTATACTTCCATACATAGCAACACGTCATGCAAATACTTTCATAAACGATTAGCCGACACTTAAATCTGTACTCGATGTTAACAAATTTCTCTTCTTCAGAAACGATTTTCTTGCCATTGCCAGTCAACATTTTATATCTTCTCTACTCCGAACATTCTCAATTATTTTGCTCCCCAAGTAGCAAAATTAATTTACTACTTTAAGCGTTTCATTTCCTAATCTAATACCCATACCATCACTTGATTTAATTCGACTACATTCCATTATCCTCGTTTTGCTTTTCTCTATGTTCATCTCATATCCTCCTTTCAAGACTCTGTCCACTGCGTTCAACTGCTCTTCCAAGTTCTTTGCTGTCTCTGACAGAATTACAATGTCATCGGTAAAAGTCAATTTTTTTATTTGTTCTCCATGGATTTTAATTCCTACTCCGAATTTGTCTTTTGTTCCCTTTACTGCTTGCTCAATATACAGATTGAATAACATCGGGGATAGGCTACAACCCTGTCTCACTCCCTTCCCAACCACTTCTTCCCTTTTATTCCTCTCGACTCTTTATAACTGCCATCTGGTTTCTGTACAAATTGTAAGCAGCCTTTCGCTCGCTGTATTTTACCCCTGCCGCTTCAGAATTTGGAAGAGAGTATTCCATTCAACATTGTCAAAAGCTTTCTCTAAATCTACAAATGCTAGAAACGTAGGTGTGCCTTTCCTTAATATATTTTCCAAGATAAGTCGTAGGGTCAATATCGTCTCTCGTGTACCAACGTTTCTAAGGAATCCAAACTGATCTTCCCCAGTTTTTCCATTCGTCTGTAAAGAATTCGTGTTAGTATTTTGCAACTATAACTTATTAAAGTGATAGCTCGGTAAATTTCACTTCTGTGAACACCTGCTTTCTTTGGGATTGGAATTATTGTATTCTTCTTGAAGTCTCAGGGTATTTCGCCTGCCTCATACGTCTTGCTCACTAAATGGTAGAGTTTTGTCAGGGTTGACTCTCCCAAGGCTGTCAGTAGCTCTAATGGAATGTTGTATACTGCCGGGGCCATTTTCGACTTAGGTCTTTCAGTGCTCTGTCATACTCTTCACACAGTATCATCCTCCTCCATTTCCATAATATTGTCCTCAAGTACATCGCCATTCTATAGACCCTATATATACTCCACCCACCTTTTTTTCTTTCCCTTCTTTGCTTAGAACTGAGTTTCTGTCTGAGCTCTTGATATTCATGCAAGTGGTTCTCTTTTACCCAAAGACCTCTGTTTTTTCTGTAGGCAGTATCTATCTTACCCCTAGTGATAAACATCTCTCCATCCTTACATTTGTCCTCTAGCCATCCCTGCTTAACCATTTTGCACTTCCTGTCTATCTCACTTTTGCCTGCATTATTTACTGCACTTTTGTATTTTCTCCTTTGATCTATTAAATTCAATATCACTTCTGTTACCCGCGTAATCCAGGTCCCATCTCTTTAAATTCCCACCTTTTTGCGGTTTTTTCAGTTTTAATTTATAGTTCATAGCGAATTGATTGTGGTCAGAATTCACACCTGCCCCTGGAAAAGTCTTACAATTTAAAACTTTGTTCCTAAATCTCTGTCTTACCATTATATAATCTATCTGAAACCTTCTAGTATCTCCATGCTTCTTCCATGTTTAAAACTTTCATTCACGATCCTTGAACCAAGTGTTAGCTATAATTAAGTTATATGCACAATTGTACTAGGTGGCTTCCTCTTTCATTCATTACCTGCATTCCATATTCACCTACTACGTTTCCTTCTCTTCCTTTTTCTACTATTGAATTTCAGTCACAGATGACTATTAAATTTTCGTCTCCCTTCACTACCTTAATAATTTCTTTTATTTCATCATACATTTCATCAATCTCTTCGTCATCTGCGGAGCTAGTTGGCATATAAAACTTGAAATACTGTAGTAGGCGTGGGCTTCGTATGTATCGTGGCCAAAATAATGGGTTCACTATGCTGTTTGTAGTAGCTTACATACAATTTTTTATTCATTATTAAACCTACTCCTGCATTACCTCTACTTGATTTTGTATTTATAACCCTTTATTCACATGACCAGAAGTCATGTTCCTCCTGCCACCCAACTTCACTAATTCCAAGTATATCTAACTTTAACCTATCTATTTCCCTTTTTAAATTTTGTAAGCTACCCGCTCGATTAAGGGATCTGACATTCCACATTCCGACCCTTAGAAAGCCAGTTTTCTTTCTCCTGATGCAATGCCCTCCTGAGTAGTCCTGCCCCCCTCCCCCAACCCTGGAGATCCGAATAGGGGACTATTTTACCTCTGGAATATTTTACCCAAGAGGACGCCATCATTATTTAACCATACAATAAAGCTGCATGCCCTTGGGAAAAATTATGACAGTAGTTTCTCTTTGCCTTCAGCCGTTCGCAGTACCAGCACAGCATCGCCGTTTTGGTTAGTGTTACAGACTGTTGCCTCTGCAACTACTGAAAAACCTGCTGCCCCTCTTGAGGAATCACACGTTTGTCTGGCGTCTCCACAGGTGCCCCACCATAGTGTATGCACCTACGATACGGCTATCTGTATGGCTGAGGTACGCAAGTCTCCCCATGGTTCATGGCTCATGGCGGAGGGGGGGGGGGGGAGGGGGCTCCTACCGTAATGGGGGTGAATGATGACGATGAAGAAGACACAACAACACCCAGTCATATCATCGAGGCAGGTGCAAATCACTGAACCCCCCCCCCCCCCCCCGCCTTACCGTCCCCGGGAATCGAACCCGGCCCCCCACTTCTCGGGAAGCGACAACGCTACCTCGTGACCACGAGATGCGGACAAAAGTAAAACACTACAGTGTATAAGCACTCATCACAGTTGTGCACTCGACCAACACACCAGACATCTCATAACACGCAGGACGAAGGAAAACCTTACCAATTAACGAGCGAGTTCCGCAGGATGGCAACGCGTGATTCGCGCATCTGAACCGGTCATTTCCTGAACATAGGAACTGATATGTCTCTGGACATCGCACTTATTAATGAAGCTTAAGTTACTAAGAAGTGATTTGAAAAAAGTTAAAAATTATGCTTCATTAGGAAGCATTTCTAATGAAAATCACTTTTACAAGAACAAAACAAAAATGCAAGATATTTACGGCAGATTATAAAATTTGACAACTTTAATTGAATGTTAAACACTCGAATGTAGAACAGTTCCGATCCTGGCCACTGGATTTCTATATGACGCGGACAAGCGTTCACTGATCATTGGAATAAGTGATATTATGATAGCCTCAAACGTTTCGTTGAGGTCATCAGGTCAAACAAACATAATAGTCACTTTCTACCCACCCAAAGGTGTAATATTTTAAATGACACTTACCAATAGCGGTAGCTACAATTTTACAACGTGCTTAACGACGTTTCCCTAGAGCCACAGTTGGCTGCGCACTACTAACATTTTCGCCTGAGAGATAAATATGTACTACGTTGATTGGGACTAGAGGCAGGAGAAATCCCATTTACAGTCTCTTCTTGTGTAGAAAATGAGCAGTTGGGGACGTTGAAGTTTATTGACTGCAAGTTTTGCCGTGTCTTGAATGACTTACTCCCTTTACAAGAGAATCTGAGATTCGCCTTCCACACTGTTCACCAGTTGCGCTTTTGCTGGAGTCTGGCTCCGTTTTCCTTGTGTCTCCACGAAGCGGTGTTGTGTCGCACCAGGGTGTTGCCTGGCGGTGGGTGGTGGGTTTTGGGGGTGGGGGAGGAGTGGGGGCGGCAGCGGCAGAGGGCGCGCAGCGCGACCACGCCAGCCAGCTTGGCTGCGCCTCGGAGCTTCCTGTTCCGCTTCGTATCCGCCGCGTCGGCTTCCGGCGCCCGCCGGACGCCCTGCTCGACAAGGCAATCCCATTAGCAGCATACTCGCCGTAATTACACCAGTGGACCTGGAGAGAATTCTGCCGCAGCTAACACAGGACGACCTGCTAACAGAGGGACAAAGTCTGCAGGCCCGCAGAAGTGCCGTACTGGCACCAACGGCGCCCCAGGGAGGAACAGAATTACTGCTCCCCTTCTTAATAACGTGCGCACTTGTAGGTACATTCTAACAGCAGACAGGAAATACCGAATGATGAAGTTCGGTCAGCACTCGATGTGGTCAGTTACAAGTACCGGGAGGTTGTCATAGTAATATCCGTATTTAACACGTCAGAGTACTGAAAGACCGCCGGCCGCGATGGTCTCCCGGTTCTCGGCGCTCAGTCCGGAACCGCGCGACTGCTACGGTCGTAGGTTCGAATCCTGCCTCGGGTATGGATGTCTGTGATGTCCTTAGGTTAGTTAGGTTTAATAGTTCTAAGTTCTAGGCGACTGATGACCACAGACGTTAAGTCGCATAGTGCTCAGAGCCATTTGAACCATACTGAAAGAACTAATCGAAACAAGGCCCGGGAGTAGACAGCATTCTATTAGAACTACTGACATCCTTGGGAGAGCCAGTCCTGACAAAACTCTACCACCTGCTGAGAAGGATGTATGAGACAGGTGAAATACCCTCAGACTCCAAGAAGAATATTATAATTCCAATCCCAAAGAAATCAGATGAGAAAATTACCGAACTATCAGTTTCATAAGTCACGACTGCAAAATACTAACACGAATTCTTTGCAAACGAATGGGAAAACTGGTAGAAGCCGACCTCGGGGAAGATCAGTTTAGATTCCATAGAAATATTGGAACACGTGAGGCAATACTGATCCTACGACTTATCTTAGAAGATAGATTAAGGAAAGGCAAACGTTTCTAGCATTTGTAGACTTAGAGGAAGCTTTGGACAATGTTGACTGGAATACTTCCTTTCAAATTCCGAAGGTGGCAGGGGTAAAATACAGAGGGCGAAAGTCTAAAGAACCTGATGGCAGTTACAAGAGTCGAGCGACATGAAAGGGAAGCAGTGCTGAAAGTCGCGAGCTCTATCCTCTTATCTCGTGTTTTCTACTGAAAATCTCGTGCTTGTACTCTTGTTAACTTTACTATTACAGAGATCGCCTAAACTTTATTTTAATTGGTCCTGTGCACAACAAGTAACTTACTTGGTCTTCCTGCTGCCACTGCTTGGTCTGCTGCGTTCCATTATTTAACAAAAACATAAAATAAACTATTATTCATGCTGAGTGCAATGCATGTTCCGTATGGCGGCTCCTGCTGTTGCTGCGGCTGCTGCTGCTTACTACAACTACAAATAATTCATATAATTCAAGAGAAAGGGTTTGCTCAAATGTAATTCCTTTTTTTTTTAAAAGAAAACTATATTCTTAAAGCTATTCTTTCTTATTCAATTAAAAAAACGCTAAAAGCTCTTTGAACAATCGCTTCGTATGTAAATCTGCCTCCTGTGGCATTAAAGCAATATTACAAATTTATCAAACTCTTGAGACAGACTGCAATACGTCTCAATTAAATACATAGTGAAACAATTCCCTGACAGTTACAAAAGTAATCAATGACAAAAAAAAAATACTTAATAACGATGGTTTCCCTTAAGAATTCAACTCCTATCATTATCAAAATTACCGTCTGCTGCTACACACTTTTACAAACCCTTTTCTTTACATTAATAATCCTGCTGCAAATTATAAAAAATATCAACTAAATACCAAATCCTGTGTCGCTGCTGGCGGACACAGCAGTACGGCAGCTCGGCGACGACCCCTCGCCCAACATGCGTGTGGAACACGCACGCGGGCTCCCACACTGGCTCCAAAACTGCCCGTAGTTAAAGAATGTGCTGCGAAGCGCGACAACAGAGCTTGCGTATGCGCGCTGTAGCCAACCTTTAAATCCTAAGAGAGTATTGCAAAGTCTCAGTGGTTCGGATGGGAGTGAGACAGGGCTGTAGCCTCTCCCACATGTCATTCACTCTGTATATTGATCAAGCAGTAAAGGAAATAAAAGAACAATTCGGAGTAGGTATTAAAATCTACGGAGAAGAAATAAAAACTTTGAGGTTCGACGATTACATTGTAATTCTGTCAGAGACAGAAAAGGACTTGGAAGAGCAGTTGAACGCAATGGACAGTGTCTTGAAAGGAGGATATAAGATGAGCATCAACAAAAGCAAAACGAGGACAGGGGAATATAGCCGAATTAAATCGGGTGATGCTAAGGGTGTTAGATTAGGAAATGAGACATTTAAAGTAGTAAAGGAGATTTGCGATTTGGGGAGCAATATAACTGATGACGGTCGAGGTAGAGAGGATATAAAACGTAGAGTGGCAATCGCAAGGAAAGCGTTTCTGAAGAAGAGAAATTTGTTAACATCGACTATAGATTTAAGTGTAAGGAAGTCGTTTCTGTTGGTATTTGTATTGAGTGTAGCCATGTATTGAAGTGAAACGTGGACGATAAATAGTTTGGACAAGAAGAGAATAGAAGCTTTCGAAATGTGGTGCTAGAAAAAAATGCTGATGATTTGATGGGTATATCACATAAATAATGAGGAGGTATTGAATAGAATTGAGGAGAAGTGGAGCTTGTGGCACAACTTGACTATCACATAACTAATGAGGAGGTATTGAATAGAATTGAGGAGAAGTGGAGTATGTGGCACAACTTGACTACAAGTAGGGATCTGTTGGTAGGACATGTTCTGAGGCATCAAGGGATCACCAATTCAGTATTGGAGCGCAGCGTGGAGGGTAAAAATTGTAGAGGGAGTCCAAGAGATGAATACACTAAGCAGATTCAGAAGGATGTAGGTTGCAGTAGGTACTGGGAGATGAAGACCATTGCACAGGATAGAAGAGCATGGAAAGCTGCATCAAACAAGTCTCAGGACTGAAGACCACAACAACAACACTGAAACTAATGAACGTATGAACGCCAAACTTGGTATGATTAATGTTCAGTGTAAGGTGTGCATGATTTACAAGTGTCACAGCCCCACCGGCCAGTTCCAACTATGGCCACCAGGTGCCGTGATGAATCATCGTGATTCGTGGTCTCACACACCTGACCAGTCGCAGTGCACTTGTTGACGAGTCGACATACTCTTAGACAAAGCTTAGCAGGTGAGGCTCTCCACTTTCTCGCATGGACTGAAGCTGACGAGGGCTGGCCCGTCACCATCCGATTGACATAAGAATCTCATTTTCCTCTGACGGGTGAGGTAAAACACTGATTCGCCGAGTGTGGGGATCCTCAGCTCCAATCACTGTGCACGAACTTCCTCTGTATGGTGAACGTGTCACCGTATGTTGTGGTTTCACGGATACATTCATGATTGGCACATTCTTTTTTGGACGGTTTCGCGACCAAGACGTGCACTGTGATTGGCGAGAGTTACTGCGATATGCACTACAGGAGAGAGACGCACTGAACGTAACAGTTTTCTTCAAAACACGTTTGGAAATAATGGAATTATTAGCCGATTTTTTCAAAATTTTTGGCCGACACGATTCCCTGTGATTTCAGGTTGTGGGGCTACCTGAAGGACAGGACTTACCAGGGGAACATTCATACATGTGCTCATCTGAAATGCAGCATATCAAGAGAGATAGCCAGCATAAATACGGGCATATTTCGTTATGCTGTGCGGAATGCAAGCCTACGGTTTTAGACTCTTCAGGACACTGATGGGCACTATACTGAGTTCTTTTAGTAGCAGTAATGGTACAGGTATATAATGGTATGATGTAACGTAGAAGAAAATTAGAAGTGTTTCAATTACCTTGATTCTGCATTGTTTCTCTTCCCCATGTCCTTGGCACCACTGCTACCACGTTTGGTACTCGTACGGTAGCTGGTTTCCGTGTTATAATGTCTTCAACAGGGAAAGTTTAATTATAACCACACGGTACTTTAAAGTCTGCCGCAATGCAAAAGTATAAGGTACTTTCAAGGGGAGGCCGCCAATTGTGAAATTCGGATTCGATTCATACTGCGCATAATAAAAGCTCATGGCCAGAGGTGTAACGTGGCAAAGCACCAAGATGCACTTCTCAGCCGTTGTCGAGAAAATCGACAGTTAAAAGAAACCATTGCGATGAAATACTCACAACGATTAATATTTTTCTACAGCGTCGTGGCGCAGGGATAAGCGCTCGGTTTCTTAATCCGAAGGTCATCGGATCGAACCTCGCGCGATGTAAATTTTTTTTTATTATTGGTTTTTTGTAACTATTAATGAATTCCGTATGCATGTTGGTGAAGGCGGATCGTTCTCCAATTGTACCACCTCCATTTTCCGTTTCTTTAACAGGGTGTACCAAAGCTCTCACGTCCACACTGATTTTCGTCGATGTTATAAGTTTCGCTAGGGACCGCATCTACCTTCTTTCGAAGTTAGGAGGCTCGTTTCGGCCCATTCAAAATCTGTCCTTCAAGTGTAACGAGCGAGTAACGGAGTTTATATTTCATAACTGCCACAGCAAATTTGTGTTCGTAGGGTTTCTATTCTAATTCGAACGTTTGACTTACGCTATACGTATTCGTTTCGGAATATCGTTTCTACGTCTTCCGTTAACTATACGTGGTTATCATTATGAAGACAATTAATAACATTTAAGAAATACAACTTTGTTTGCGGAAAACATAATGATGTTCAAAGCCGCCAGTTTTTCCACGACAAACGACTTTCAACAACCTATTATATGCATAATTGTTGCAACTGATTGCCGGAAATTAATGATATAATGTGTGTGTGTGTGTGTGTGTGTGTGTGTGTGTGTGCGCGCGCGCGCGTATGTGTGTGTGTATACACACATTTTAATTACAGAAAAGAAATAATAAAAAAAGGTTGCATGGCAAGAGATTTGATCTGGCGACCTTGGGATTACGAACCCCAGAGCTTACCGCTGCGCCACGACGTTGTAGAAAACTATTAATCGTAGAGAGTATTTCACCTCAACGGTTTCTTTTAACTGTCGATTTTCTCGACAACGGCTGAGGAGTGCATCTTGGTTCTTTGCCACATTACACCTCTGGCCATGAGCTTTTATTATGAGCAGTATGAATCGAATCCGAATTTCACAACTGGCGGCCCTCCCCTTGTTAGACACTTTATCGCGTGTGATTACGGCACAGGTATTGGAATAGATGCGACTACTTACCTCGGGATGATGTCTGAATTACGATTCTGATCTTGTGATTTTCTTTTTGCAGCAGCGATTTTATTTATATATTTTTTGTGGTTAATACATTGAAGGCAGAAATTGCAACACCAAGAAGGAGTTGTGCGATATAAATGGCTATTACTAGTGGAGCTTCGACATGTGGAAGATGATGTCTATTCGAACTTCACACCAGTCGCTCTGAGCATACAAATCAGGTTTGTTTTAAATACACACTGTAACGGTGTTGAGCGTTAGTTACCTTTGGGAAAGAACGTAGTGAGTTGATGTTAGCCAACAGTGCCTTTAAGGTAACATAGACGTCATATCAACACCTCACTAAATTTGATGAAGATCGTGTAATACGGCTGCAAGAATCTGGATTTTCCTTCTGCGATATTACAGAAAGACTTATCAGGAATGCAGCCATTGTACATGATTGCTGCCTTGGGTGATCACAAGAATTTATGGTCGCAAGAAGACTCAGTTCTGAAGGACACGTGGCACTGCCGTGAGGTAAAACCATCATGTTGGCTTATGACTCTGGGGCATCGTACTGCATCTGCAGCAACAGTCTGAGCAGCAGTTGGTACCACAGTGACAAAGTGAACTGTTACAAATCGGTTACCTCTAGGACAGCTCCGAGTCAGATGCCCTGTACCGTGTGTTCCACTAACACCAACCACCGCCATTTACGACGTCTGCTGTGTTTCATGATGGAAGCTGGATCCGCCTCGCTGCCGGCGTTGGGTTGGCCTCGAGTTGTTAAGAAGCAGGCCGGTTGACATCCTGCAACCACCCTGTCTGCACGCTACACACATTGGACCTATGCCTTTAGTTACGGTCTGTTCGGTCTGGGGTGAGATTTCGTGACAGAAAGGTCTCTCTCGTGGTTATCGCAAGCACCATGACTGCAAAACTGTACCTTAGACTTGCGGCTCGACCCGTCGCGCTACCATTCATGTTAGCTTTTTAGGGTCAAACCTCTCGCCCAATAACTGCTGTTGTAACCCAACATGCCCTACAGAGTGTCGACATGTTGCCTTGGCCTGCTCGATCACCAAGTCCGTAACCAGTCGAGAACATATGGGACATCATCGGACGACAAATCCAGATTTATCCACAACCAGCAATAACCGTACCTTCTTTGAGCGACCAAGCGCAACAGGCTTGGAACTCCACCCACAAACTGGCATCTGGCACCCGTACATTACAAAACATGCAGGTTTGCATGCTTCCATTCAAAATTCTGAGGGCTACAACAGTTATTAATGTATCAGCATTTCACACTTGCAATGGCCTGTGATCATGCTACGTTATCACTCAAAGCTGGTACCTAGACAGATGTATTCCAGAAATGATATTCTGTACGTTAATTATTTTTTGATGTAGCGATTTCTTCTGCCTGGGTATCACATGTATGACTGTTATGGGCTTTGAAGGATAGCTATGCACATTTGTAACTGTCTGTTGTGCTATAAACATTCTATTCTTACTTTGAACAGATTGAGAGCTAATTTACACGTCATTGTATAAAAACAACGCATTAAAAATTTGCAATAGTGACAGAGATGTTAACGATACGGTTGTGAACTGTTCTGTAGATATAAAAAGTCTATTATCATGTAAATGTATCCGCCAGTACCTCGTCTCCTACCTTGGTTGTTGGTTGCCAGTCTGTGGATGCGAGTACGTTAGCTGAAGGTGCTAAAATATACATGCCGTGTATATCATTCGCTACCTTCCTAACAGCTGCATAACCGTTCTTAACAAACGAAATGCCACTCGAGTCATCACAAGAACTCAACAATTTATACACACCATTGCGGTGCGGATAGAATATCACGACGCAGTGTAATTTGAGGATACAATGATCACTTACCGTCCAAAAGGCATGTGGCTGATCACAGAGCCGACATGCAAACAGCTCCCGTCCTTACCTCAACATGTAACAAGATTCTGGTAGCACCGTGTCGACTCAGCGTCGTCTCAATCAACTGTGCATGTCACTAGACAGCCAAACAACTCTCACGAGGACGCTTTAGACAGGCTCAGTGGCCTACCAGCAGGAAACTGGTCAGCGAACAGTGCTGTAGGCCTGCGTGTCTTTTAGATAGCTTCACCCAGCCTTCTGCCTGTTACATTCCACAGGGTGCGACGTTCGACGCCGCTGGGCTACGCATGGAATCCAGCAAGCGTGCTCTGAGTCAACATTGGCTGAACTAATCGCATTCGCTGAAACCCGTAAGAAGACTGTGCTAGCTGCAGCTAGTTGCCGATGACGAGGGCAGCACCTGTATCTTTGTAGCTTGATGTGATAATAAAAAGAGTCTTTCTGAACCGTGTATCTTACTGCGGACGTCCTCAGTTTCGAAAGATTCCTTTGTCTCTCACCAGCTCATCTTACCTAAAACCTGCCGTTTAGAATGAGACCGCCATCTTAAAAAAGAAAGAATGGCTCCCAGTCACCAGTATCGTTCGTGTATCGGAAAATCGTTAGGATACAACATACAGTCGCTGAGGAAAGAATGGGAAACCCGTAATGATTTCGGAACCGGATGCGAGCTGAAGGTTGGGAACAACCCCATAAGGAAGCAGTTCATTCCCGGTCTCTATCGCTTAGTCGGTTCAAAATTCTGCTTTGCCAGTACTGTCCTTACTAGGTAAGAAATACACTCCAGGAAATGGAAAACAGAACACATTGACACCGGTGTGTCAGACCCACCATACTTGCTCCGGACACTGCGAGAGGGCTGTACAAGCAATGATCACACGCACGGCACAGCGGACACACCAGGAACCGCGGTGTTGGCCGTCGAATGGCGCTAGCTGCGCAGCATTTGTGCACCGCCGCCGTCAGTGTCAGCCAGTTTGCCGTGGCATACGGAGCTCCATAGCAGTCTTTAACACTGGTAGCATGCCGCGACAGCGTGGACGTGAACCGTATGTGCAGTTGACGGACTTTGAGCGAGGGCGTATAGTGGGCATGCGGGAGGCCGGGTGGACGTACCGCCGAATTGCTCAACACGTGGGGCGTGAGGTCTCCACAGTACATCGATGTTGTCGCCAGTGGTCGGCGGAAGGTGCACGTGCTCGTCGACCTGGGACGGGACCGCAGCGACGCACGGATGCACGCCAAGACCGTACGATCCTACGCAGTGCCGAAGTGGACCGCACCGCCACTTCCCAGCAAATTAGGGACACTGTTGCTCCTGGGGTATCGGCGAGGACCATTCGCAACCGTCTCCATGAAGCTGGGCTACGGTCCCGCACACCGTTAGGCCGTCTTCCGCTCACGCCCCAACATCGTGCAGCCCGCCTCCAGTGGTGTCGCGACAGGCGTGAATGGAGGGACGAATGGAGACGTGTCGTCTTCAGCGATGAGAGTCGCTTCTGCCTTGGTGCCAATGATGGTCGTATGCGTGTTTGGCGCCGTGCAGGTGAGCGCCACAATCAGGACTGCATACGACCGAGGCACACAGGGCCAACACCCGGCATCATGGTATGGGGAGCGATCTCCTACACTGGCCGTACACCTCTGGTGATCGTCGAGGGGACACTGAATAGTGCACAGTACATCCAAACCGTCATCGAACCCATCGTTCTACCATTCCTAGACCGGCAAGGGAACTTGCTGTTCCAACAGGACAATGCACGTCCGCATGTATCACGTGCCACCCAACGTGCTCTAGAAGGTGTAAGTCAACTACCCTGGCCAGCAAGATCTCCAGATCTGTCCCCCATTTAGCATGTTTGGGACTGGATGAAGCGTCGTCTCGCGCGGTCTGCACGTCCAGCACGAACGCTGGTCCAACTGAGGCTCCAGGTGGAAATGGCATGGCAAGCCGTTCCACAGGACTACATCCAGCATCTCTACGATCGTCTCCATGGGAGAATAGCAGCCTGCATCGCTGCGAAAGGTGGATATACACTGTACTAGTGCCGACATTGTGCATGCTCTGTTGCCTGTGTCTATGTGCCTGTGGTTCTGTCAGTGTGATCAGTGATGTATCTGACCCCAGGAATGTGTCAATAAAGTTTCCCCTTCCTGGGACAATGAATTCACGGTGTTCTTATTTCAATTTCCAGGAGTGTATGAACTGGGCAAAGGGCGCAACATTAAAGTACATTGGTCACTATGAGCAGTGAATATTTATGACAGAAAAGAAATAGCTAAGAACGCTAAAAAACCGACCAAGGCACTTAAATGACTGCCAAAATTTATAAAGCTTGGTATAGTAAATAATGCGTACCGCGATCTCAGTTCACAGTAACCTATATCGCTATAGATAGTGAGTTTATAAAATGATATCATCGGATTCGACTATGTTAGTAATGATTTTCATGTAACAAAATTTGTGAACTAGATAAATTAAGCTTACAGGGAGTGCGGAAGAGACAACATAAAGAAAAATGTTGTAACATCGCAAAAATATTAATTGTGAATCAATTTAGTGATATTCCAACAGATGTGGGCAGGTTATCCCACCAACTGGAAGCTTTTCCGTCAATGGGTAGTAAGTAAGTTGCCGCCATGAAGCAGTAGGAGAAGGAAAAGGGGAAGAAGAATTTGAGGAGATCTGGGTGGAGATGATGGCGGTGGTCGCGACGCTATGGAGTGGGCAGAGAAAGACCAATCAAGTTTAAAACAGCGTATGTTTATGGGCAACGCTCAAACGTATAAGCACTCCAATTCAGATCTGCAGTGACACATTTAGATCAAGGTTGTGTGAAAGAAAATTTTCACTGGTACGTAATTTCATATTTGAAAGATATGTCGATGGTGTAAGTGTTTGTAATAGAGGATACGTGGATTGTTGCCATCGTATGTCCAATAAAAAGCGCATAAATATATTAATACTAAAAAAGGAGAATACTCGAACAGTCCAGAGGTATACTGGCGGTTCATAGTGTCCAACGGGCACAATATTTCGGCGATAAGACATGTCGCAATCGTCAGGTGCGCTGACTAACTGAGCTCCTGAGGGCGGGCGGCCGATTTAAATCTCCTCTCCCCGCGGGCCATTCTCTTCGCCGTCCGCGCCCTTGCGCCAGCGGTCGCAATGACGTGGGCGTCGGTATCTGTCGTAGCGTCGATGTGCTTGCTACTTCCGTCCTGGTCGCCAGTTCGTACTTCTTGCTGAGAGTCTTCTTAATTACATTCACTGCCGGGTCCCAAGCCTTCCTGAGATTGGAGCCGCAATCTCAGTTGATAAGATCTTCCCTGGTGCGAATTTCGATAGCCTTCCTTATAACGCTGTCCCAATATTTAGAGGTCTGAGCCTGGATCTTGGTACGCTCACCATCCATCTCGTGTTTCTCGGACAAACAGTGCTCTGCTACAGTGCTCTGGAGAAGGGACTCATCTTTGCTCCCACCTCTAGGTTCACGGCGGTCGCGGACATCGTCAGTGCAGTGGAACAGGTTGCAGCGCGATTACCACCTGAAGCAGCAGAACAAGTGCATCGGGAAACCTACCGGGCTCTGACCAGAACTAAACCTATGAAGGTTAACATTACCAGTAGAGAGAGAGCGGGCATTCGGGACCTACGAGAGCGCTCTGAGGTTGTCATCTTACCTGCTGACAAAGGCAATGCCACTGTTGTTCTTTCCCGTAAGGACTACATTGAGAAGATGCAGCGGCCTGCTAGATGACAACTCCTATAGGAAGATCAACGATGACCCCACGAAGAAGGTGGAGAACAATACCACGCCTCTACACAAGGACGCGGATCTACCAGAAGGCGACGCCAAGAAATTGCCACCTGAAGCACCTGTACCACCAAGACTGTATGGACTCCCTAAGGTCCACAAAGAGGGGATACCTATGCGCCCGATTGTCAGCAACATTAGGGCACCTACTTACTTGCTGGCAAAATATCTGGTTGATTTACTTAGCCATTACGTAGGTTAATGCCCTCACCATATCCATAATTCTGTGGATTTCGTGAAACGTCTCGACAACTTCAGACTGAAAGACACTGATAGCCTAGTTAGCTTTGACGTGGTTTCACTGTTCACCGCGATGCCTCTACGAGAGTCAGTCGAGCTTATTGGGAAGAAATTTGACGAGAAGACCGCCGAACTCTTTAGGCATATCTTGACCTCTGTTTAATGGTGAATACTATGAGGCACCGGATGGAGTCGCAATGGGTAGCCCACTCTCGCCGCTCGTCGTGAATTTGTACATGGAGTACTTCGAGGAGGAAGCCTTGGCGTCATCCAATTGGAAACCTACTTGTTTTTTGCGTTATGTCGATGACACGTTCGTCATCTGTCCCCATGGTAGGGTCAAGCTCCTGGATTTTCTTACACATCTAAACTCCATACATCCAAACATAAAATTCTCTATGGAGACCCAAGCAGAAGGGAGATTACCATTCCTGGACTTCATGGTCCAGAGAAGAGCTGATGGTACCCTCAGCCACGGTGTGTACAGGAATAAAACGCACACTGACCTGTACCTGGATGCAGACAGCTGCCACCACACTTCTCAGAGGAATGGAGTACTATAAACACTAGTACACAGGGCGCGCAGCATCTCAGACGCAGTGAATGTGCCCCAGGAATTGGAACACCTCAAAACTGTGTTCCGAAAAAAACGGGTAGATGCGCTCTCTGTCCCACAACCACAGCACAACCTGTGGAGACCGATGAAGTTACGGAGGAAGAGGTAGCCACTGCCTTTATTCCTAAAGAGTCTTTTCCCCACCCAATAAAACACGGGCATTACTGGGAAGTTTGAACGATTACCTCGGTTTGAGGAAGGCCCGCACACACCAAATTCCCTGTGAGTGTGGAAAGACTTACTTCGGACAAACAGTACCCATCATCGACTATCGTTTCCGAGAATATCAAAGGCACACTCGTCTGAAATATCCAAATAAGTCGGCGGTAGCAGAGCATTGTTTGTCCGAGAACGATGAGATGGATTATGAGCGTACAAAGATCCTGGTTCAGACCTCTAAATATTGGGGCAGCGTTATAAGGGAGGATATCGAAATTCGCACCAGAGAAGATCTTATCAACTGAGATTGGGGCTACAATCTCAGCAAGGCTTGGGACCCGGCATTGAACGTAATTAAGAAGACTCTCAGGATGAGGTACGAACTGGCGACCAGGGCGGACGTACGACGCTACGACAGATTCCGACGCCCACGACTTCGCTACCGCCGGCGAGCGTTCGCGGACGGCTAAGAGAGCGGCCCGAGGGGGGAGGGGATTTAAATCGGCCGCCCTAGCTCAGGAGCTCAGTTCGTCAGCGCACCTGACGATGGCGACATGTCTGATAGCCGAAATATTGTGCCCGTTGGACACTATGAACCGCCAGTATACCCATGGACTGTTCAAGTATTCTCCTTATTAATATTTACGTAAGTATTTTGGGTGATTTTTGAGCTATTAGTTTTCTGTATCTGTTGTTCTATAATTGTATCTTTCTGGTTGCAATTCAGACGTAAAATTGGGAAAAATAAGTCTTGCGATTTTTCACATGCTAATGTTACAAATATTATTAACTGTTCAATTAAATATTTCTATATTGAAATAATGACTGACACTGTTGCGGGATTTCCATAAACATTGTTAAATATGGAATAAATTATTAGAGCCTATTCAGGCAATCAAGCAGTCAATGTGGTATACAAGGATCACTCAATAAAAATGACGATACTTTTTATGAATCAGTTACGAGAATCGAGAACTTCTCATTGTCAAGATAATCCCCCTGAACTTGTATGCATATACGCCAGCGCAGGACAGGCTTCTCAGTTCCACGCGCGACGAGTTCGTGGGAGCTAATGCGTAGGCACTTACACAATGCTGCCTCTAGTTTCTATTCATTTGGGAACCATGAGCCGAGTTTCGTTTAGTGGTTTAAAAATGTGATAATTTGAGGGTACCATATCTGGGGAATAAAAGCGGGGGGGGGGGGGGGGGAAGGGGTAGTAGACAAGCTTCAGGTCATCCTGTTCACATCCATGCCCCTTTCTTTCATCTCTGATGTCAAATATTTGGCGACCACCTCACAAAGACTTTCCGAACATCAATACGTCAGGAACAGTATAATGGCCTGACCCGTCACCACTATTCATCGTCGCTACAATATCACCCACTGAAATACGGTTTTCCCGTATCATCTACTCAACTCTCGCAATATTGTCCCCCACAACAGCACACACACAGCGTTCTGGGCGAGGCGAAGCTTCAACACTTGTAACATTCTATTTGAACTAATCTGCCCCCTTGCGTTCGACTCAAACAACTTTCATCATACTGCACCGCCATCCGAAGCAAATTTACATTGCATGCAACCGATCAGATAATAGAAATCTAATAGCACGGCTCCGCGCTGGTGCAGACGCTAAATGGTGCCATCATCTTGCATCTCATTTCACTGATACCCAGCATCCTCTTCGCGAGGCAGGAATGGGTGTCCCATCTGATAATAATTCTAGAACACCACCAAAAATAACAAAAAAACACAAACTTTATAGAAGTTTCATATTTTTATATGTATCAGTTGTTTATCGAATCAACCTTAAAAAATAACGGAGTGTAAGTTTTCAAATCGACTTTGCACATAAAATTAAACAAAATAAGGAGTCATGAAGTCTGCAATAACAACACGCATAAAAAACATGGGACACTCATTCAGAAACATAGAAAGTCTTGAGATATTCCACAACTCCCAGAAATCACATACAGTCGTTTTTAATGAAGAAGCTGGAAATGTTTGACAATCTCAAAAAGCAAGGGGGAAATTTGTCAGTGATGAAATAGACAGCTAGGTCAGCTCAATAAATGTGAAGACATACAATATTTAAAAAATCGTTCAAAGGGCTCTGAGCACTATGGGACTTAACATCTATGATCATCAGTCCCCTAGAACTTAGAACTACTTAAACCTAACCTAAGGACATCACACAACACCCAGCCATCACGAGGCAGAGAATATCCCTAACCCCAACGGGAATCGAACCCGGGAACCCGGGCATACAATATCAAGCATAACCGATAATGTAAGAGTCAGTAATAGTCAATAATAACAAAATAAAATTTATAAATGACAGCTTCAAATAAATAATTTATTCCATGGGTAATGTAATACTTCAGACAGCAAACCAACGCTTTATAAAACTATATTTTCGCCTTGTAGCATATTTCGACCCCAAGAACCAACAGTGTGTGTGATGGAAGGTAGGAGACGATGTACAAGCGGAATTAGAAGTGTGAGGACGGGGGGTGAGTCGTGCACGGGTAGCTCAGTTGGTAGATCACTTGCCCACGAAAGGCAAAGGTCCAGAGTTCGAGTCTCGGTCCAGCACACAGTTTTAATCTGCCACGAAGTTTCAGTGTGCGTGATGGTTTGCGTGTGTCTACCTATGTGTGTGATGCAGGATGTACAGTAACTTCAAGCAGACAATGGCATGCAAAAAATTCTATTTTGTCAGATTTCCCAGTTGCAGCATAACATCGGAAAGACGTCAACAGCATATGACAGGCGGAAAAATAGCATCCAAGCATTACTAAGATTTCGACATTGAAAATTGATTCTGGAAAGGCGTCAGGATAAGAATGAAGCAAGATGTAAATGGTGCAGTGTTTCGTTATTTAAATCACGTAAGACTTACTGGAGGCAAGAAAGGCGTCACAAGACGTGATCGTAACTACATATCTTTATCGTAGCAGTACTATTAGTGATAGGTTGGTCTCACCACCCACTAAATATGAAACTTCTCAACAGTCACTAGGGTGTACACGAACAGATAAGCCATCACCAGCAGCACAATGACAACCACTTAGTAGTCCAGTGCGATTTCTATAACAATTGTTCACAGTATTCTCTATAAAAGAATTGATTAGCCACGAAATTATAGCAAGTTAGATTCACTATCATTTATAGTAACGACATCCATTTAGAGTATAGTAGCCTTTTTCCTATAGTACCGGTTGCCTATGTGTCCGACACATATATTGAACACACTTCATCTTCCCTCTTTCTGTGTTCACATCTTCTTCCCTGAGTTTGTCCACTTCATCTCCCCACCTCTCCAGTGTCCTCCACCCTAGTGTCTCTACCTCTCCTTCTCCTCCTCCAATTGACCATTTCCTCTACCCCTTTCTCTGAACACATTGGCCTCCCTCTCCCTATGTCTATATCCTCCAGCATTTCTCTCTTTCCATATCTGATTCCCCCTCTTCCATTTCCTGCACACTACCCTCTACATGTACCGCAAGCTTATTTGCGTATCTGCTACCTCCCCTCTCCCTGTCCATTTCCTCCTCCCCCTCACTCGGTCCACCCCTTCCTCTGTACATCTCAACCTGCCCCCAGCCATCTTTATTAACGACGCAGCATCCTCAGTCAAATTCTTTCTCTTAAACACGAATGAAAACTCAACGGAGGGCGAGGGACCTATCATTCAAGAAATGAGGGGAGGAAATTGCCTTCCATCAATGCAAAGCAGTTCATGCAGTGGAAAATTAAAAGGTACTACAGGTAAACAGTTCTATATAAATTGAAGACATTGTGAAAATAATAAAACTTCATTATGTAGTACACAATTATTATAGGCCTTACGTGGATGTCATTAACCGATAAGAAATCCACCATAAGAATAAGTGATGAAAGTGAAATAAAGGTTTATAGAAGTCCCCTAAGGTTCTCTTAGTCTTAGAAATAGCAAATGAAGTTGCCGTGTTCAGAATAAGCCGACGAAAGCCTACAGGGATGAAAATATTACGTGCGATGGTCACATTCCTAGGCGTATTTATAGTTGAGGAACTTCTTGTGAATAACAATTACAGTCGTGAGAATGGAAGGACAGAGACTTATGGAAAATTGATATACATCTGACATTACTAGATTGTCTTTGGGAAATGGTACTGCCAACGAATACTTGGAGAGCCAACATCTATCTTTTCACCAGCAGCGGGAAATGTGGTGTTTGTCCTTGGTTTAAACCCTAGGGTGGAGTAAATAAAAGTGGCCCGGATGAGTGGATATGGTTGGACGTGAACGTATGCATACAACCACATCCGTGACGCACACACCACGTGTACGCTCTGCACGTGATTCACACCGGTTCAGAGAGTAGTGCAGGCTGAGTCAGTGTGAGTAGAGTAGGGCAGAAGCAGTTACACGAGCGTTGAGGGTCGACGGAACTCATCGAGTAGTGCCCATCCACCGCTCTGGAGTCTGATGATGACTCTTTCATAGAGCCGAAACCAGTCACTCACACCAATAAAAAAAAAATACTAAAAAAGATTGCGATCAAGGCTGTTTTAAATTTTAATTGTAATTAATTTTAAATGCAGAGGGGACTATGGTACTCACAGTGGAGCAGCGGCTGTTTGTTGTGTAATATTACGTGACAACAAATGTGTGGAAAAGGTGTGGGTGTTTGTTTGCTGTGAAGTTTAATGGTGTCAAAGTGATACCAAAGAGTGACATGCAACGCTTAGTCCGAAAATGGCACCTGAAGTAAGTGTTTTCAACAAGTCAAAAAACATTTCGAAACGTACCAGTGCATCAGTAAATGTGGCCGCACTTCAGCAGAAAATGCTTCAGAGTCGTACCTAATCAATTCAACACCTGTCGCAGGAAATAAGTATATTACGTCGATCATACGCACGAATATTCCACCTGGTCCTGCACATGCATCGCTACCGAATGTCTGTTGTTCATGCATTAAAACCAGCAGATCAGTGCCTCTAGTTTAGTGAGTGGCTGATCTCTGAGTTAACAATGTATGGCTTCGACATGATTCTGTTCCGTATTTGCAATGAAGCCTGGTTTCACCGGAAAGGTTGTGTCAACTCAGAGAATTATAGCTTCTGGCCAACGGAGAATCCGCTTAAGTTCCACGAAACACCGTTGCATCAACAGAAACTGAGATTTGGTCTGCAGTGTCCACACGACGCACTGTGTGTTCTCTCTGTGTCGGTAGTCCTCATGTCTAAGGTGCATTACAACAACGCTCCTAGCCTACAAGAATGCAGCAGAAAATTTTGGACGAGAATGCAGCAATTCCAGCAGGTCAGATTAGATCCGCCTTCAGCGACTTGCTGACAAGGGCGCAAAGTGCCAAGAGATGAATGTTTGTTACTTTCAATGTTTGTTGTTGCCACTTAAGGTCTGTATTTCGTTTCATCTGCTGTATTTCTTTTTACCCAGAACTCTGTTCTCCGAGCCACTTTTTTTGTTCCACCGTGCATTTCATTACTAGTGAATTATCAGTACAGCAGTTTTATGGTGATAGTTACTTAATTAAATGCTAGCACGTGATGCGAATTCGGTTTTCTGTGTTTATGAATATGACGACTAGGAGGAAATAGTACAATAAGTGTTACTTTCAGATTAGAACAGAATAACGATGTCATCCGGTTAGAAAAATACAATAATTTTCTGGCCGGTACGCCCAACCCTCAATATTACAATTTAGCGCCCTTTTCTCACCTGATAACTGAACGATTATTGATTTTATTAGTATCTAGTGTGTCGAATTTATGAACTTAATCATTCCTTGCACTAAAATTCTAAACCGTCTATCAGCTAACTTATCTGTGTAAGATTTGAATCCTGTCGTGAGATCTTATTTATACACAAATTTGTGAGTCACACATATTTCTTTACACTCTGCTGTACCGATAGTGTAACTAAAGCTAGGTTTTTAAATTTAGTTTCTGTTTGTGGCTAATGACTTTGTTTACACCTGATAATGTGAAAAAAATACCGTCGTATTAAGTAAAGATTAGGTAGCCTGAAGCATAAAAGTAGTGAAAGACATGGAAAATGCTTAAAATCGTGTGCTGCGAAGTTTCTTTTGAATACGAGTGTACCCCACAGTAGCTTACGTGCAGATGTTACTACAGCTCCACCACAACCAAACATGGAGTGCACGAAGCAATCAAGTAAGTGAAAGTGTACTTTCGAGTGTCATTTCTGATAATGTGGAAATTCTGACTAGAAAAGTGTCGGACAGTTAGGAAAAATCGAAGGAGTGAAAGAAATACAAACAGATGGGACGTACAATGTAAGGAATACCGCAATCTTCGTTGTCATAACGTATCGATATTGTACTCCTTACTTATCGCTCGCCTTTGGGAAGTTCGGAGCCAAGCGCCCCTTTTCGGTGGTGGTAGATTTACAATGCGCCATCTTCGCGTGTATACGGATGCCAGGTATGACGATTTATCGCATTATAGGCTATCTTTCCTTGTAGAATAGTAGCCAGTGAATCTTTTTGACGATTAGCTAACAAATTTGGCTAGTAAAAGTGTTAGTCTGCGACTTAATGGCTGTTCTCTTTCATCTTCACGCGAATGAAACTAATGCAATACATTCTTTCATGGCAATCGTTGTTAATCATACCGACTAAAATGACTATAATTTTCCTGTCGTTCTCATGGCTGATGTTGCATGATGCAACAAAGCCTGGCACTCCACTAATGAAACATAGGTAATCTCGTATTGCTTACGCTGGTCTTGCATTGTCTCATGATGCGATACCAGTCAGCCAAGGTAGTTGAGCTGACCCAACAGTTAACTGTTCTACTTGACCATGAAGAAAAGGAATTTTGGAGAGTGGGCAGTGATAAGTGCACTTTGGAATCCATGCGACAATGAGTCTGAAAAAATATCACCGAGAATGGGAATCAAAGCACTGTGCATACGGTATGTGGTACCAATACATTTCATTAAACCTAAAGTTGCGGTGAGTGCTTACATAATTGCAGTTACGTTACACGGTTATACTAATAGACATAAATTTCGGTTTTTATATATATTACTGTACAGTGGGATGTTACACTGACTATTAGGAAGATGCCAGTAGCTTGGAGAGGTCTGTGCAGACTTCGGAAAAATTATGTACGCGCAGAGGAGATGAAACCGAGAAATCTCATGTCTCGAAAATGAAATGTGAGTACCGTGAAAAGGAACAGCAGAGTTACATAATTTTGTATTAATCGTTAATGATACCAGGAATGAGAAAAAGATATCAGCTGCTGATCATATAAAAATTCCCTGATCAAAAAAAATTACTTAGTGCTTAACTGCATGATATTTCTAGGATAGACTGCTAAGAAACTAGAGGTTGAGAAAGCAACGGCAGTGATTGTATGTGAATCACTTCTCTTATAACTCCAAAGATGATGGTGGATGGAAAATTTAATTTTCGTTTCGGACAAAGGCATTAAAGAAGATGTTTGAAGACAATTTCTACTTTGTTCATTTAACTGTTTTGAAACTCAATTTCTCTTAGATAAATAAAGTTAGTCTAACTTTTAAACATACTAATGGCGATGCTGGCCATTCATATGATGACGTTATATGTTGATCACATTATTAACTAGAATGAATTCCTAAACCGTTTTGTGAAAACGAATTTGCTGGAAATAATTGATTCTGATGACAACAATAGAGCGTACCCAGATAATAAAGATACGGAGCTTTTCTCAGGATTCTATATCGTGTTTAAAAAACTTAAACTCGAAGTTGCTTCAATTGCGAATCAAAGCACAGCAATGTATTAGAATATTAAGTTACCAACTCCAGGAAAGGTTGATCACAAACATCAATCATTTTAAGAAACTCTAGTGTTTCACCTGAAGGTATGTCTGTCGTATGCTTCGAAACTGAAATTTAAAGATTCGCCATTCATGGGAATTTACGTAACAAATAATGTTGATATCAAAGACACATAACGTGTATCCGCAGGACATGTGGCCTGTAGTTGAAGAAGTGCCATGATGATCTCTCCATTGGCAAAAGATTCCGGAATAGTCCCTCATTCGAATACCCGGGAGGGGACTGCCAAGGGGGAGGTTACAATGAGAAAAAGATTGAATAATCAACGAAAGAATAATGTTCTACGAGTCGGGGCGTGGAATGTCAAAAGCTTGAACGTGGTAGGGAAGCTAGAAAATCTGAAAAAGGAAATGCAAAGGGTCAATCTAGATATATTAGGGGTCAGTGAAGTGAAGTGGAAAAAAGACATGGATTTCTGATCAGATGAGTATCGGGTAATATCAACAGCAGCAGAAAATGGTATAACAGGTGTACGATTCGTTATGAATAGGAAGTAAGGGCAGAGGGTGTGTTACTGTTAACAGTTCAGTGACCGGGTTGTTCTAATCAGAATCGACAGCAGACCAACACCGACAACGATAGTTCGGGTATACATGCCGACATCGCAAGCTGAAGATGAACATATAGAGAAAGTGTATGAGGATATTGAAAGGGTAATGCAGTATGTAAACGGGGACGAAAATCTAATAGTCATGGGCGACTGGAATGCAGCTGTAGGGGAAGGAGTAGAAGAAAACGTTAGTGGAGAATATGGGCTTGGGACAAGGAATGAAAGAGGAGAAAGACTAATTGAGTTCTGTAACAAGTTTCAGCTAGTAATAGCCAATACCTTGTTCAAGAATCACAAGAGGAGGAGGTAAACTAGGAAAAGGCCGGGAGATACGGGAAGATTTCAATTAGATTACATCATGGGCAGACAGAGATTCCGAAATCAGATACTGGATTGTAAGGCGTACCCAGGAGCAGATATAGACTCAGATCTCAATATAGTAGTGATGAAGAGTAGGCCGAAGTTCTAGACATTAGTCAGGAAGATTCAATACGCAAAGAAGTGGGATACGGAAGTTCTAAGGAATGACGAGATACGTTTGAAGTTCTCTAACGCTATAGATACAGCAATAAGGAATATCGCAGTAGGCACCACAGTTGAAGACGAATGAACATCTCTAAAAAGGGCCATCACAGAAGTTGGGAAGGAAAAAATAGGCACAAAGAAGGTAGCTGCGAAGAAACCATGGGTAACAGAAGAAATACTTCAGTTGATTGATGAAAGGAGGAAGTACAAACATGTTCTGGGAAAATCAGGAATACAGAAATACAAGTCGCTGAGGGATGAGATAAATAGGAAGTGCAGGGAAGCTAAGACGAAATGGCTGCAGGAAAAATGTGAAGACATCGAAAAAGATATGATTGTCGGAAGGACAGACTCAGCATACAGGAAATTCAAAATAACCTTTGGGGACATTAAAAGCAACGGTGGTAACATTAAGAGTGCAGCGGGAATTCCACTGTTAAATGCAGAGGAGAGAGCAGATAGGTGAAAAGAATACATTGAAAGCTTCTATGAGGGTGAAGATTTGTCTGATGTGATAGAAGAAGAAACAGAATTCGATTTAGAAGAGATTGGGGATCCAGTATTAGAATCGGAATTTAAAAGAGCTTTGGAGGACTTACGGTCAAATAAGGCAGAAGGGGTAGATAACATTCCATCAGAATTTCTAAAACATTAGGGGAAGTGGCAACAAAACGACTATTCACGTTGATGTGTAGAATATATGAGTCTGGCGACATACCATCTGACTTTCGGAAAAGCATCATCCACACAATTCCGATGACGGCAAGAGCTGACAAGAGCGAGAATTATCGCACCATGAGCTTAACAGCTCATGCATCGAAGCTGCTTACAAGAATAATGTACAGAAGAATGGAAAAGATAATTGAGAATGCGCTAGGTGACGACCAGTTTGGCTTTAGGAAAAGTAAAGGCACGAGAGGGGCTATTCTGACGTTACGGCTAATAATGGAAGCAAGGCTAAAGAAAAATCAAGACACGTTTATAGGATTTGTCGACCTGGAAAAGCGTTCGACAGTATAAAATGGCGCAAGCTGTTCGAGATTCTGAAAAAAGTAGGGGTAAGCTATAGGGAGAGACGGGTCATATACAATATGTATAATAACCAAGAGGGAATAATAAGAGTGGACGATCAAGAACGAAGTGCTCGTGTTAAGAAGGGTGTGAGACAAGGCTGTAGCTTTTCGCCCCTACTCTTCAATCTGTACATCGAGGAGGCAATGATGGAAATAAAAGAAAGGTTCAGGAGTGGAATTAAAATACAAGGTGATAGGATAGCAATGATACGATTCGCTGATGACATTGCTATCCTGAGTGAAAGTGAAGAAGAATTAAATGATCTGCTGAACGGAATGAACAGTCTAATGAGTACACAGTATGGTTTGAGAGTAATTCGGAGAAAGACGAAGGTAATGAGAAGTAGTAGAAATGAAAACAGCGAGAAACTTAACATCAGGATTGATGGTCACGAAGTCAATGAAGTTAAGGAATTCTGCTACCTAGGCAGTAAAATAACCAATGACGGACGGAGCAAGGAGGACATCAAAAGCAGACTCGCTATGGTAAAAAAGGCATTTCTGGCCAAGAGAAGTCTACTAATATCAAATAACGGCATTATTTGAAGAAGATATTTCTGAGGATGTACGTCTGGAGTACAGCATTGTATGGTAGTAAAACATGGACTGTGGGAAAACCGGAACAGTAGAGAATTGAAGAATATGATGGTGCTATAGACGAATGTTGAAAATTAGGTGGACTGATAAGGTAAGGAATGAGGAGGTTCTACGCAGAATCGGAGAAGAAAGGAATATGTGGAAAACACTGATACGGAGAAGGTACAGGATGATAGGACATCTGCTAAGACATGAGGGAATGACTTCCATGGTACTAGAGGGAGCTGTAGAGGGCAAAAACTGTAGATGAAGACAGAGATTGGAATACGTCAAGCAAATAATTGAGGACGTAGGTTGCAAGTGCTTCTCTGAGATGAAGAGGTTAGCACAGGGAAGGAATTCGTGACGGGCCGCATCAAACCAGTCAGTAGATTGATGACAAAAAAAAAAAATCACAGACAGTGAATATTACTTCGTTCGTCAAGTGAAGTGGATTCAGTTCGATGGGAGCGACTTTTTAATCAGTTAATACAAATTCTGACCAAGAGTTATAAAGTAAAGAGCATTTCTAATACTTCTGATGTCAATACCTATCTCTAATGCTGTTGTTGAAAGTGTGTTCAGTGTTATGCAACACAAATGAAACAAATAGCATGAGAGCAGAAATACTTTGTAAATTGTTACAAATTAAAGTCCTTCTTAGTGTTTTAATGGTTCTGTGCGTACTAAGGAAATGTTTGCAAGATTATATTTCACTATATTCAACTGCTGCAAACAGCAATATTGAATAAGATGACAGTGGTTGTTAGATAATCGTAGCTATGCATGAGAAAATCCCTTGTGTAAGTCTGTCATAATGATTCATGAATAATTTCGTGTTATAAGTGTTGTAAGTTCCCGAATTAAAAAATATGATAATTAGCTGTAACTGTAATTAAATTTGGTATCTACTCTATCTTCATAATTCTTACTATTGCATTTACAATGATCTGACTAGCTTCTTAGCTCAATCCGTCGAGTGCTTGGGTTCAGTTCACGGCTAGACTCGAGAAATTTTTCTCTGATGAGCACTGTTCGTTAGTGTACACAGTCTGGTATGTCTGAATGTGGGTGTGCTGGAGTGAGGTTACTGAACAGCAAGACAGCTCATTGAACTTATTTCTGGAGTATCACTGTCGAGTCGGAGAGCAATTTAGTCTAGAATAAGCACTGAAAATGTAGAAGAAGAAATATAGCGGCATTTTGCTATTTTTAAAGACGGAAGGTGGCAATGTTTTGGCTACTGATCGCCGGAATTCTGCACAGCTTCAGAGATTTTATAACAAGAAGTAATTCATTTTATACCCGGAAGAGTCGGAGATAATTGTGTAAGAATATCGGGAAAGCAACTTCTCTCACCCAAAAGTTTCTATTCAAGTAACTATATACTGCTCATTCATAATAATTGAACTTAAAATTTCACACGGGGAAGGAAGTTAATTCTTCCCTAGCAAGATATCCAGAAAAGGTTAGTAATTCCATCTGACACGCAAGATGATCATGGTTTCGCCAGTAAGCGTTACTAATGTACTCAGTCATATAGGTTCAAAAGAATCAAATAAATGCAAGTATTAATTTACAATAAATCAAAGAACCGGTGGACGAGTTCCCATAGTCATGGCATTTGATGAGAATGACTGGATGATAGAAAAACACACCAACAGAAGTGCAAAACTGACTTGGAGTGCTATTGGTAAACTAAACAGGCTTTACCTAAACAAGCTATTGTTGCAAATTCCCCATTTGATAGTCAACAGTGTTTATCTTGTACACGACAATAGGTAATATTTACATTTTTGCAATTGATTTTCATTTTATTCCCCCAACTAACATGTTGCACCTAATAGTTTCATTAATTTTCGTTGCTTTTTATTTCTCATATTCTCTAATGTGTATACTGCCTCTGCTGTTAGACTTACGTACCCAAAAATGAAGAAATTTCGTGATGTAGAACATACCATGGTACTCAGGTGCTATGAATCCTTGTTAAGGCATAAGGGTGTAGTGTGAATCAATGTAACAAAGTGAAGATCTTTAGCGTTATCATCGTCAGCCAGATATCATCCACTGCTGCACTACTGCTTCCTTTAGACATACATACACTTCACAGTGCTCAGATACATGGATGCATGTTGTCAGGGATGTTTTTTTATCTCCTTTACCCCTCTAAATTGTCCTCTCTTACATATTGGAATCCATCAGAGAACGTCTTTCATCCATATGCTCATCATACATTTGACTTCATGTCACGCCAGCTTCCATTTCTGTTTCATTCCGGTCACAATTATGTGGTCCATAGTATCTGATGCCTGGTCCACGTGTATTTTTCCTTCATCTTTGGGTAATTAAAAACACACATCTCTCCATTGGTTGCTTAGATTTACCATTTCTTGATTGATTTTCAAATTAAAAGTCCATGTATCACTGGAGGCAGTCGAACGTGGTAATGCACACCAACTTCAATTCTTCCTTTCCATACTCATCAAACGTATAGTTTCGATAACTCGAATTACTTTACCAACAGCACTTCAGGTGAGTTTCAGAAAAAAATTTCAAATGCGTGGGAAATCTTATGGAACTTAATTGCTAAGGTCTTCAGTCCCTAAGCTTACACAATACTCAACCTAAATTATCCTAAGGAGAAACGCATACACCGATTCCCAAAGGAGGACTCGAACCTCTTCCGGGACCAGCCACACTGTCCATGACTGCAGCGCCTGAGACCGCTGAGCTAATCCCGCGCGGCCAGGTGAGTTTCACTCTTGTGTATATTTCTTCTCTTGTACATCTTGTCAGTATCTTGGACACTCAGAAAAATTGAAGAAAATATTCATTGATTATACGACATCACTGTTCGTTTATAGCAGCTTTTACCTGATATGCTGGTTACACTTTTTGAGTCGATCCTAGGGCATCAGTCTTCGTTTATAGTAACTTTTACGTGATATTCTGGTCAATCAGTTTTGGTCCTTTGGTACTTACAGAACTCGTTTACTATATCTGTCCATACATTGTGGAAGTTTACCTGCAAAATATGCAATACGAAGATGGGTAATATGTGTTTCACTAACATGACCGACTTGGTGGTTTTCCAGTATATGGTTCGGAACACGTGCTACAGGGCTGATGAGAATAGTTTTGGTGGTGTTAGAACCCTTTGCCTGATTTCTCTTTCCGTCTCAGTTTCTCGCTATCCTGATGAAGTATGAGGGGATGAGGAATTAATGTAAATGTTATTCTGTATGAGACTTGGTAGTGAGCTGTCATTCCAAGGGGAGGCTCAAGTTGAAAATTAAACGAATTTAACAAATAAGCATAAAAAGTTAGCTGTGAAAGATGTTAATTGAGGCAATATTTTATAACAATAAGAATGATGAAAACAGAACAACGATCAGAGTTCAAGTAGTTATCATATTTGAGTTTAAATTGAACGAGCCTATGACAGTCCACTGATTGCATATTGTCTTGAAAGGGCAACAATGCAGGTCAACTGCCTCAGAAAACAGGAAGCCAAAGTGTCGCTGGAGAATACAGAGTTCTTCACCAACATCTAAGAAGCTAAAAGAGAGATATTAGTAGACCAGGAAAACATCGAAAAGACTGAGAAGTTTGTCTCGGCGAATGCACTGAACGAACCCTATCAGAAAAAATTACATTATCTATGCGAGTCAACAACTTGTAGCTAGCCCATCGGCCGACTATGGACATCTATAACAAAAAATGCCTGTTATACAACCTGAAACATAAGCACTATACATCAGTCATGCGACGAGAAGCCGTTTAAGCCATGGAGTGCCTTTCCATGAACCGGTGTGATGGAGAAAGTGGAAGTCAGAGAGAGGAGGGAGGACCTCAGGTAGATCCTCGGCCCAGTAGAAGAAGATGAGGAATCAGAAGGCGACATAACTCGGAGCGCTAAGAACATATTGAGAGGCTCTCTAACTGTGCAAGAAAAAGAAGGGTAACTTTCTATAGCCATGTTGCAACATTGCCTCCAAACAAATTGACCAACCATCTGTTCACCTTCTGGAAAAACAAGAAGGTTCGCACCTCTTGGCTCACAGAAATTAGAAAGGACATTAAAGAACTGGGAAAACTGATCTCCAGAACAGGCAGTCTACGAGACGTACCCTGAAGGAAGCCCGAGGATTCCCCTTGGACAGAAGAAAGGAAAAAGTTACATCGGCAACGGATGCAACAGTACTGGGCAAAGATCAAAGCCCAACAGTTGAACAAACGTGATCCTAAGTAGGCCCATTCGATACAAGAAGAAAAACGAGCCTGTCAGTTTTTCTCGGTAACAGCTGAAGCACTAGGAAAAAAGATAGCCCATTCGGAGCTAAGTCAACATGATCTCGAAACGGGAGAGGCTGGTACAGGGTACTGAAATAGGACCTGAAGTAAAAGTTAAGACATAGTAAGACAAAGTTTCAAGGGTTGAAAGCAATTCTTTTTCAATCCTGTGGACGAGTCCGTAACTGGAGCCAGCCAAAGGCAAAAATAATCGATCTTAAATGTTATTGTTCTAGACAATAGAAGATTGTAGTATCTGTTAAAGTAACATTTAGAATTTCTCTCCAGGTGAGCTTATCGTAGAGATTGATATAAAAACAAGCAGAATTAGTATTTGCACATGTGTTTTAGGTAGTGTCTCTAGTACGCCATTCAATCACAGCATGTTGCTGTTTTAAATTCTAAACGCACAGTGAGTACGCAAATGTGCTTGGAAAATAGTGTCTCTCGCCAAGTATGAGGACCTGGTAAGTCCTCGCCTTGATGTCGAGCAGCCCAAATAACATATAATGCGTTTCGTTCTTCATGACAATTCTCGGTCGCACCCTGCAGGAGCAATGACTGCCTCATCCCGTGACTGCCTCATCCCGAGTTTCATCTCTGTTCACATTAACAGCTGGATACGACAACATTTTGGCATACGCAGTGAACTGTATAAGAGCGTAGGCAATTGGTATAAAGCACAGGCGGCTGGCGTCTATGTGAAGGTATTCGAATGTTGGTACAACGCTACGACAGATGTCTAAGTCGGTGCGGCGGCTATGTAGGAAAGTAGCTGTAGGGTGTAGCTTACTATTGCAAACAAAGCATCAAAACATTTTTTATTTTCACGGTGATTTCAGCTTCGCGTCAGATTGGAACATACTTTCCTAATAGCCCTCGTATTTCCTAGGGTAATCACTGCATGTAATGCAATATACACCCACTTCATTATATTTATGTAACACAGATTGTTTCTTGTACCTGAGTTTTGTATTTATATTAGAATAAGTAAAATACTCAGGAGTAATGCTTCTAGGCCTCATACATCCGCCAGTTTTTCGAACGCTACACTTACATAGGGCGTTCTACAAAAATTAAAGCGTTTCTTTGCCTGATATTCTAGTGTAACCGTTATAAAAGCGTTATAAAATCTGCGTCTGAACTGCTATGCGAAGGAATATTTTTCATTTCCAGTATCCTTCTATTAACTGCGTTATCAAATTCTGTACCGTAATAGTTTTGATACTTTATATACTGCATAAACTTTTTTCTCGTCAATTATATACAGTGCACCATCATTAGTTACGCGATCTACTCGTCTAATGTTGTGCGTTCTTCTGTAGTACCACACATCAAAACCACTATTCTGTTCTTGTGTAAACAATCTATTTTCCATTTCCACTTCCGTATGTCGCAACACTCAGGACAGATACCTTCAAAAAAGACTTCCTAACACTTAAATCTATATTCGATGTTAATAAATTTCGCTTCTTCAGCAATGATTTTCTTGTCCTTGAAAATCATCATTTTATGTGCTCGCCATCTCTGCCATCAGTTGCTTTCCTACCGAAGTAGGAAAACTCACATATTACTTTAAGTGTCTCGTTTCCTAATCGAATAGCACCATCATATCCTGATTTAATTATACTTTATTCCATTATCATGGTCTGGATTTTTGTTATTTGTCTTATATCCTCCTTTCAAGACACTGTCCAATCCTCTTAACTGCTCTTCCAAGTCCTTAGATATCTTTGACAAATTACGATGTCATTGGAAAACCGTAGATTTGCCTTTCCTTAACCTATATCCTGTGTATCCTAAATGTCTCGGGAATACAAGTTGTCTTCCCTGAACTCGGCTTCTGCCAGTTTTGTCATTATACTACAAGAAACTCGTTTTAGTATTTTGCGCTATGAGGGTATTTGGCCTGTCTCATACACTCCTGGAAATGTAAAAAAGAACACATTGACACCGGTGTGTCAGACCCCCCATACTTGCTCCGGACACTGCGAGAGGGCTGCACAAGCAATGATCACACGCACGGCACAGCGGACACACCAGGAACCGCGGTGTTGGCCGTCGAATGGCGCTAGCTGCGCAGCATTTGTGCACCGCCGCCGTCAGTGTCAGCCAGTTTGCCGTGGCATACGGAGCTCCATCGCAGTCTATAACACTGGTAGCATGCCGCGACAGCGTGGACATGAACCGTATGTGCAGTTGACGGACGGGCGTATAGTGGGCATGCGGGAGGCCGGGTTGACGTACCGCCGAATTGCTCAACACGTGGGGCGTGAGGTCTCCACAGTACATCGATGTTGTCGCCAGTGGTCAGCGGAAGGTGCACGTGCCCGTCGACCTGGGACCGGACCGCAGACGCACGGATGCACGCCAAGACCGTAGGATCCTACGCAGTGCCGTAGGGGACCGCACCGCCACTTCCCAGCAAATTAGGGACACTGTTGCTCCTGGGGTATCGGCGAGGACCATTCGCAACCGTTTCCATGAAGCTGGGCTACGGTCCCACACACCGTTAGGCCCTCTTCCGCTCACGCCCCCACATCGTGCAGCCCGCCTCCAGTAGTTTCGCGACAGGCGTGAATGGACGGACGAATGGAGACGTGTCGTCTTCAGCGATGAGAGTCGCTTCTGCCTTGGTGCCAATGATGGTCGTATGCGTGTTTGGCGCCGTGCAGGTGAGCGCCACAATCAGGACTGCATACGACCGAGGCACACAGGGCCAACACCCAGCATCATGGTGTGGGGAGCGATCTCCTACACTGGCCGTACACCTCTGGTGATCGTCGAGGGGACACTGAATAGTGCACGGTACATCCAAACCGTCATCGAACCCATCGTTCTACCATTCCTAGACCGGCAAGGGAACTTGCTGTTCCAACAGGACAATGCACGTCCGCATGTATCACGTGCCACCCAACGTGCTCTAGAAGGTGTAAGTCAACTACGCTGGCCAGCAAGATCTCCGGATCTGTCCGCCATTGAGCATGTTTGGGACTGGATGAAGCGTCGTCTCACGCGGTCTGCACGTCCAGCACGAACGCTGGTCCAACTGAGGCGCCAGGTGGAAATGGCATGGCAAGCCGTTCCACAGGACTACATCCAGCATATCTACGATCGTCTCCATGGGAGAATAGCAGCCTGCATTGCTGCGAAAGGTGGATATACACTGTACTAGTGCCGACATTGTGCATGATCTGTTGCCTGTGTCTATGTGCCTGTGGTTCTGTCAGTGTGATCATGTGATGTATCTGACCCCAGGAATGTGTCAACAAAGTTTCCCCTTCCTGGGACAATGAATTCACGGTTTTCTTATTTCAATTTCCAGGAGTGTATATCGTACACATAAGATGGAATACTTTTACCATGGCTAGGTTTTCCAAGCTATCAGTAGTTCTCACAAAACGTCCTCTTCTTCCTGGGCCTTGTTCCAAATTATGTCTTTCAGTGCTCCATCAAATTATTCTCCCAGCATCATATTTCCATATCATTCTCATCTACGTCCTCTTTCCTTTCTATTATTTTACTTTCAAGCTCATTTCCGTTGTTTAACCCTTCTGTTTACTCCTTCCACATTTCACCCCTTCTTGGCTTAAGGCTGGTTTTCAATCGCAGAACTTGATAGTCATACAGTTTTTCTCTTTAATTTTCCCCTAGGCAGTGTCTATTCGTTCCCCTAATGAAATATGCTCCTAAATCCTCGCATTTTTCCTCTAGCTATTCCTGCTTAGCCGTTTTGCACTTCCTACCAATCTCCACTTTTATATGTTTGTACTCCCATTAAACATTTAAATTCAATATCTCCTGTGTTACTCAAGGATTTGTACTAGACCCGCTTTCTTCAGCTGTTTGACTGTCTATTATTTTAACTATTTCATCTTTTTAAGCTATTCATTTGTCTTCTCCTGTGTTCCTTACCCCTTTCTATCATCCGTTGCCTAATGCTCCCTCTGAAACTTTGAATAGCCTTTCGTTCTTTCCACTTATTCAGGTCCCATCTCCTCAATGTACTACTTTTCTTAATTTCTTCATCTCTCAACTACTGTTCATAATCAAAACATTGTGCTCACAGTACACGCCTCCCCAAGGAAGTGTCTAGCAATTTAAAATCTGATTCCTAAATATCTGCCTTACCTTTATATAATTAGTTTGAAACCTTCTGCTGTCTCTGGGTCTCTTCCTCATGTACAACCTCCTTTCATTTCTGAAACCAAGTGGTTGCGATGATTAAATTATGCTCAGTGCATAATTCTGCCAGGTGACTTTCTCTTCCATTCCTTTCCCCCAGTCCATATTCATTTACTATTTGTCCCTCCCTTCCTTTTCTTATTATCGAATTCCAGTCCGCCCTAACAATTAAATTCTCAGCTTCCGTAACGACGCGCCCCTAAATAATTACTTTTGTCTCCTCATACAGGTCTTCAATCTCTTCATCATCTGCCGAGTTATTTGGCATATAAACCTGTACTATTGTTGTGGGTATTATTTTTGTGTCTACATTGCCTACAATAATGCTTTCACCGTGATATTCGTAATACCTCACCCGCATTCCTATCTTCTCAATCATTATTGAACCAGAAGTTGTATTCCTTCTGCCTCCTAACTTCATAGATCCTAATGTACCGAACTACAACCCATCCATTTCCTTTTCTAAATTTTCTAACCTCTCTGCACGATTAAGGGTCTAACACTCCACGCTCCGATTCGTAGGACGCCAGTTTTGCTTCTCGAGACGTCGACATCATCCTGAGCAGTTACCGGCAGAAGATCACACTAGGAGTCTATTTTACCTCCAGAACATTTTACCCAAGAGGATACCAACATCATGTACTCATGCAGTAGAGCTGCATGCCCTCGACAAGAATTAAGGCTGCAGTTTCCCCTTGCTTTCAGCCTTTCACAGTACCAGCACAGAGAGGCCATTTTGATTGATGTTACAATGCTAGATTAGTCAATCATCCAGACTGTTCCCCCTGCAACTACTGAAAATGCAACTCTCCCTCTTTCCGTACCACCACTGTTTTTGAAGCAACGGCATAGGTATTTGTATTGCTGTGGCACGCAAGGCTAGTTCAATAGATCTGTATACATATAGGTAGTTTGGAACTTAAATAGTTGCAACACTGCTGTGGAGACACTATGCAATGGGATCTACTATTGACGCTGATAACACACGTTGCTGACATACCTACCTTAACTCCGAGCAAATGGACTCGCCCGTCCCACGTCACCGGCGTGCGCAGAATCGAGGGAAACAGTCTCTTGGGAGGGAGCAGTCTTACGTAGCGGTGTCACTATGTTTCAGAAACAGGAACAACGGAGTTGGATCAAGAATGAATGTGCCAGAGATCGAACAGCACGACGGTCTCATCAAGGTCTTCAAGAGGCGTGTGAGGAATCGACATTGCCGTACAGAACAGTGGCACGTTGGGTCAAAGCCTTCAATGAAGGTCGGCAAACTGTGGCAGAGATGCAACGGGCAGGTGCGGATTCACCTAGAAGGGCCCTTTTTGCAGTGCATAACATTTTATCACTATTTTATATTCTGGGGATCCATAGCACTTAAAGGGCATGATAGATAGAATTCCGCTAACAGCTTATAAAAGTATTGTTTATTGAAAACATAATCCGTTTACCTGCCTCAACACGTATCATCTGTTGCAATCTATATGTTAAAAAACGAAGTACAGTGTCACCACATTTTGAGGATATTTACATTTATAAAGATATGTCTAAATTATACCCATGCAAAGTGTTAATCCACACTCAACAATATGACGGACAAATTTCGTAGCAAAAAAGTAAATTGTGCACTGTATTACTACTGAATGACTAAAAAACCAAGTATTTTAAGACTTTTCAATTCCTAATGAAACTGACATTTACAGTGATATATACGGATTTATAATGAAAAGACAGCAACACATTGGTGTCGTGCATGCTGCCATGCACTTTTTATTTCAGTATATAAAAATATTAGTAAATCCGGTTTCGAGCATCTGTAAATTACAATCTCAAATTTTGCTTATTTTGGCTTTGCTCTTACTGACAGTTTGTTGAATAAATGTTACAGATGTATGTGGCTGTAGCTATTATTTTGCCTACTATAAATACAATGTTACACGTGGAGAAATTCAACAAAAGAAAATTCAGGGGTACCGAGACTGCAAAAAAAAAAAAAAAGTTCATACAAATTAGAGCAGCCTATGTAACTGTTCTTCAGGGACGAAACTTTAACATATGTAGTCCCATGCCTTTTTCAGTATTTGTGTTAACTGTTTTGGTCTTTGTAGTTGATGCTGAACACTTACTACTAACTTATTGTTCAGTTACTTCCAAGCAATGTACACCATCATGTTGTTTAAATTTCGCCATTTCCTTCATCAAAGCTATGTTTTGATTATCTATAGTCTACTATAACACTATGTCAAAATACCGCTAAAATTTTATGCATGATAAAGGATCAAATGAAGGATTTTATTGGTTAGCTAATATAATTTATTTTAAGCCATTATGTATTCATTTACGTGAAATTTATCTATCTCCCTGTTAAATTCAAACACAAAGATATTAGTAGCTATTTTTAACAGTACTTTTTTAATTGTGAGACGTAAATATAATTAACAAACATTCATCAAAGAAACAAGAAGTGCTAAAATGAAGGCGGAGAAGAAGCTAGAAAACGAATAAATGCAGTAGGATGAATACTGTACTTCATAGACGTTCTGCAGCACAGTATGTACACCCAAATTCACAGTTTCCTGCAAATCGTATTTTTCAGAATATCTCCACAAGTTTATAAAAGCTTACACAGTTTTTTTCTGTAATTTCCAAACTCAAGAATTATCTAGTAAACCAAATCTTTAATGCAAATTAACTAAAATACATGGAAATAATTCATTTTAGTAATGAAATTATGACAATGTTTTCAGTTTAATGTATAGAAATTGTTTCTCTGATTTATGTACAAAATGTACAGAATTCACAGATTCATTATCGCATCATGGTAAAAATTTATTTTGGTCTGGTTTAGCTGCAATGAAAGAATCAGGTCATGACTGAAATGGTGGACTAATCCTGAGGCGAGAGGCAGTGAAGTTAAATGAGACACCCATGCTGCTTCGATATTGATGTACTAATAGTGCCATTGTGCAACAAGCGAGTAATATATATGCAAAAGCTGACAAAGACATCACGTATTTATAATGTATGCACTTTGTGCTCTAGTTATTTTGATATGCCTAATTAAATTTATAGGGCGACAAACTGGAAATGTCAATCAGCATTTGGTTTTGCAACTTGCAGGTAGAGGGCAAAAAAAAAAAAAGGAAATTGCCTTTAATTTTATGTCTTGAAACAAAGCTTGTATATTTATATCAATTATTCTTGTAACCTTAGTAGGAGATAGTAGTTATTACTGATATTGTTATGGTATTTGTATTTTACTGAAATTGTCAATACTATTATCGGTATCAACTTAGTTTGAATGTTTCTTTCAATTCATCAAATGGACAGACTGACTAGTGGTTCTCACTAAGATAATTTTTTTATTTGCTTCAATTGAGACAAACTTCTCTTGGATGATGCGACTGATGCACATAAGGCCAAAAAGCATTGGAGAATAATTAATGTATAGGGTTATGATTCACTAATTATAAACTTAAGGATTTCTTCAGCTTTCTATCCAGCAGAAACTTCAAGACTTGTATCGGTAGCAGATACATGCCTAAGAAACCATTTTATTTCTTGTAGTTCCTGCTCCGTATCAGACTCATCGTAAATTTCTACCAGATTTTCTGGTGCTTCAACCAGAGCCTCATGGAAGGCTCCCAACCACAGATTTCGCTTCAACAGTTTGGAAAAGATTGATGATTTTCTTTCTGGCGGTATATTTTTGTGACAATTCCTGTATTAATCTATCACTGCATTCGAACATTGATCGACGAACTTCTTCTTGAATGGATAATCCAGTGTCATGAGCTATTCATCAAATATTGTTTTATTTATGCACCTTCCCCATCAGTCAATATTAACGTCCACATCATGGAACTACTTAGTGTCAAAATTAACAGCACTGCCTATAATTTTGCTCATTCACAGAAAAAAAATTGAGGATGTTCAATGTGGCGAGGCTTTAGCCAGAGACATTTATGAAGCCTGCAGATATTGTAAAACCAAATTTACATCCTCCAGTATTCTCTGCCAGAAATTTATATAGGTCAAAATAGGGAAATGATGTATAGCTGGAAGGAGAGAGCTTTCTACAGATCTAGACCCAAAATTTGCTTTTGATGCTCCCTGAAAGTCCCCCGAAGTGCCCGCAAATGTTTCCATTGCTTTTTTTCTTCCGCATAACTCCTATCTGTATTTAGAAGATTAGATGAACGAGTGTAACTTCTCTACATTTCCAAAATACGCTACGATAGAAAGAACACATGAGAGTCATGAACTCCACAAAGATTTAAGTAATGATACTCGCAGTGACTGTACACAGCTTTAGGACTGACTTCTCGAATTTTTCGTAGTACTCAACCGAAAGTAGCCCAGTTGCAAAACCGGCTATGTGACCACAAATTGAAAATTGAGCTAGAGGCACTTTCTTGTACAGGTGTTCATGGTCTATGTAATAATGTAAGATAAGGCTTCAAAAACGGTTCTAAGTATTTTAAAATGAGGTGCGAAAATCGCGTTCGGGTGCAAAGACGGCTACGTTTTCTACGCATTACGCTGCAACAGCGGCCAAATCCTATGCGATTGTAAAAGAGGCAGAGTCTTAACTGAATAATGGCCGCCGTCAAAGGGTATCATTGCAGAACCGCACATGTCGTCTTGTCACACGTTAACACTTTTTAAAAGTTCCGATTTTTAGCTACATGTGAGTAAAATGTTTGGGTTGGCAGTACTGGGTAGGTTCTCGTATGCTTTTCCTTCTATTGCTACACTGTAAGAAGGGAAGTGCGAGAATGCATTGTTATATGATAAAAAGACCTACCAGTAAACTCATACCACTGTGTATTTTAAGACGACTTTGTAGGCAGTTTTATTGTAGCACAGTTCGAAATGGACAAGGATAATGAAGAGGTAACGACTACTATTGAAGTACATTTCAATGAGCCCGGCGACTAAAGAGCTGAGATTAGCGTTTACGATGGGAGGGAAGATGCCAGGAGAAACTCTACTTCTAGGAAGAGAAGACGGGATGTAGTAATGGAAATGAAACGTAGAGAGAAGGGAAAGGTAAGGAAGACCACTGCTTATAGTAATATTCTGATATTCATTACAGATTTAATGATGTACGAATTAATGATCTAGCAACATTACATAACCTTTTCTGGAACACTTTTCTTGTAAATGCAACGTAGTAGGATACAGGAACTGAACTTCTGACTGCAATGACATAAAACTACTATCAGTTTGTTTTCAATTTCATTGTTCAGTTATCTGTAGGTACTAACCGAATGGGTTTCCACAGATGCCAAACTATATACATTCTGCTGGAAATCTAAAATGTAAAGAATATGCAGGACGTAAGACGGTTCCATCAAAGATTTTACGACCAAAATAATCGAGAATGGCAGAGCAACTACATTCGACAGCATGTCCTGTTTCATCTCCTCGAACATCTAAGCTTAGAGGAGACATAGTATCAAGAAAGCAACTAATTGAGGAGTGGTATTCCCAAAAACCGTGAAGAAGTTTCTATAACCATCATAGTTTGCAGAGCGGCTTTCATGGGGATTTTTCAGATCAAAAAAATGAGACTCAGCAAAATTTGGCAGAGGATAATGAACGTTTACTCACCTGCAAATGCGGAAAGAAGAGGAGGTGACAGAAGAACGAAGTTGTACGAAGAAAGGAAAAATGCTGTTGTGAGACACTAAACAATTCAAGTCGATAAAAAGTCACCATTGCAGAGGAAAAATGTTACATCGCCAATATTTGCCCAGTGAATTAAATACAAAAATAATGTGGGAAATGTTCTGTGACAAATATCCTGATCTGGACGTAAAGTATGATTACTACCGGATAATATTCTGCAATAATTTTAATAATGACTTTGAAGCACATGCTCTACATGCTCGTCAGTACAAAGCACGATTTCCTTGGAAAATCACCAAAGGAAAAGAAAAAAACAGAACATCATCTTACAGCTCATAAAGATCCAAGAGATGTTTTTTATAGAAGACTGAACGCAGACATCGAATGTTAACTAGTTTTAAGTTACGATTGCCAGAAAAATGTAGTCCTTCCAAAATTCGGAGATCAGGCGGCTTATTATTCCACACAGATATACTTACATAATTTCACGGTTTACCGAGATTCACCCACGAGCAGTCAGACGGAAGACAATGTGACCTTGTAAGTTTGACTGGAGAACGAATCAGCAAAGCGATGGAATCAGATTGCTTCACCTCTTCATCATCAACTGCTTAACACCAATTTGCATGGTGTCACCAAACTACATCTCTTTTCGGATGGATGTGGTGGGCAAAACCAGAATACAACAATGATTGGGATGTTGATGTGCTGACTGGTTCCTGTACGCTTTTCCAATGCACGTAAGGAGCGTTGAAGTGTAGTTCCCGATCCTCGATCATTCTCTTATACCCCCTGATAGACGTTTTGGAAACAAGGAGGAAAAGCTTTCAAAATTGAGCATAATTGAAAACCTTGTAGTACACATCGGCATAATGGAAGAATTCGCCATAGTGGTGCATTTGGGGTCGGACGACTGCGAGGTGAGAGACTGAAAGAAGACTGCGTTTGACGTCATTAAAGATCGTGGATACTGTCACCTCCAGTTTCAAAAGTCGAAGGGAATTATAATCACGAAGACAGCATACGGAAAATTATGTCTTGTTCAAGGAGCAGTATCCTTCAGTTTTGAAAGTAAAGAGCCGGAATCTGTTCTTAAAAGAGGCCAACGTATCACGAAAGAAACTCTTCATGAAGAGATTCCAAAAGGCGTCCCATTGAAAACAGCTAAATTTATGGACGTCAAACGGCTCTTAGAACTACACTAGGTAGAGACCTGGCCCGAGGGAGAAAAGTTAAAATTCTACACTGATGTTCTTGAGCAGCTGAGTATCATGGAATCAGACGAATGTCAAAACGGCAAGGATGAAGTACTTGATTTATAATTCTTAGATGGCGATCATTCCCCGAACATAGCTTAAACGCTGTATACTTAGTTATATATTGTGATCGTTTCTTTGAAATATTTCATTTTCCCCGAGATTTCTTTCCCAAGATTTCTTACTTTCATGACAGGTGTCAAGACTGAATTCCGTGACGAAATTTGAGTAATATTGATATTGTACCTTGTAGTTGTTCATGTTTAGTTTTTAATGTAAAGGTTTCAGCGTTTCTAAACAATTAAAATAAAACGGTATTTCAGCACTTTGTTCGTTTAATTTTCATCCTTTTGCATTATTTTAGTATACTACTGTAGTCTACCACTCTTACCGACATAGCCAGATAAACACCGGAATTAATCTTTCCGCTGGTTCTGCAACCGACTGCATTCCATCATGGCCCCCGATACCGTAGCAAAAGCGGCTAACTGGCCCATTCGTTTGCGAAACGGGCCAAGTACAAATTTTTACATAAAAATATTAATAAGGGGTTAAGGGGTTAACACAGGATTACACTGGCATTTATGATATGGTAGCCATGTGTTTTTCCTTTTTGTACTTTTTGTTATTTTTATTTTATTTATTTATTTATTTTTTTATTTATTTTTGAGTCTTTAACCACCAACCACCTTTGTAATATTGCTGTGAAAGTAAGGCTACGTTTTTCGGCTTTTCCCAAAAATCTTTTAAAACTGACTTTGCCGCTTTTTGCAACTGGGCTATTCTCATGTACACCTGACATTGATGTGGCATTGTCATAACCTTGAGCCCAACCCAATCAGTATTCCGGCCCACCTTTTTCGGCTACTGTTGATCTTTTGCCTTATCCCCTGCAACCTACAACAACATAAAAAATAGTTAAGTAGATTACCGATTTTCCACAGTTTTGTCTTCTGTATGGTTGTATATAACTGCCTCACTGATTTAGACATTTCTTCGTTCATTAGGAGTGCCGTCAAAATTTGTTCTGTAACATGAGTGATGTCTCCAGCAATAGTTTCCTTAACTTGTTGACCCAATATAAAAATAAATGCATTTTGTGTCCCTTTTGACGACTAAGTAAGTATACTATAAACTCAAGAGGGAATTTTTCAAGTTCCAAACCATGTTCTTTGAATGACATTTCGTCATTAACTCCACCGTTTGTATGAAATCTTCTTCTTCTTCTTCTCCACTTCGCGCCTTAGGCACATTGCTTGTTACGGTACCTCATCTCTTTTGCAGTCTTCCTACATCATTTCCTCTTCCCCAACATTTGAAATTGAGAGAATTTACATCTTCCCCTGTAAATCGTTCTATTCTTCTTAGAAATCTCATTTCCTGAGCCTGTATACTACTTTCTCTTTGTGTTGCACAGGCTTCTATTACGTAAATAAGGGTTGATGTTGCTATTGTTTTATAAAACGTCATCTGGGTTTCTTTCCTGGCTTCACTCTGCAAACTTTATACGATGGTTTCACATACAGTAAATTTATTTAATTTTCTGCTGACGTCAGGGATACATTCGTTATGTCGTATCATAGATATTTGAAATGAATTACTAGCCCGAAAATTTTATTGTTCAAGACTATTTTGGATCTTACTGACAGTGTGACCTGAAATACCGTCAGATTTATTTTATCTACTGGGAATGTTAGACTGTAAATTGAATCTGTCTTCTATAACTTGTGGACTTTTTTTCTATAACTTGCTTTAGAGTAAAAACATTGTCAGCAATTGATCGTCCTTTTCTAAAACCTGATTGTACTTTAGATATTAACTTTTCCATGATATTTTTATGTTTTGCGTTCAGGACATTGGCATATAATTTATGGGCTTAACCCAGGAGTTCTGAGTGTTCCTAAATTTAATGTTATCGGTGTTTTTAAATGTAGGTAGTACTCTGGATCTCAGCCAGTCTTTTCGTACTTCCTATTTTTCCAAACATTCTGCCATTCTTAAATTTGCTACTGTTTTCTCATCCGGGTTTGGTAGAGTTCTCTTATGCTGCTATCTTCTATAAGGTAAACTTTAAAACATTTATACGATCTTTTTGTTGCCTGTTCTGTGATTTCGTCACTTTATAAGCGATACTTTGACTGCCATGTAAATCATGCTCTGTATTGCAAAAAAAGCGTTCCCATTATTCTGTGTGAGCTGCCTGAGTTTCTGCGTTATGTATTTGTCATTATTTCTCTTCGCTTTATAGTCATCACACTTTTCGGTAGTATGTATTTGTCATTATTTCTCTTCGCTTTATAGTCATCACACTTTTCGGTAGTGGGATTATTTGTATAAGTTCTGGAAGGTACTTGTATTTCTTTAACTGCTGTTTCCATCGCTGACGTCCGAATTCTTATGCCTTTATGTTCCTTCATTTCCTTTTCGTCCCCAGCATCTCATTCCATCCCTCTTCCTAACATTCTACCATGCTAAAATTTGCTACTGTTTTCGTCATCCTCATTTGATGGAGATCACTTATGCTGCTATATTCTATAAGGTAAACTTTAATACATTGTTCTCCCTTTTGATCCCTAATTGGTCTGTTCGATTTTCTCCATTTTGCTTAGGTGTCGATTATTGATACCAGTAAAAGCCCTCTTTAGCTGCAGGCTTGGAACATAGCTTGAGTTCTTGCAGTGCCTGCAAGTTCAAACGGCCTGGTGTGGTTCACGTCTGTTGCTGAGTGATCTGTTAGAAGGAGCTGCTGCTGTACTGCGCTGCGTGTGTAGTTACGGCGTCACGTCAAGAAATGATCGTGTGGCATGTTGGTCGGGAGGCCCCATCCAAGGCAGTCCGGCCGCAGTGTGCAAGTCTTATGTCAGGTGACGGCACATTGGGCAGATAGCGCTTCGGTTCTGATGAAATGATGATGTGGACAGCACAGCGCAAAACGCAGTCCACGAGCGGATAAATCCCCAACCGGCTGGAATCGAACCTGGGGCCACTGCAAGGTAGACCTCGCCGCCATGGAAGTGTTGCGTCCACACATACTATCGCCCAGGGCAAAGTTACTGCGTCAGTGGCAGCCTCTCCAATACGCTGCCAGTACAGTCCGGACTGAGTCTGAACGAGTGCACCGAGTCGCGCCAAGCAGCTCGCATGTTTGCTGCATGCGTACTGATCATATTTGACAGTAGCAGCTGACACAACTTCCTAATTTTTACGCGCTAACCCTGGGCTGGGCACCGGGCCATGACACGCTCACGAAAACTCTGTGCCATTTCCGTGGTTTCACCATCACTTGTTTGGGATGAACCAAGCCTGTTTGAGCTGTGCACGATCGCCGCAGTTCCGTTGCCGCTGCTGCCACTGACGCCAACGCTCCATGCCGGACTTGTCCTTAGACTGGGTGGTATAGAGTTTAGACACTTAAGCATTGATATTTCTGTGCCTCCGGGGTTGATGAATTCTTTTGCTGAATTGCCCTGAAATTTTCCAGCAAAATACCGAAACTCATAGGTGCTAGCAGACTAGAAGATTGGAGCAATGTTCTGGGGATTCTGACAGGGTGGTTCTACAGTTCAGCCTCCATTTTCCATTTCTTCTTCTTCGACAGTCTCATGGGCAATTGCTGTGATGTGGCCTTTGTTTAGACTCCAGAGTTCAGGTAGCTTTCAGCTATTTTGTGGCTGGCCTCATCGACACTGATGATTTGCCATTAATCTGGAGGGAGAATGTGGTGTTCACTGATATTATGGATCTGCTCCCGTGGGAAGGCTTGGTGTAGAGTGTGTTGAAGCATGTGGGGAATTTTTTGCTTTTTATAGGATGACACAATGGCTAGGGTACAAACTGTTTGTGGCAGGTACCTTCATCAAGTAACCTCTCGATGAACTCAAACAAAGATAACTCACACTCCCACTTTGGGATAATTAACGGTAGATCATGAGGTCCTGCCATTCACTGGGGAGCTATACTGAGCGGGTAGTCCTGCAAGGGATCGTCTTTCCTGTTACAGACTCCTGGGAGCTGTCACTGTCAAGAGAGGAGTGGCCAGCAGCTAGGCTAGAGACACTTATTAGGTGGAGATCGTCTGAGGCAGGATATTCTGTTTCTTCTTCACAGGTATCCCGCATTGTCCATGGAGATGCCCATATGCGTGTTGGTGTCCATCCCCGCTCCTAAGGGGCAGAGGCGTTCTCTTTCAGCTAACCAGTGAGTGCTTTATGCAGGTGTTGCTCCTGCGTGTGGGGCTCATCCAACTGTGTCTTCAGGGCCACTGTCTCCAAAGCCTTGGCGGATTTGAGGTCAGCAACAGCGTCGCCGGTAACTTGGCACAACATTACGTGGAAGTCGCCGTTCTCGTCTTTGTAGTAGCACAGCTGGCTTCCTCCTCAGCAGCTGTGTGTGTGTGTGTGTGTGGGGCGGGGGGGGGGGGGGGAGGGCTGCTTAGCAACTGCCAGCACTTCAACCTTGCAGAAATGTCTCCTCCTCTTCTTCTTGTTATCACAGCTCCAGTTCACAGCATAGCTGCAGCCGCAAGTGCGCCATCACAGTTCACTCACAACGCAGCTTCGTTACATATTGGTGTAGCCGCACGAGTCTTGTGATTTTACTTTCGAAGCACACAACGGCGTTCCTGCAATACTTGGAGATGTGGCCAAATTGTTGACAGCGGTAGCAGTGCTCTGTCTTCTTCTTCTTGCCGTTCCAGCCACCTTGAGCAGGAAGTCAACCACAGAAGCAACTTCGCCTCCATTTCCACATTCAAACATGTTGGGGATGTGTAGGTGAGAGAGACAAAACTAGCGATAGCGGCCATGTGACCTGCAACAAGTCGAGTAGCAGAATGCTTCTTCCTCCGCCCCAAGACGACACCCACTAGCTGCGTGTCGCCCACTTACATCGCCCACTAGCACGACCAATCCACTAGTGTAGCATGATGAAATGGTGCTACGATATCTCAAGAGTAGAGTTTCCAACCAGTCTCCAGTGCCCTGCAACTCACAGGATGTACTACAGCATCCGTAAAGAGCCCGTGTAGTACATGACTTTTTTTCTCAGTGTCAGTTTCATGATCCTTCAGGTGTCCATTCATATATTCTATCAGCACAGTCGACGTGCCACTGATGAAAAATGGTTTCTGACAGTAAGACGTTGGGGTCTGAAGGGTTGCACTGCCCTTCCTTTCCCACTAAACCACGTCTAATAGAAAATCCAAAAAAGAACCGCACTGAAACGTTAGTCTTTGGAATGAATTATTGTTCCAAGATGAAAAACACCTACGGCTAGCTTTTGAAAGAAAATCCATACACTGTAAAGTCTTAGAAAAGTTGTTGTGTTTATCATCCTGCTAACGGGACTAGGCGGCTGTGGGCCTGAGAATGTACTATCATGAAAAAAAAACGATTAGCATCTGCAGTCACAGAAATTGTTAGAATGCTGTTCGATCTGGCATATTGGAAAACGAAAAGGCTAACATTTACCTTCCTCCACTTGTAATTATTTGACACTTTATACCTCTTGGACTATGGTGTATGATTTTATTAGCCTTTTCTTTCTTCCCTGAGTAATAACACGTTTACTGGGTAACTCCGTGCATGAAGCTCCTTTGGAGTAAATGCAGTAATATGAGTTGTGATGGACGATGAAGGAGAACCGATCAGTTGTATCCCTGCAGGTTGTTAAGTTGTAAGTTTTTTTATTGGTAACGCCGCCGCCACGTAGCTCTGTATGAAAATCACTGGCTGTGCTGTGTGCAGTCTGTCACTGGTTTGCATTGTTGTCTGCCATTATAGCGTTGGGCAGTTGGCTGTTAGCGGCGACTTTTGATGATATTAAGGTAAATACATTGTTTGTTCTCTATTAAAATATTTCATTTGCTGCTGCTGTTTGCCAGGCATAGTGTTACTGAATTTGACTTTGTATTACTCTGTTAAGCCAGTTTTACTACGGATTAATTTTTCTTGTTTGCTGCGCATTGCCTTATATTAGTTGTAATATTGTTGCTTGCTTTGACAACTTACATTTTTGTATTGCTTTATATTAGTTTTAATATTGCTGCTTGCTTTGACAACTTCCATTATTTTTCATTGCTGTTTGTATTAATTGTTTTGTGCTGCTGCATTGCCTAGTCCCTTAGTTTAGCATCTGAGCTTAGTAGATTTAAGTTACTTTAAGAAAGGGTAGGCTATAAAAGAGAATGATGTGATGAATTGGAAGAAATGCATTGAGAAGCTATAAGAAAATGATTTGGCCAAAAAAGTAGTGTACAGTGGAGGAAAACTGTTTTTGAAAGAGGATGTGAACAAAATACAGAAAGCATGCTTGGATAGGATATTTTTTGTGGAAACAAATGCTGAGATAAGATGTAAGATCTACAGAATGACGTTTTGGGTTGGACTGCAGTACCAAATGTCACACTGAAAACAAACCCTATCCAGTATTTTGTGTTATTACGCTATATGAATCTGTGTTTGTCCTGTCTTTATGTGTTTAGGTAATAAGATTTCGGTTGTAAAATTTTTCTGATAATATGTTATTTTCTTTGTAAAGATGTTTAGACATTATTTATTCTGTTCTGTTTTAATGCTCATGTGTGGAGTTGATGTTTCAGTAATTATTATGATCTTTTATGTATTTACTTATGTCATAATTCCTGTAACACTGATGTTTATGTTTATTTCTATTCTTTTGTAAAGCCTGTTTTACTACAAATGTTATCTGTATTGTTATGTTCTTTATTGATGTATTTTGTGCCTTTGTAATTGTATTTTATGTTTTAAATTTATAATTGTATAGACACCAGTTCTTCAAATTAAGTATCATTTCATTGCACACGTTTCTGTTGGTCGTAGTATATGGACAATATGTGAGAAGTAGGGACTGTTAGTGTTTGCACAAGTGTTGATAATTCAGCAAAGGACTGATTAACAGCATTGCTGGTTCTAAGGACAATTCGAAAAACTTTGTGTGTGCACAAGTGGTGGTTGATGGACTGGCTATATTCTCGCGCAAGACTCTTCGATGGTGACTGTGCACCTGCACAGTCGCAACAGATGGCTACTGGCTATCTCTACAAGGACTGAAGTGGGTCTACACCTTTGATGACTCACCAATACCATTATTTCTAGAAGGACTGCAGTGGGTCTGCAACTCTGGTGACCCACCAATACCGTAATATCTACCAGGACTACAATGGGTCTACTCTGTGTTGATCTACCTACCAATATTCTTCAAAACTTCGACTGACTCTGCTGTGGGTTTGCTCTGTTGTGGCCCATTACCTGTCTGCATGTCAAAAGTCAGCACTGTCTTTCCGTTGGAAGGAAAACACTACTTCTTCAAGACTGCATGGAAATCCACAACTTCCATGTGCATTTTCTTTTATTGCTCAGTCTTTGAGAAAAACGCTGCTATTATACTGTGATGAATGATCAGGACTGTCTATACGAACTGAGAGAAAACTTTAGTTTCTGGCCAACATCGTATCGATAAGTGTTCATTTCTTTGTTATTGTTACTTCGTGCATGAAGCTCCTTTGCAGTAAATGCAGTAATATCAGTTGTATCCCTGCAGGTTGTTAAGTTGTAAGTAGGCTGTTTAGGTTTTTTTATTGGTAACGCCGCCGCCACGTAGCACTCTGTATGAAAATCACTGGCTGTGCCGTGTGCAGTCTGTGGCTGGTTTGCATTGTTGTCTGACATTATAGCGTTGGGCAGTTGGCTGTTAGCGGCGCATAGCGTTGCGCAGTTGGAGGTGAGCCGCCAGCAGTGGTGGATATGGGGAGAGAGATGGCGGATTTTTGAAATTTGTAAGACTGGAGGTCGTGAACTGCTATATATGTATTATGACTTTTGATGATATTAAGGTAAATTCATTGTTTGTTCTCTATTAAAATCATTCATTTGCTAACTATGCCTATCTGTAGTTAGTGCCTTCAGTAGTTTGAATCCCTTATTTAGCTGACAGTTGTGGCGCTCGCTGTATTGCAGTAGCTTGAGTAACGAAGATTTTGGTGAGGTAAGAGATTTGTGAAAAGTATAGGTTAATGTTAGTCAGGGCCATTCTTTCGAAGGGATTTAGGAAGTCAGATTGCGTTGCGCTAAAAATATTGTATGTCAGTTTAAGCACAGTCATGTATAAATTTTCTAAGGGGACGTTTCAAAGTGTTGGCTGTTGCCCTCAGAGTGCACTTATGTTGAACAGAGTGTTGCCTGATATATCATGATACAGGTGAAAATTCTTAATAATTAGAGAGCCAGATAGACCCAAGTTGAAACTACAACGTTGTGTGAACAATACAGAGAGTAATGAGGAAGTGCATACACATTCCCTATCAGCAGAGAGTTGACTAACACAACTGACACCATTTATTTTGTATCTGCTAAACACACTCTAATCCTATCAACTCCCTTATGCCATTGTCAGTGTTCTACGTTAATTACTGGAAATGCTTAGCTTTTTCTGTAGTATATAACAATTACTGTGCGTCAGGGAGCTTATTTAGTGGACCCCAATACCGTATAAGTTTTAAGAGTTTGTAAACGGTAACTGTATTTGTGAGCAGGATTGTCCATCTGTAAATCTATTTAAGTGTTTCTGAAGACTTTTAGGTGTTGAAAGATACCCTATCTCACTTATTGAATAGGCATTAGTTATTTAAAGGTATTGTGCAATTTGTATATCTTCCTTGTAGAGAGCAGGATGCGGACATCCTACCATATGTCTCCTATAGACAAGGATTCCTTTTGGCCTATTTTGCGGTTTCTTTTGAAAGAATTTATTAAGTTTACTTTGCAGCCTAAGGTTCTTATGCAGAGGTGTCTTACAAGACTGCTTTATTCAGTGTTTTCTTAATTTACCTGACAAAGACTTTGTTTTACGTTTTTATTAGTATTTATATTCATCTGTGTTGCTACAGCATTCAAATAATTTGATATGAGGACTACATTGTGCTATATAGGCATATCTTTCAATTGTTGTTCAAATGACTCTGAGCACTATGTGACTTAACTTCTGAGGTCATCAGTCCCCTAGAACTTAGAACTACTTAAACCCAACTAAGTTAAGGACGTCACATTCATCCATGCCCGAGGCAGGAATGGGACCTGCGTCCGTAGCGGTCGCGCTGTTCCGCACTGTAGCGCCTAGAACCGCTCGGCCACCCCGCCTGGCCAACTGTTGTTTCCTAAAATATAAACTGTGGCTGCTGTTAAGCTAGAATAATTCTTTGAAAGAGATTTAATATCATCTTAATGAGCCCCTTATTCTGTGCATTTCCTTTCCTTCTTTTTCTGTCTTATGTGATTAGAGATTTAGGCATCACTGGCAAACTCATTGAGAACATTCATCACGGACATAATAGTACTAAATTATCGCTAATTACAGATATATTGGTTTATTATGCACAATCGAGGATTATGAAATTAAGAAAGGCTTCCTGCATTTATTAAGACCTCAGTGATGTGGAGCACATTTCTGCTATGCAAAATAGACTTGATGGAACATCTATAATTGGTAGAGCAGGAAAACCTTGTACACAGAAAACTTTTTTGTCGCGTAAGCAACGTAGGTAGAAAGCGGTTGTGGAAACCTCGTGGTTGTGGTACTGTTATTCGTGCACCAGTTACAGTTGTAGACTTCTACCGCAAAGGTCTCACACACGTGAGAGACTTAAGGATGTGCACATCCCCCCCACCCCCTCTTAATGGTCACAAAACCTCAAACATCAGTGTGAGAGGAAACAGCCTTTATTGCGTGAACATTATTGGAAGCTAATTTTCGTCTCAAGGCCAAAAGAGACGTAAAGCAAGGGTTCGTACACTGTAAGACAAGCTGCACCCTTCAATCCTTAAAATCTATCGAACATTTTGTATATATAAAATTAGTCTCAGAAACTAAAAACGTCTTTTAAAGATAATTTCAGAAAAGATATAAGTGGTGAGGTATACAGTACTGAAATGCGACGTGACAGCCACCATTGAAAATACCGTAGATGCTTCAGTACTAATCCAGTTATTATGAGAGATGCGCATCATGATTTTATTGCTTTTTCCGAGTTTTATGATAATGATGATGATGGTGATACAGATGATATAGATTAAAAAACTGAAATTCCACCCGTCGAGCCGGAAGCTGTCGGTGACGCATAAGAAGCCGGGTTCAGCCAGACGCTTACCTTAGACACCTCATAGTTTGGAGCTGAGCTCCCGAAGCAAAATACAGCTCTCAGCGGTAGAAGAAGATGTTGGCTGGAATACTGCACTTGCAATGGGCGTGCTTCCAGTACTATACCTCCAGCAACTACGAATGATGTATGTCAGCGATTTTGTAATTTTACTATGTTTGTAGGGTTTATAGTTGAGAAATACGATTATGATGTGGCCATAATGTCGAAGTAAACTTTTCACTTGTACCTCAAGAAGACTAGTGAAGCCAATGCCTAAATTGAGTTTCTGTAAAACAACTGAAATAGTTGTACCACCACAAACACACCATTAAATTTTAACTTGCTTTTAAAGAAGTATTTTAAGCGTATAGTCAGTGACCTCGCTTGTCTGCTGGTTATGTTCGTTTAAATGTGTGGTTCTGCCAGTTGCTATGGAAATGAAAATATAAGATTACTGTGTTACTCAGTCCAGCAGATAATTGTGACCACCGCCTGCATTCGATATCAAACTGTACTCAGCACTCACAGACGGCAGGTAGAGTCCCTAGTGGTGGAGAATATATGTACATGTGAGGAGACGCAGCAGAAAGTGCGGTCGTTATCGTAATGCAGAAAATGAACGATTTATTTGACGTCTAGAACGGCACGATCATTGACATTCAGGCCAATAATGGGACGACTTCCGGAACGGCTAGTTGGTAAACTGTCCACGTGCCACAGTACTTAAAGTACACCATGCATGGCAAAACCGGCGTTTACTCAACTGTGATGCACCACAGGGCATAGACGGCACTGGTGAACAACTGCTTCAGAGACGTGCACGGGCTAATAGACGTACAACTGTTGAGCACCTGACGCCCCACTTGAACCAAGGGCAACCAATAGTGTCTCCTCAAAGACCGTTTAATTTGTACCCACACCTGCATAAGAGACAGGCTCACATGATACCAAAAGTACCTTCCCCATCCCTAGACTCCATAGACTAATTAAAAAAATGAGGAACAGTGCTCATTGTTTTAGTTTATTAGACAACGGTGTGAATTGATTCAGTGGTTGAATTCCTCTTATTACTGTAGAAGACTAGCGTCGGAGACGCTGTTTCGTGCATTTCAAATTCTTTTATGGGGTCTGAGAGATCGTTCTATGCTTTTCAAATTGGTGGCGGTGGCTGAGGCGCAGCTGATGTGTCCAGCGCTGCATGGCTGGCGGTGACAAGTGAATTACAGAACCTGGTGGCTGGCCCAACTTTAGCCCGTAGTCTCCTCCTAGATTACTTTTATCAAGTCCCCTTAAACACTACTTACCCGACGTCCCTCAGTTTCTGTTCAAATTAACTTACTGTTCTGCTAATCCAGCCCATCAGAGTTGGAACAATGGGGTGGGTCAAAACTTTGTCTTGTTTTGTCGTAATAGTTTCGCGTTTTCTGGACTCAAGCATCCAAGTCTTAGCACTACATAAGAAGTCTATGTAATGTGTAACAAAGAGATGGCCAATTTCTAGAATGCAATGTTGGAGAGTATTTTTTTCATTACATGAGAAGCATGCAGTGGGTCAGGGCCTACTGGATGTGCTAATCACACACATTCCATACTAATTTTAAAGTTGTGCTTAACCTGACAGTAAATGCGATTCTCCGTGGGAGACATTTCATAACAACATTCTAAATCGAATGACATGCCCTAAGGTTCACCGAGAAACATTTCCCACGGTACATCCTCGTCGTCACTCTGCTGTGTACTACTTTGTTTCCTGTCTTCACCGTCAGAACCATAAGACTTCCTGTGTCGTAACACAACTGTTCTCCATGGGGAATGACGAATCAAAACACCTCCCAGCCTTCTAAATTTACTCTTGTTATTTCATCCAGTAACAAAGTTTGTGCGGTGTGTTACGCAATCTTCAAGCCCCCTGACTGATGCGTAGAAAGGTTCCCACCTCTGATCCAGTCAAAATAGGAATCAGCATTCAAAAACATACACGTAGATTTTGGCGACCCTTTCGATCTTCACTTTCCGACTGTCGGTCAGGGGGCCTGAAGATGGCGTAGTACATGTCCGAAACTTTTTCGCAATAAAATAGCAATTGAAAATTTAGACGGCTAAAAGCTGTTTTGACTCAAGATTGTGTTCTGAATAGCGGAGGTGCCGCAACGATCTGTACAAAGATTGACATGCTGTGACACTTTTCCAAGGGTTTCATCACCAATTCTCCATTCACACATTCGATCTAATCACTGCTCGAATCATCATCTTCCTCTGTGAAATTTGTCGTTGCAGCCCTCCATACCCTTTTATGGAGAAAAGCCTCTCCTAAGGTATCGCATTCTAAGAAATGGTAATTTATATCGTCGCCTCCAGTCAAGCTGGTACAAAACTTTTCCCACTCGTTTCATCTTTGCAACAACCGTAAGAGCCTGAAAAGTCTCCTTCTACTACTAATTCTGTAGAACCATCTGTTCTGACGGATAAGGTTGCTTACTCCCTCCTTTTTCTCTGCATAATTCCTCCTCACCTGTTTCCATTAATTTTTTATTGTAGTGTCCTGGAATTACTACCTTCTCTTGTGAGTAGATCCCAAAATTCCAATGTTCTTGGGTGGCCGAACTGAACTTTACCTGAAATTTACCTTAATTTTTCTCCACTTCAGACATCCCAGTGAGTTTCTCTGCTTCATTCACTCTTCGAAACTTCTAGTAAACAGAACGCAGCACAGTGGCAATGAGGACGAATCGTGGGTCATATTATTAGATTTGCGATGTTGTGACACATGGGTCGGGTGTCGCTTTTTGTGCAGGAGAGCAACAGTGGAGCGTGTGAGCCTGGTCCAGAGTACGCCCAGAGGCGTTAAAGATACAGCAGTATCTGTTATAACATTTACTTTCCAGAGTGCATCAGACAGCAGCCAGGAATCAACGTGAGCCACAAAGAAATGTTGATGCTCATCGTCTGGCTGTACGGAGCGAGGTGACACGCTGTACTAATATTCGGGAGGACAACCGTTCAAACCCACGTCCGCCCATCCAGATTCAGATTTTTCCATGATTTCCTCAAACTGCTTCTGGAAAAAGCAGGCATGGTTTCACTCAAAGGGTACGGACGATATCCTTTCTCATCCTTGCCTGATCCGAGCTTGCTCCGTCTCTAATGACTCCGTTCTCGGTGGAATGATGAACACTAATGCACGCCTCTTCCCGTCACCCAGTAGTGATGTCAGAGCCACAGGTTAGTGAGCTCCAGCCATAAGTTATAAGTTGTCATGCAGGCTGCAGTACGGAGACGGGCAGGCGTTGCTCATCCTGAACATTTCTGCACTGGAGTGCTGTCGTGAAGGCTCGGCGCTCTCATAGACGTCTGTCGGGCACTTCGGCTAGGGCCGGCAACTGTGTGGTCCAGGACGTCAGTTGTCGTCCAGAAGAGGCCCAGCCCATCAAATACGGAATGGCCAAGACTCCAGCACTTCAAAATACCTTCCATTAGGAATATGGAATACATTCAACGACTGTAATACGGCTTTCAAAATGATGGAGAACAGCAGTCAATCGTCCTTTTCTTCTAGGCTTCATTAAAAACAAACCTAAATATCTGCTAGTAGCTAGCCACTGTCAGTGCAGTATTTCAGAGTTTTCATACATGCCCTATTTCGTCAATTATCTGGTGTCAGAGGAAAGACTCCATAAAATGCTCACGAAACGGCTAAAAGGTTGCGCGAGCGTGCCATACCTGGACTAGGTGGTTTACCGCCATTTCTTGGATTCCTACCAAAATGAATTGTAACATAATCATTAATAGAAAACAACATAACAACTATTATAACTATTATAGTTGTATTAAGTACAACTAGACTTTATTATTACATACTTATTAGATTCTCATTCCCAATTATATCATATACGGAAAATTCATTATCTACAAAGATAAAGTCTCCAAAATCAAGAATTATTCTTCCTATAACCGTAATAATTTCAACAATAGGATTTATTTCAACGTCAACCCTAATCTCATTGTACTAAGGACTTAAGTTAATTAAACTAACAACCTTCAAAGTTATAATTAAAAGAATAATCTTTTAGGCGTTTGTAAAACTTTACACCTCTAGAATTGGAGTCTAGAATCATAATTGAATATAATACCAGAGTATGGTAAGAGAGAAAGTACCTCATAAGTAGATTTACAGTCTAGCACCTAAAATTCAGCCGACTTACCGCGAAAATGATTATTCTCAACAAACCATAAGGACATTTGTACTTTATACTTTCTATTTGGAACATGATCAAGAATAGTAGGAACTACAATAAGCATACTTGTTCGTGCTGAACTAGGTAAACCAGGATCTCTAGTTGGAGATGACCAGATTTATGTTATTATTACAGCCCACGCAGTTGTAATAATTTTCTTCATAGTAATACCTATTGTAATTGGTGGATTTGATAATTGACTTGTACCATTAATAATTGGTGCGCCAGATGTAGCATTCCCACGATTAAATAATTTAAGGTTTTAATTACTACCGCCCTCATTAACCATTCTTCTTACATCCTTTATAGTAGATAACGGGTATGTGCCTCCTGCTGATTACCCTGTATTGACCCTCAGTGGAGGACGGCAGGCCGCACACCAGTCTTCTTCTTATCCGCCATGTGCCAGTGGGCAGCAAAGGCAGATCCTGGTTGTGGTTTCCATCATTTTGGATGAGTGTTGGCGCTGAACTCAGTATGCACGCAGCAGGTGTGCTACATGGAACAGTTTGTTATGGTTTCACTGAAACTCGACAGACTTCATTCTCTCTAGTTATTGTGACAAGGGCATGAATGGTGGCACAAGTGTATCTGTCCTCGAGCTCCACAGTCTCGTTATTTAAAGAGTCAAGCATGTGCCTATACAGCGTGATTCTGGGAGATGATCGATTTTTCCCTCGTTTATTGGTATTGTCGGTGCTACATGCCTCACGGTGGAGATTCCGTAATTGTTCTGGGTTTTTGAGCTTGTGTCTCTTTTCAACTTTTCACTGTTGCAGTGGCACTCTGGCGCTAGACCGTACGGGTACTTCATACTGTCCTATTATGTTGCATTGCGTTGTTACGTCTTTTTCTTCCTTCGCTCGGAGGTTATGTGACAATGCTCACCTGGGGTCCTATATTCTGTTATACCGGCAGCGGAACGTTTTTACTTAACACCTGCTTTGTTCAACCATTAAATTTTAAAGGGAGTGGAAGGGCTGACCCAATAAGGTGAACATGTCCATTCTAATGTGTTTATTAACTACCAACATAGTCTCACCTCAAATCTGACAGACGCCACTCAGGCAAGATTGTTTACGAAACACTCCTTACATAAAATCATAAGCACGTTACTAAATCATTCAAACGATCTCCCACAAACATTGAAAAACGGACACTCACGCAAAATATTTAAGAAACTCCCCCGTGGCATAAAATCATTAATAAACTAATAAACCATTAGCAACGATCTCATACAAAAATTGACAAAAGCCACTAAGGCTGAATCTGACCATAACTTTAAAAAAACAACTCTAGTTAAGACACCTTATTTAAGACCCTCTTAATTCGAATACTTCAACATTACATGTAAAAAAAAAACAGTGGACACAGAGCTTCAGTTTCAGCACGAATACTTAGAACATATATATTAAAACGTAACTTGTCCAATCTTGCAAATTACTAGACTACAGAACCGTGCAGAGCGAGCCACGAAATTATTCAAATGCCTATTGGTTTGTAAGATGGGCTTTTAGAGGATACAAAGTTACGACTTTGTACAATCATAAATGTGTAAAAACAGAAATAAGGCCCAAGCTTGTAAGGCGGAAGCTTAACCACGAATGGTGGAACGGCCTGAGGGGAGTAATACTTAACTTGGAACCAAGACGTGCCTCCGTTTCTAACCCAGCATCGAGTAGACCACCGAAATGTGAACACAGCTACCGAAGAGGAACACACGAGCTCAGGCGAAATCCACCGCCCGTAAGCCAAAATTATAATGTAATGGGAAGCTCTTCACTTTGGTTGCCCGCTGCCTCAGCTCACTGAAAAACAGACCACACTATACAAGAGGGGGACAAAAAAACTTTTCTTAACTTTAACATTCAAGATTGACCAGTAAATTAACACTATAAATTCAAGGGTAAACAGAAACCTTAAGTTTAACAGAACCTGATAAACAAACGCTAACAGTGGGAAATGAACTGTCCCACTAGAACTTAATGACACATATGGGCCACCTTAAGTGGGCCTGCAAAGCTAAACATGGTAACGTTTAGAAATAAAAACTCAGATGGCCCAAAGAGGACATATTGACATGGATTAACTGATACCGTAAGAAAATTAAACACTTGCTAATAATAGCTAATAAACTAACATTCTGGAAATACATCAATATTATTCGGAAGCAGAGCACACACTTAGTAAGAGGCATCAAATGAAATCGAACACACATAACATCAGGCGTCCAGCAACGTCTTACTATACCAAGAGCGATAATTATCGCAGTTAACTAAGCGCTCTTAGTAGTTAGAGTACTTAACTGGGTGTTTAGGTGCTGGGGCCATTTTGCGAAGATGTCAGACCATCACTTCACGAGACCTTCACAGCGTGCCCCTCCAAGGAAGCGGGCACATCCACACCTCACGAGGTTGCTGGAGAACGCACAGTGCCGGGCAACTCCCGCCGCCTCCAGTACAACCACGTGATAACTGCCGCCCGGCCTCAGGCACACCGTCTTCGCTTCTGCCCGCCAGCCAATCTCCGACTCGCGCACCGCCGCCTTCCGTCCTCAAAGCGTTGTTTTCCCTTTACTCGCGGTCAGCACTCGCTTATATACCGAGCCGGCACAAGCCCCAAGACAAACCTCTGTACTAGGAAATCGATCGTACTCATGTCAGAGGTACTACTGGCGCTGGTCCCGCCACGGCTGAGCCAGTACTCCGTGGTGACACTCAAATCAGCACACAGACCCAAGATGGTCTCCTAGGCTCTAAACTCACCGGGTAGAACTCTAAAAATTGTAGGTGTGTACTCCAAAATTATCCCTCCCTTTTTCCTTAAAACTCTTTCCGAACTATCCCATTAATCGTCCTCTAGAACAATGTCATACCTTTAAAAATCGGTTATTCTGCTCAATTCACCAACTTCTTTGCCAATATGAGCTGATCGTATGGATGTTCCTTTTGTTTCCTAATTTTATACCATCATTGGTAACATTTGGCATAGTGGACACATTTCAGAGTCGCGCTATATTATTCCTGCTTCTGCCGTTTTGCGTGTGAGACAGTAGTAAAGGATGCATATTGCTGCCACAAACGCAGAAAGGTTGGTGGTTGTAATGCTTATAGTTACCACATTTTGAAGTGGGTTCTGTTGATATTGCTGAATGTGTCGAAACATTTGTTGCATTGAAATCTCCTCCTGTTCAGATGCTGTTTGTGTGCCTATGAAATCAGGATTTAGGGAGTTGTTACAATAAGTTAGATTTTGTGCTGGCTGTTCCACCAACACTTTCTCTGATCAATACAATACAGAGTGGATTAGCTGGAGTACATTCGTACCTGTGATTATAGCTTGGAGGCGAGTGTTCGACTTTTCTTGTGTCCATTCACAGGAATACCACTATTAAGTAACTCGAACTTTATCTTGCCCTAATGTTTTCTATTATTACATCACTTCATGATAAGGGTTTTCACTGCAATTTATAAGTAGACCCAATGTGCTTTTACCGTATGAAAATGAGTTTGTAGGACTAATTTTTCATTCTGACATTCATTTGCCTCTGGTTTCACTAGACGTATTTTCAATTCTGATGTCTGTGTGTCAGTATGCCCTTCTCTGGCTAGACTAATGGTGATACTTTCCTTCAGATACTCCTGTAGGTCTCCTAGGGACAGAAGGGCGTGGGCTTCTCAATGCTAAGTAGTTATATATACTCCTTGTGTGTTCACTTGCACCCCTTTACTCATTGTACCCGTCTTACTGGATAAAAGCGTGTTGCGTAACATCGCTACTGTGCTTACGTTCTCACCAGTTGTAGTCGGATCAGTACGTACTGAAGGAGGAGGCAGTTTTTACTGTACACTACCCTCAAAGCCACCAGACCCATACCAGTAGGTACTCTGGAGTTATACATACATAAAAGATCTTGCACATATGTATCCTAGTCGCTGTGCAACCTACGAACGTAATAATTCAACATTTTAGGGATCCTTCAAGGAACTCGTTCTGCTCTGCCATAGTATAGAGATAAAACTGGTTTGTTTAATACTTCTGGATTTGAACTACACGACATAACTAGTTTGTGAAACCCAATGTAAAATGCATATCCTGATCTGTTACTAAGGTATAAGGTACACTAACACACACTGTTAGCTACAGCCAGGGTGTATGTTTTATACTGCTGATCAGGTCATTAAAAACTGAGCTATAGTCATTAGTACATATTTATTTCCAGTAATTAACCTACTGAAAGGTCTTTATTAAGTTCCAGTTTACCTTTGTTAGGTGAGGATTGGTTTCAACTACTTTCCCACTAATCCAATGTCCAAGGTAGTTCTCCAGCATCGGCGTAAAATGGCACTTATCTTTGCTAAGCCTTAGTTGTGCTGATTGTAGCCTGCTGAATATGTCTTCCAAGCGTTTCACATGATCCAGCATATCTTCAATAATAATATCATAGGGTTTAAACCCTATATCACCGAACCCAATAACCTCTGAAACATGGATGGGGCGTTTTTAATACCAAACAGCATTCTCCTATTCTGGCAATGTCGCCTCAGAAACGTGAAAGTGATCTTTGATCTATCTTTGTGGATTATCTATACCTGGTGATAACTCCTTCTTAGTTCGATGGGTGTAAAATGCTGGCACTGTCCTAATCGTCTAACGTTCGTGTAATATAGGGGATGGGATATGCATGTGACGGTTTTCTTTCCTCCTTAGTACCACCTTTTGACATTTTCAGAGGAATGACGACCTTTGCCCTGCATGTACTTCACTGTTCTCTGTATGCCCTCCACCAATTGTTGATTTATAGATTCCTCCATTACAGATTGGAGGCCTTTCGCTAAGCTGCATGGTTGATTCAATATTGTCCTTCAGTACCTGCTGCTTGGTATCAATTATTGCTTGCAAAGGACTCTCTCTCTCAATTGTTGATCTATAAACTCCTCATCACACGTTGGAGGTGCTACGCTAAGCAGCATGGCTTTCTATAAACTGGCATGTTGTTACCTGCAGGTTTACAGTGCTGGGTAACAAGTATAACAGTTAAAGAAACCTGTGTGTTAAACAGATCCATAAACCATACGAGCTACGACTCCGTAACCTCTTGAACACTGTCCTGCAAGTGACGCATTTTTTATGTAATGTTGCTGTACTGATGATTTGCTTGTCGCTCTGATCATCTGAAGATCCATCCATGTCGTTTTCATCTAATATCTCTAATGTGGCAACCTTCAAGCCCTTTGACAAACTTATAATTCCCATGATGAAGTTATCCAAGCTTCCAGGAGTAATTAACTCGCCAATAACACGACTCACACACATTACTCTTCATTTTTCACCTGTGACTGTAGCACATAACTGTAACGCTTCATATGGTTAACTGGTATCAATGAAAATGTGCACTAACTACTCCGTAATTGTTAGCATTTTACCGTGGGAAGCAATGTTTGGTGTATATGTTGACAGTTTAGTAGGCAACACATTCATGAGGGGTTTGGCTTGTGTCATTGCCTCACTTGCAGCTATATCTACCGAGGAAAATAAAGTCCCACTGAGTTCTACTGTACAGTACAAAAGGGCGGTGGTTGTTGAGAACCCCTTGAATCCCATTACCCTCCATCCACAAATGGGAACACTTCCATTGGGTTAGGGAAATTCTTGGAAACTCTTAGTACCGATACTAAAATTGAGCAGATTCATACCTAACAGTTCTGTGTTATAGCCAGCAACTCCACATAACTTTTAAGGTGGAGACCCAAGTCTTCTCGCACCAACAAGGTCCAGACTGACACTTGGCATACGAGCTGCCGTGTCCACACAAACCTGCGAGGAAGTATTCCATTTGTGTATCTATTTTTGCAGTGTACATCCTGTTAGGAATGCCTCCTCATGGTTGAAACTCCCATTTTAGTTTAATGGCTGCCTTTGCTGACATTGTTTTCCTGATCTGTGATTCCAACAGTTCTGGGCCTCGTGTCCTACTTTTCCACCCTTTTCATTTAGATAGCATTTATTGCTTCTGCATGGGACATTTTTTCAGATATCTAAAACACTTTACCTGTGAATAAAAAGCACTGTGGTTCATACAGACTCTTGAGGCAACGTCAGTACCTTCTACTTACGTAAAGTGTCAGTAGTTATGTCGGCACATTGTTCTTCCGGATGTTACCTGAAAAGATCTCCTGTAATTCTTTATGCTTCTTTGTCAAGGTATTAAATATTCCTCTGAAGACCCTTGTACTATTTTGATTCTGATATCGCTGTCGTAAACGTTCAGCTATGAGTTGAAAGTTTCCTGTCTCACTACAAAAAATAAGTTTTACATTCGCCCTTCAATCGTAAATAAGCCATACAGAAATAAGTCTTGTCTGACAAACCATTCATTGCAGCGGTAGGTCTAACGTCGTCGTCAACGATCGCTATTACGTTGTCCCTTGGTTTTCCAGGAAAGGAGTTACCAAGGTAGCTGAAAATTGATGTAGGAGCCGAGGAAAAGGTACACTAACAAATGCGTTAGTTTCCTTTGATCTCAATTTCAGTCTCTGAACCTGACAGTAAAGATTCCGCATGCCTACATAGCTCTTCTTTTTACTGCTGTAGCTGATAATTCAAATTTGGCTACACCTGTTGCTGTTTTGTCAAACCGGAAACAATATTAACCGTGGCAGCAGTATGTGTGTTTGTATTTTTCGTAATGTAGCACCAACAATAAATAAGCAAAACAGAAAAACTGCACTTGGAAACGTAAAATAAATTACGCACTTATTCTTTCACCATATCATTTCCAAGAGTGTTCGGAATAATTTTGTGCCAAATTCGTATGTATTTAAGTAATGTACAAGTACTACACGTGCCTGGCAAAGCGTTGGTGCAGGAAAGTTTATGCCCTGACAGGTTACAAAACTTACACTTCGCTGGACTTAATTATGTTTCCCGGATATTACATCTAAATATCGAGTAAGGGCTCCTTCCGCTCAACAAATGGCACCTTTATGGAGCTACTGATGTCTCTGTGACTATATACACACATACTCTAAAAAGCCCATCAACAAAGTATGTGGTCACTGACAACACTACATCATGCTGGTATTGCCAGACAATGCTGTAGACGTTTTTCCACTTTCAACGAAGTTCTTATGTGACCGCCGTTTCTGACACCAATGTTGCGGTCCGAGATGCTGCGGACACTTTGTGCACTTTTTGTAAAAGACGATGATACTGAGTGTAGGAGAGTGCCTCAGCATATACCCATAGACCTGACAAAGTTGTTTGCAATAACATTAATTTTTCAGTAGGAGCCTACAGAGTGCCTTGGATGTCGACCGGGCATGACCATGAGTTGAGAAGATACTTTGACTCCCGCCAACGGAGTGTTGTGAAAGCGGGGTTACAGGTCAGAGAACTACAGCCTTGCCATGGAGACACCCAGACATTACTCGCCCCAAAAGTTTGGGTGGTGCAGTTCCTCTCTTACACCTCAACCCTCTCGAAGACAGCCCGTCGCGCAGTTACACTACTGGCCATTAAAACTGTTACACCAATAAGAAATGCAGATGATAAACGGGTATTCATTGGACAAATATATTATACTAGAACTGACATGTCATTACATTTTCACTCAATTTGGGTGCATAAATCCTGAGAAATCAGTATCCAGAACAACCACCTCTGGCCATAATAACGGCCTTGATACGCTCGGGCATTGAGTCAAACAGAGCTTGGATGGCGTGTACAGGTACAGCTTCCCATGCAGCTTCAACACGATAGCACAGTTCATCAAGAGTAGTGGCTGGCGTATTGTGAAGAGCCAGTTGCTCGGCCACCAATAACCAGACGTTTTCAATTGGTGGGAGATCTGGGGGATGTGCTGTCCAGGGCAGCAGTCGAATATTTTCTGCATCCAGAAAGGCCCACACAGGACCCGCAACACGCGGTGGTGCATTATCCTACTCAAATGTAGGGTTTCGCTGGGATAGATTGAAGAGTAGAGCCACGGGTCGTAACACTTCTGAAATGTAAAGTCCACTGTTCAAAGTGACGTCAGTGCGAACAAGAGGTGACCGAGACGTGTAACCAATGGCACCCCATACCATCACGCAGGGTGATACGCCAATATGGCGATGACGATTACACGCTTCCAATGTGCGTTCACCACGATGTCGCCAAATACGGATGCAACCATCATGATGCTGCAAACAGAACCTGGATTCATCCGAAAAAAAATGTCGTTTTGCCATTCGTGCACCCAGGTTCGTCGTTGAGTACACCATCGCAGACGCTCCTGTCTGTGATGCAGCGTCAAGGGTAACCGCAGCCATCATCTCTGAGATGATAGTAGTTGCTGCTGCAAACGTCGTCGAACGGTTCGTGCAGATGGTTATTGTCTGGCAAACGTCCCCATCTGTTGACTCAGGGATCGAGACGTGGCTGCACGATCCGTTACAGCCATGCGGATAAGATGACTGTCATCTCGACTGCTAGTGATAGAGGTCGTTGGGATCCAGCACGGCGTTCCGTATTACCCTCCTGAACCCATCGATTCCATATTCTACTAACAGTCATTGGATCCCGAGCAACGCGAGCAGCAACGTCGCGATACAATTAACCGCAATCGCGATAGGCTACAATCCGGCCTTTATCAAAGTCGGAAACGTGAGGATAGGCATTTCTTCTCCTTACACTAAGCATCACAACAACGTTTCACCAGGTCAATTGCTGTTTGTGTATGAGAAATTGGTTGGAAACTTTCCTCACGTCAGCACCTTGTAGGTGTCGCCACTGCCGGCAACCTTGTGTGAATGCTCTTAAAAGCTAATCATTTGCATATCACAGCATCTTCTTCCTGTCGGTAAAATGTCGCGTCTGTAACATGTCATCTTCGTCGCACTTTTAATGGCCAGTAGTGTAGTTGAGCACAGCTGTGTGGTCAGCTGTTTTGAAGACTAAGCCCTTGTTATCCAACACGAATCGACCAAATTCGAGTATATATTCACGAATTGGCCAGAGGGTCATGCAAATGCGCTTTTCCTGGACGGTGTTTAGATGAAGACCGTATACCATCCAAGATCGACTCTCAGTGGGAGAAGGCAAACCACATGGCAGTTTTCCTCTCATCCACTATGACCTAGTTTGTAGCAACGTCAGAATACAACTGTATTTTACCTCATATTGTCCACGTCTTTTTGCTGCAGTCGACAAGCAGGCAGTTAAAGGATGCCCTTCGACCAGCTTGACGATGTTTCAGTGAAGCTCAATAAACAGTCCATCTGATTCTAGCAAGGCGGACAGAAAAGCACCATGGTTGAACGTGTCTCGGAGCTGCGGAGATTCTGTCCCGATGACACAGTGGCTTTTATCTGTGTCAACAGCGCTCCTTGCCTTACTGTGAAGGTTCATTAAGTATTCTGTGTCGCCGAGGTCATGTCTTCCAGCAGCTATTACTATGGCTCCCTGACGCTTGAAAATAAGGAATGGTACTTCATACTAACGGTTATGTAGGACTGTGGCGTTTGCATTTTGGCTCCTCTCGTTTGGAGGCTGTAAGGCAATGCTCACGTGGTGCCCTGTCTTTAGCTACACCAGTGGTATGCCGTTTTGACAGTCTAATTGGCACGAATGTGCTGAACTGGCCTCCTCAGCTCTGATCTCGTCGGGCTGAGAGAATGATGACGAAAAGATCACGGAACATCAAGTTTGTGAGCCCAATTTCCTCTACATCTCTTGTGGATCGACCATTTTTTGAAGGTAATACAGGGTGAGCAAGGAGGAAAGGTATATTCTTTGAGGGGTTTTAGTGCTTCTCAGCAAAAAACTTCATATACACGTATCCCCTGTTCCGAATGGTTTCAGAGATAGAACACATTTAATATGACTTCTGTACGTTTGTCCAGAATAACTCGAAAACCGCACCCTCCAGCGGAAACATGTCAAAGTACAAAATATAACTATATAAAATTTCCTGCAGAAAAAGCCCTATTCATTTTTTTCTCTGTAACTATTTATTTGTGCGAAAAGAGCGCGAGATTATTGAAAAACTCGCTTACGCACTTGCGCTGCAGCTTATGTAATTTTTATAGGCCAATTTGAAGTAGTTTCCCGACTTGGTAGACCGCAAGTGTCCCGTATCAAACAGTTCGTCTCAACGCGCTCTCCACTATTGTGGTACATTGTAAATAATGACAATGGTTGAAAGTACAGAAAATAAATAACAACGTCTATTAAATGTATTCCACCTCGGAAACCATTCGGAGTAAGGCATAGGTCCATGTGAAGCTTTTATTCAGTATCACTAATACCGTCACACCTCAAAGCATTTACCTTTCTCCTGAGTCACCCTGTGTATGACAATGCCACGTAGCGTGCTGTATAAAAATCACTGACTCTTCTGTGTGATGCCTGTGGCTAGTTTGCGTTGTTGACATAGGCTATTTTAGTGTTGGGCAGTTGGCTGCTAACCAGCGCGTAGCATCATCAGAGACAGTAAATTTGTAAGACTGGATGTCATGAACTGATATATATATATATATATATATATATATATATATATATATATATATAATGACTTTTGAACACCATTGAGGTAAATAAATTATTTGTTGAAACTTCCTGGCAGATTAAAACTGTGTCCCGGAACGGGACTCGAACTCGGGACCTCGGGACTTTTTCCCTTACGCGGGCAAGTGCCCTACCAGTACTCTATCAGTACTGACGTAATTAGAGCTGTGAGGACGGGGCGTGAGTTGTGTTTGGTTGGCTCGGTCGGTAGAGCACTTGTCCGCGAAAGGCAAAGGTCCCAAGTTCTAGCCTCTGTCCGGGACACAGTTTTAATCTGCCAGGAAGTTTCATATCAGCGCACAGTCTCCTGTAGAGTGAAAATTTCACTCTAAACTGTTTGTTCTTTACCAAAATCTTTCATTTTCTAACTTTGCCTATCAGTAGTTAGTCCCTTCAGTAGTTAGAATCCTTTATTTAGTTGGCAGTAGTGGCGCTCACTCTATTGCAGTTGTTCGAGTAACGAAGATTTTTGAGAGGTAAGTAATTCATGAAAGGTATAGGTTATTGTTAGTCAGGGCCATTCTTTTGTAGGGATTTTTCAAAGTCAGATTGCGTTGCGCTAAAAATATTGTGTGTGAGTTTAGTGTTGATCAGAATAGGTGAAGAGAGAAATGTCTGAGTACGTTCAGTTCTGCTCAGCTGTCTGAAAATCAAATAATGTAAGAGCTTTGTCAGCTCAGTAATTCATAAATTTTTGTAAGGGGACGTTTCAGAGTTAAATTGTGAGTGAGCTGAAAATCTTCATTTACTGGTGGGTTAAATTGTCAATGAATTGAAAACCTTCATTTTTCGCGAAATATTGTACCTAGGGAATAACTGGCTTTGCTTCGTATTTTCGCGGGCGTGAAAGTTTGAAACATTTCCAGTGCGACTCGGACTTTTTAATTAAATGAAGAGAATGTAAACAAGTCCGCATTTCTTTCGCAGGCTTCGCTCAAGCTGATTATTGCGGTTCATGCAACAACATTAATCCGCTTTTCCACTGGCGCTTTTCCACTTGGTAACCCCTTAACAACATTAGTGAGAGGTTAATCTTAAGGAATACATGTCGGAAATGTTCCTATTTCACCACTTGGCATTCCATTTTCTAGTATCTACAGTCAAACTTACTACACACAAACGACAACATTTGAACTCAAATAGCAACAGTGAATAAGAAATAAAAAATGACAATCGATAAATAAATCCACACCTGTCGGATTACCAACACTAAAAACAACAACGCTACGATTTTATGCACCAAAGTAATAGCATCTACACCATGCAGGTTTAGTCACTGGCTCACCTGCGTGGATACATATAAACACAAAGCTCGTGGAGCGGAATGAATGCGAAGTTTAAGTGTCTAATGATGACAAGAAGAATGTTACGACCATGTACAAATTGTACATTCTTCCATGACACCGAAATATATTCAACCCTAGTCTATACCACAGCAGTCACTTAATGACAGCGTTTCATGGTAAGTCAAAAATTAATTTTGAAGATACACTTCAGTGTATACACATACTGAGTAATCTTCTTATAACACTCCTCATACTTTTGACATCGTACTTTTCATTTCCATTTAACTTCAGTCATGAAATTGCCTGAGATGGCGCATGACAACTACCAAAAATACTCCAGTACATAACACGTCTACCTTCATGTCAGAAGCCTTTCTTCTGAGTCTAATTACACTTAGCAATTATATGAAAACTAAGAATAATGAAGAAGTTGACAATTCAATGCACCGAGCCACGTCCAATTCCATGAAAGCTAACAATAATGAAGAAGTCGGCGATACATTGTGAGGCGTATCGCTTTATAACGATCCTGCTTTGGAGGCGGTTAAGTAAGAGACGTGGCTCAGAGCTGGAGAGTGACAGATGGTGCGCACATAGTTTATGTATCAGCCGATAGTGGACAGTATTGGATAGGGGACTGATTTAGTTTCTATTGTGCCCAGTGGAGAGCGCTAAAATAATAGAATGTTTTTTTATAAACTGTTCTGGTATTTTCATAAAGTGTAATTATGTCATTTTGTGTATGTAAAATGTTATAAATGTGTTTTAGCAGTATGAATGATACGTGAGTGTGGATTGATGTTAATATGAAGATAATTGTTTAACGAGTAGTGTAGCAGGATTTAGTGTGGGAAAATTTCGAATAAGTATGAACAAAGGGGATTTTTGTGGAATAGACTTGTGAAGTAAGTTTATGGTAAAGTTAACTCATGTATAAATAACGATAGTAAATAAATTTATGCATGCAAAAAAACTTCAGCATATTAGATAATTACGTCGGTAAAAAGTGCAGTAATTAGGTTTACTATTTAGCGATTGTTTATGGGTGAAAAGCGCGGACCGACGCGGGTAAATGTTGTTTTGCTACTGGCTGTTGAGTAAACTGATCAATAGTAAACCAATATCCTACGCGTGCCTTTTGTCTGCAGGTAGAGAAGACAGAGTATTCTAGAGAGGAGTCGAAGCCTAGCCATGAAAGAGAACGGACTGGTGCAGTAGGAGTGTCGACGGAAATGATAAGTTGCCGGATCTAGCAGTGTTTCAAACATCAATAGTGTTGGAAAGTGATGCCATAATTATTCCAATGTCTGTGTAGAAATTTCGGAATTTTTAAATGAATATTGTGACGATAAAAGACATATATCCGCGTGGCGTATTGAGCACGTCAGTGGCTAAAACTGTGACTGCATTTGGTACCGACAGACGTAATATTTTGCGAGCGTTCTCAATCAAAGACAATTAGTATTTTTGCAGCTATTACGTTTTCGGGAAATGCAACACCATAAACTTGCTAACGTGAGTGAAAGGGATTGTGAGTGACTGTGCTAAGACTAACACGGGCTTGGCAGTGATACTTGTTCCCCTACGTTTCAGAATAAATTAATTGAGGACAAAATTTGAAACCTTTCATTTCGTGTTTCTCTCGAAACGTAGATTAGTGACTTTAATTGCAGCCTGGTTCACGTCGAAATACAGTACGTTTCACTCGCCTTTCCAACTGATGAGCTGCTGAGACAATATTCACAGGTAGGTGCACGTTCGTCGTAAAGGGACGGAAAGAACCGCGCCGCCGCAATTGCACCGAGCCACGTCTGCAAAGGAATACCGTCTCTGGTGCCTGAGGTTACACCTTTCGCATTTAGCTGTTCAGGTGCGCTTTAGCACGAAATGCGCCATTCGGCGTCGACACATTGCACCTCAGTACAGCGTTATTTGCACTTGTAATGAGTGTACTAGTGAAATAAAAGGTGTTTGCACAGTAGCCTCAACATTAAAAAAGATCCGTACTTCAGGGCCGCATTCAAGAGTTAGATTACTCTTTCCTTCGCCGCCCTTAGTTTATGCACGAGTGAAAGGTGTTTGCATAAAGATACAGCTATTGTTTAGCCCCTTTACTCTATTATTTTCGTAGCTCTCTTTCTAAGAAGCAGATGGATGAATTACTTCACTTAAAAAAAATTGCAACACTAATCGGCTGACAGATCATGCCCAACATATTCATTACAGGTATTTCTCTGCGTGTAACCGGTGGGCTCGAAGTATAGAGTAGGTAGGTACCACCATGGTCATAAATGCATGATGATTTTCAAATCAACGCTGCTTATAGCATTCTTGTTCCGGCTTACTATAGAGCCAATGTTTTCCGCATTTTTGATCCTGACAGTACGTACTAGAAAAGTGCGTGATAGTAACCTTATTAAAAAATATAGGTACTGTATTTGCTTTTTATGCTCTTCTTAGATACCCAATGATACAATCACTATTTAAAGTCACTTAGAATTCCACAAGAAAGAATCGTAATAATTAGGCCGTGTTTTTAATCGAGCTTTGTGAAGAATGAAATGAAATGAAGTTAACAGGAAACTTAAGCTATTTTAAAGGCATGCACAAGTTGGCTTTATGTGTTTTCCCCGTCTGGATGTGCATTCCTCGAGAATTTCAAATAGACGTCGAAGGTAAGTTCCTTTGGGGCTACTGCTTATTTGGGCTCCTATTAAGTTACAATTGATACCCTATTTTATGACGGTAAGGTTCAGATTTACTGCCTTCGTTGCTATTCTTTATTGGGTATGTTGTTCCCTATAGGAAAAAAAATCATTACATAATTTTTCTGTTGTTCGGATCTTTTAATTGCGTTCCGCGCCAAAGCCGCCATAGAGCTATCAGTGTGCACTCTTTAAGCCGCTGACTACAGCTACATAAAGATTTATGAGTTATTGGGTATGTTCAGCCCCAGAATGTTACAAAACATACATCCACGGATAGTCTTGGCGTGAATGTCTAGATAGCTCTAGTACTGATTTTGTTCTCTATAGTTAGTCCTTATAGCTGGATTGCCGTTTTCGTAAAATGATCTATAAAAAATACGTACAATATTTAAAAAAGTAGTTGTTACACAGTAATACTTCAGTGACAGTATTAGTAAATCAGGGGTAAGCTGTTCACGCCATTTATCTGCGTATTTTGAAACCGCACTTACATTATACCTATATAGTTGTTAAATATATTAAAAAACGTTTATGTGGAACAAATGCGTCCAACAGACTTTGAATTATCAATATACACTTTCTAAGTTTGAAACAACGCTTTACAGAACTCCTAAATTTATGAACACACCCTTGACAGTGGCCATGGGCTGACAACAGGGAAACGTTAATAGCTGGAATGTATAGTGCACCGAAATGCAAACTGTCTATTATTCTGTACAGTTTACCTTATGTGTGATCTGATTAAATATAGCTGATTCTGAGGTCTCCAAATTTCGTGTTCAGCCCTTCTCTGTCCCCTCCCTGTTAGTGCACTACAGTTTTACTGTCGGATAACGTGGAGAAGAAAATCTAGAAAATGTTCTTCAGTCAACTTCTGCGAGTAGTTTGTTCTTCTGTCTGATTAAAATTATGTTTTATTTTTTCTGCGCCACGTATCATAATTTTAGTAAATATCTTCCAGATTAAGAAAAGGTCTATAGTTTTTACACCACTATTCAAAAAATAAATTTCATGAATTTTGAGTCGGGACGTATAAACAGAAGAGCGAGTGAATACAAGTAGAATAAGGAGCAGCTGTAGCCAACAGCGATGCTTAAAACAATTATTTGACCATGTTTGGTCAAGAAACGAAGCAGAAGTTGTTCTGAATAGCAAACTAAACAGCAGTAGTAGATGTCGACCTGAAGATGAACATTAAAAGGTCGCTTCTTGATGTTGACATAATACTAGTAAATGTGAAACTTGGAGTCGGTCATTCACGTTCAGAAGGAACTCTTGTTAAATAACGTTCATAATACAGCAATTCCTAGTGACAACTGTTGAACTGATTAAAAGCTCTCTCAAGTACACTACTTAATTTTGAAACTGAAGGTTCGGCAGCTTCAGGTACTTTATACCAATTGTATTTACAATCTTATATAGCAGACAGCATTTCCTTTAGGTAACGACACATCTCTGTACCAACACTTACGTACGATAACAAAGTTTATATTTCGCAATATAGTGTACACAGCTAAGAGGGTATTAAGGTAATAGCTACTTCATACATACAAGATGAAGAATAAAGATGTGAAACACGAAACATCCGTGTAAAAAGAATGTCTAATACTTGTGCTAACAGACTGTCACTGAATTTATTTTCGTTTTTACTGGTGATACAACCCAAAAATGAATTTTCGCTCAGGTCGAGATTTAAAACGCTTTGCAGTTTGTCACCATAAAAAAACAATGGGAATATAGTGTCTCTGTTAAAGTTGCTATGCTGATTGAAGGAATGAATAAAAGTAGAAATTGATACTGTTTCGAGTAGCGGATATCCTTTATTGTAATTAAAATGTCACTCTTACTTTAGAAGCGCTGAATACTAACGTCGCTGGAGAAGTCTGTGATCAAGTGTTACCGGAAATATAAAGCAACAGCAGTGGCATCTGTGTGGTCCCATCCACATCAAAGCAGGCAGTAAGTGCGCAAATTGTGGCATTGTTCGTGAATGGCGAATTGCGCTTTCGATCAGCTTTCTGTTGATCCCATTGCTTCTCGTTCTCATATCCTCTTCTATGTGATTAAACACAAAGCCCATCACGCTGGAAAGCTTTCGTGTAGCATCTGCCACACCTCCGATACTACAAACCCTTCAAAGCTCCCAATATCCCTGTGATGTTGCAGACATCTGTGCCTCCACTAAGCCAATATTCACTCGTGGATTCAGCGTGCTGTGCGTTCCCCATTGAGAACACCGATCCCAATCAGTGTCAAAGAGTACGACGTCGATTCTAGGAACGTTAGGAGAAAAAATTAGTAATTCATTTGTAATGCCCATCGCACTGAAGAGGCAGCTGAATTTAACAAACTATAAGAGACCTCCGACGATGATTTGTGTGAGGGTACAATTGACAAATAACTATAGAACAAATTCGTACAAAAAAATTTATACAAGCAAACTTTTATTCTTATTGTCTGTGGAGAAGAGCAAATTCGCAATCTAGCGAACCACCTCACCATCAGATGTATCCAAAAATTAAAAATTATTCATGGTAATGTCGCTGGCCACTTCGGCACGAAGAAGACGTTATTCAGAACTACATCGCAATTATACAGAACTCTCTCGTTCAGCTCCTTTTTTTGACCGATAATGGTTGCACATTGACTATTCTGTGCTGTTCACATTCACTAGGACCAATAATCTCTTGCGTAATTAATCATGAGTGACACAACTAGCGGTAATTCTTAAGGTTCGTAAAAAGGCCACACAAATATCTTTTCAAGTTTGGGTAGGCCTATAAGCAAATTTGACACAGAACGAACTAAAAGTTCTTGTCACCTACTTATTATCACGCTACTTTCTGAACTGTAAATGCCATCTCACATATTCTAAATCGAAAATTAATTCGAAAGGCTCTCAGTTTATTTGCGTTTGGTGGAAAAGAAGAAATTACTTCTACAACACTACTTCAAGTTGATAATTTTTCCAGCGTTGTCAGGAAAAACTGGAAGAAGCATCACTTTCTGAAAGGTATGTTGATGTTCACCTCGATGTGAAGTTGAAAAGGGAAAAGAAATTGGACAATGAATTTAACTTAGGAAATACTGAAGGTTAATGTTTTATATCCCTCAGGTTACTGTGAGAGAACAGTGGGCAATATTTCTCGGACAGAGATCGAGTTTCTGCAGAATAGAGGTTACGATAAGGCTGAAAAATTAAGGGTTTATGTAGAACCTATTGCATCTTTTTGAAACAGAAAACAAACATTCTACACATTTATTCTTTGAGTCTACGCATTTATTTCTCAACATAGTTACCCTAGCAACCAACACATTTCTCCTAACGATCAGTTTCCTGATGTCGTTACAGCAGAATGTTTGACTTTTTGACAGAGCCGTAATCTCACCGGCAGCTCGTGATCGTGCAGTAGCGTTCTCGCTTTCCGCGCCCGGGTTTCCGGGTTCGATTCCCGGCGAGGTCAGTGATTTTCTCTGCCTCGTGATGACTGGGTGTTGTGTGATGTCCTTAGTTAGGTTTAAGTAGTTCTAAGTTATAGGGGACTGATGACTATAAATGTTAAGTCCCATAGTGCTCAGAGCCATTCGAACCAATTTTTTTAATCTCACCGCCGAGCGGTTCTAGGCACTACAGTCTGGAACCGCGCGACCACTACGGTCACAGGTTCGAATCCTGCCTCGGGCATGTATGTGTCTGATGTCCTTAGGTTAGTTAGGTTTAAGTATTTCTGAATTCTAGTGGACTGATGACCTTAGAACTGAAGTCCCATAGTGCTCAGAGCCATTTGAAGCAGCCAGTAATCTCACCTCTGCTTGCATCACATCGTCACTATCTAAGTGAAGTTTTCGAACCTGTTTTTTAAGTTTTGGAAACACATGAAAATTGAATGGTGTCAAGTTGTGACGGTATGAATGATGATCGATGACAATAAACTTTAAGTTGTTGGAGACGTCGCAGTTTCCGTGTGTCATATGGCATTGTCATAGTGAAGGAGCGGATGGTCCATAATGGACGAATTCTTTAAATTCGAAGCTGGATTACAGCTCACTGTTGCTCACGCATCAACATAGCTACGCTACTCACAAGCATATCATACGCTGTAGTTCGGAACCCTCTAACGGCAGATGGGTGCAGATATGCAGGCATGAAGAATAAAGATGTAGAATGTTAATAAGTTTGTTTTATTTAAAAATCCTTAGGAATTTTCACGTGAAGCATTCGGAGGAATTACTTTTCAGCAAAATTCTTGTATATTCAAACACATTACAGTGGTAGACGCGTCAAGAATCTTTTGGAAATCCCGTTCAAAAGGCCGGTCGAGACTCTGACCCTCAGTGTAAACAGTCGCAGATTAGACGACATCATGGTACAAAATTCAGATACGAGGTCCTGCTGAGAATTAATGCCTGCGAATTTAATACAAAGAAGTTATTAACATTCTAAATCTTTATTCTTCGTGTCTACCTACTTGCAACCGTACGCCACTCCCATTTGTAGCCTATAATATGATGGTGTGTAACTTCATTATGTCTTAGATGGTTCAAATGGCTCTGAGCACTATGGGACTTGACAACTGAGGTAATCAGTCCCCTAGAACTTAGAACTACTTAAAACCTACTAACCTAAGGACATCACAGACATCCACGCCCGAGGCAGGATTCGAACCGGCGAACGTAGCAGTAGCGCGGTTGCAGACTGAAGCGCCAAGGACCGCTCGGTCACACCGTCCTGCTTCATTATGTCGACACATGAGAAAGGGCGAACTGCAATCGGGTACAGAAATCGGAGAATTCATCCGCATATGGAGCACCATCTCCTCCAACACGATATCGTCAAACCTCACACGAGCACTGCGACATTTGCGACAATCCGACGCCTTGGGTTCGCTGCCACCGTTCGTCCTCTACTCAATCCCGACTTTGCTCCATCCAATTATCATTTTTTTCCAAAACGTAAAGAACATCTCGGAGGTCTTCACTTCGATAAATCAAGCTGAGCTGTGGTTGTCTCAAACATTCTACAGAAACTGCCCTCCCACTGGGAGAAATATGTTCGACGCCATGATGACTATGTTAAGAAATAAACACGTTGGCATGACAAATAAAGACGTAGAATGTTAATAACGTTTGTTTTAATTTTAAAAGTTCTAAGAATTTTCTAACAAAAAAATTCAGAGGCGCAGCTTTCAGCGTGCCCCTGAACCACTGAAATGTGATATGGCGCCTCAGTGCCTTGAAGCAGCTAAACGACTTGCCATCCCACCCACGTTGTCAACCTATTGCACTGAAAGCCCAACTCCAAGTCACAATTACTAAAAACCACTTTCGTAATCCAACGTCATTTGTGGTAGTAGTATCACAAGTAGCATATAACACGTTGCATTAGGACACCTCTATCGGCTTTGATTTTCAGATACAAAGTTTTGCTAACGTAATCTCTAATAATAATAACTTTTTTGATCTAAATCATTTATGCAAGGAGTCCTCTGATTCCTTTCCTCTGATTTCTCTTAATTTAATCGCTGTTGCGCACAAAACGTCGAAGTAAAGCCAATGATACTTTAATTCTTTACATGTTAATCCCATACGTTCTGGTAAGGTAAGTGGTTGAAGTGGAACTCGGTCGTTCACAGGGACCAAGTCTAGTGCATACTATCCCATTTAGACAGTGGGCGAAGCCTTACATTATAATTACAAATCCTAATTGACAGTCAAGATTTATGGTCATTGTAAATTACGTAGTTTAAATATTGGCTGTTCATTGGTACTTTCATCTTTTGCTCACAAAATGTTTGCGTTTGTTAAGTAGCGTGTTAATATTTACAATACCTCAAGTGTTAGTACTTGAGCCGTGCGTGGCTCGTTTTTCCGGCCTCAAGTATTTTACACCCTGTTTTTAACGTACTTCCACCTCTCTATGTTAATTTAAGTTACTACTGTCACTGAGTTGCTACTTTGCGTGATCGTGAGCGGTGTTAGCAGCGCGTATCGATATAATGCCTCTGGTAGTATCTTTGCTCGACTGCTATTACTTCCTAGTCGCGAATTCGGGCTGCCAGACAGTTGGAACGCGCCTGGAGAACAGTCCGGACCTGCCAGTCTGGGAGTTGGGATGCTGCACTAGTGCAGTCCGGTTGGAGCTGTGAGGTCTCCGTCGGCATGGCGTGGCTGACCATTGTCACCACGCATCACTTGAGCCGGGCCACGGTCTTGGTGGATCGTCGGCCGGTCGTCCTACCGATCGACGCGTTTCGGCTCCCCGGTCGTTCATGAGTCAGCTGTGTGTGTGTGTGTGTGTGTGTGTGTGTGTGTGTGTGCGCATCGACTCCCGATTTGTCTTCGTGCCTGCTTACTAACTGTTGGGTATCGTTCAGGTCTTCGTGCAACTGTTTGTCAGGTTGTGTGTGAAATTGCAGTTATTTCCACTGACGATTATTTGAGACGCTGTTGGCATTCCGAGGGCAGTCGGTCGGTTGCTGCGAACCAGGGAAGTTATCTGGGTGCAGTCGGTTGGGTCCGCTGGCGGTCCATGCGCAATGTCGGAGCGTGTATGGAGCTGTCCGATCGCTACGAGCCTTGTGGTTCACCGACCCAGGACGTCATAGTTGAGTAGTGGTTCCAACTAGCCAACTACCATTCATGTTGTGTGGTTGGCTCGGTGGTTCGCTGTTCGGGAGGTTTTCCTGCGAGCAACACCAAGTGTTTCTATTGCTGAAATTTATCCGCCACGTGGTGTAATTGACTGTATTCGTTGACTGCCATTCAAGTGCACCAGCGGTTGCCGTTAGTGTGTTGGTTACCTGCCCTGGCCACTGCCGTAAATTCAGACAGTGTTCCTTTTGGGTGCAGTTAACTATTTACCATATTTAAATTAAAGTCTACCAGCGGAATTTTCTGCCTTATGTCCGTTAGTGTTCCGGTTACCTGCCCTGGCCACTAACGTCATTTCAGGCAGAGTCCTTTTCTCACCTGTAGTTACTGTCCAATATGGCTTGTAGTTTTGACAGCTAATACACATTTCATGGTGGATAATAACGTACCGATTGGTGGCAAGCGAGTCGTTTAGTCAGTCGATCCGTGGCTATACCCTGGTTGGGTTCCGACGGGTCGAGTGTAGTTAGGCTCACCACCTGTGAACGAGGGCAGACCGACCACCCTGGAGGCTTCTAAGTGCCGTTCTCTTCATTGCCCTTCTCACCGATGTTTTATTACCTGTTTATAATCTATCATAGCGAATGATTTAATACATTCTTGGTTTTACTGGATTGTATGTATTTTTTAATTTTGCAAAATCGACTTAGTAGCAGTATCAATACGAATTATCGCAACAGTCTACCAACACTGACCAACAGGATTGTCAGTAACAGAAAAAGTAAATTCAAAACAACCTCCTCCAAAAACAGTCTATCCTTTCAACACATCAACCAAAACTGACGAACTGACGTTCATGTTATACTGTCTACACATTCAAAACAGATTTGTAAATAGGCAGATACCTCCTCGTTCTCGGTTAAAGCACGTTCATGATAACCATGTCTCAACTTCGTGGTGTTGGTGAAAAATCGACTATTTTTTTTTTATTGATAAACCATTGTGTGTTAGAACCCGTAGGTCTGGTAAACTGTCTCTTGATGATAATATCTGTGTCTTTGTCCGTGATAGAGGTGTTGATATGAAACGTAAAATAGTTGGCGATGTGACTGTATATACTAGTATGTAATAAAGTGGTGGTACAGTCTCTGAACGCTAGGCATAGAGCTGTATGCTCTCAAATTCCTACACATATAGAAAAAAATGCGGCCTTCTGCCTTTGAAAGTTTATGGCAATTTATAATTAAATGTTGAAAATTTTACTGTAAGCCATCAGCCGTTTGTATTGCATCTTGTTTATGTTTGTCTATTCACCCTCTGCTTTAGGCTCTCAGCCTCGCCATATATATACATATATATATATATACATATATATATATATATATATATATATATATATATATATATATATATATATATATATATAAACAGGGTGTTTCAAAAATGACCGGTATATTTGAAACGGCAATAAAAACTAAACGAGCAGTGATAGAAATACACAGTTTGTTGCAATATGCCTGGGACAACAGTACATTTTCAGGCGGACAAACTTTCGAAATTACAGTAGTTACAATTTTCAACAACAGATGGCGCTGCAAGTGATGTGAAAGATATAGAAGACAACGCAGTCTGTGGGTGCGCCATTCTGTACGTCGTCTTTCTGCTGTAAGCGTGTGCTGTTCACAACGTGCAAGTGTGCTGTGGACAACATGGTTTATTCCTTAGAACAGAGGATTTTTCTGGTGTTGGAATTACACCGCCTAGAACACAGTGTTGTTGCAACAAGACGAAGTTTTCAACAGAGGTTTAATGTAACCAAAGGACCGAAAAGCGATACAATAAAGGATCTGTTTGAAAAATTTCAGCGGACTGGGATCGTGACGGATGAACGTGCTGGAAAGGTAGGGCGACCACATACAGCAACCACAGAGGGCAACGCACAGCTAGTGCAGCAGGTGATCCAACAGCGGCCTAGGGTTTCCGTTCTCCATGTTGCCCATTTTTCAGACCCGAAACGATTACTGCATCACGCTATCTGGACATTTTTCGTGAATTTGTGGCGGTACAAACTGCCTTAGACGACACTGCGAACACCCCGTGGTTTATGCAAGATGGTGCCTGGCCACATCGCACGGCCGACGTCTTTAATTTCCTGACTGAATATTTCGAAGATCGTGTGATTGCTTTGGGCTATCCGAAACATACAGGAGGCAGCGTGGATTGGCCTCCCTATTCGCCAGACATGAACCCCTGTGACTTCTTTCTGTGGGGACACTTGAAAGACCAGGTGTACCGCCAGAATTCAGAAACAATTGAACAGCTGCAGCAGTACATCTCATTTGCATGTTAAGCCATTCCGCCAGACAAGTTGTCAAAGGTTTCGGGTAATTTCATTCAGAGACTACGCCATATTATTGCTACGCATGGTGGATATGTGAAAAATATCGTACTATAGAGTTTCCCAGACCGCAGCGCCATCTGTTGTTGACAATTGTAACTACTGTAATTTCGAATGTTTGTCTGCCTGAAAATGTACTGTTGTCCCAAGCATATTGGTACAAACGGTGTATTTCTATCGCTGCTCGTTTATCTTGTTGCTTTAAGATGGCCTCCAGCCATAAAATAATGGTCTTCTTGAAGCTCTTAGTTCTAAAAGTTGGGCCATGTGCCGTTTTTGATTAAACGTGTTATAAATTACCATAAACTACATTTCTGAGTGAACCTGACCAACACCTTATTTGGCCCTTTCCACAGTCCTAACCAAATGTTCTACCCAGTGGGTTTAGCGGGCGTTTCGATACCATAAACGACTTACATAAGACGAAACAAGTTCTCTGAGATATATGTCCCCTCTGTTGCGTTTCGTATTTTTGAGGTTAGTTTAGTGCATCAGGCAATGCGAAATTCTCGCGTGTTTGGAACCGAAAGGCAATTTTGTTCATATGAGTTTTTGCAGTTTTGTTCCTGGTTTTCTGTTTTAAAAGTGGTCTAGTTTCATCTACTTGTGTGGATGCGTGATGCTTCCTAGATTCTACAATGATAAAGAATATGGATGACATCTTTTCAATTGCCAGAATGAGATTTCCACTCTGCAGCGGAGTGTGCGCTGATTTCATCAGAACGGCAAGTAATTGAAAAGATGAAACTTCCTGGCAGATTAAAGCTGTGTGCCCGACCGAGACTCGAACTCGGGACCTTTGCATTTCGCGGACAAGTGCTCTACCATCTGAGCTACCGAAGCACGACTCACGCCCGGTACTCACAGCTTTACTTATGCCAGCATCCGTCTCCTACCTTCCAAACTTTACAGAAGCTCTCCTGCGAACCCTAGTACGGCTAGTGCTCCCGTCCGGGATAACGCGCCGCTGGCAGCCTGAAATATTCTAAGTCCGACTCAAGGTCACGCGTTATCGGACTTCTATATAAGCGAGCGAGCATCGCGCAGTGGCTCATTCGCCCTGCTGCTGCTGCACAGACAACTGCATTGAACGCTGCCAAGATGCCGTACAGAAGATACCGTCGCAGTTCTAAACATACAGTGTACAAAGCTATCGAAAACATCGAATTAGCTACAACAGCTGGAGACAAGAAGAATCGCATACAAGTCAGTTGCTGCTCAAGCCCTGTTGGACGGACCTTCTGTTTTCTGTGGATGCCGACTTAATTTTAGTTTAGATATTAATGATTCATTTGGTCATGGTAACGGATGGTTTACTGTAACTATTGTTCGTGGAGGATCTGGAGTACCAAATGTTCCTGGATTTGAATGTTTCGTAGAGAAAGACATTATTGCATTTCGCACCTACCATAGGGCCGAACTAGCTAATAAAGACTTTGGTAAATCTGCTTATATGTCGACTTCTGCTTTGTCTTTGCATACTCTGCAAGGTTCGCAGGAGAGCTTCTGTAAAGTTTGGAAGGTAGGAGACGGGTACTGCCAGAAGTAAAGCTGTGAGTACCGGGCGTGAGTCATGCTTCGGTAGCTCAGATGGTAGAGCACTTGCCCGCGAAAGGCAAAGGTCCCGATTTTGAGTCTCGGTCGGTCACACAGTTATAATCTGCCAGGAAGTCTCATCTTTTCAATTACTTGCCGTTCTGATGATTAGGCGAGGGTATTTGTTATTTCAGAAGTGCGTTCTAAACATTAGCACGCTTTTCGTGGGTTCACTTCTCGTACAGCCTTACGATTATGTCCTTTCGAGTAGCGAGACGAAAGGTGATACTCTGCTCACTTTTTGCTACACGGAAGCTGATTAGTGGACCGAATATTATCTTTTCAGTCCGTCTGTTGTTGGTAGGGGGGTATCATCCTCCCCTGGATTATAAATTAGTTACTGTCTTCCTAGAAGCCTTGTATTGAGAGGGTGTAATTTTGTTTTTCATTGCGAAAATTTATATTGTATTTGCTACTCTCAGAATCCAGTAGGCTTTGCGAGTAAACAATACTGTCTTGAGAACAATAGATGTATCCATGACTTTTTCTTTAAACTATTTTGCTCTACCCAAGTCATTTCAGTTATTACCTCATTTAACGTACCTACATGAAGCCGTGCCACCACATTGCAAATAATTATTGCTACCAGCCCCGCCTCCTAAATGTTCAGATATGCACGGCAGTTTACGGAATTAATTCCACTCAACAACTGAAAGCCATTAGCAATAAATAAAGCCTTCAGTGCATGGATTTTGGATTTGAGCTAGAGATTGGCTGGTCATCGGTTGCTGTCTTGGAAGAGTGATTAATTCAGATTATAGCGCATAGTGTCATGTTATTTTGGTGAGATATTTTATGAAATAATGAAAACGAGATGCTTAGGAACTGTATTAGAAGGAAGAGATTTTGTTTTGAAGTTGTATTCTCATCTTAGTGGATCGAGAAAGTATTTGTTTAATTAATTATTCAGTTCTAAATTCAGAGATTACCGGTAACATGGAATATACTGATTTGTACTGACTTGGGTAAAAAGAAAACAAGCAATATAATTTTGGATGATTCTTGTAGAGTAGTTATTTACTGGTTGATATAACAAGTGAATCATGCTAAATTTATTTATGTATCGCCTACATTACGTAAACGTGCCTGGTGTCGTTTCTCTTCTCCTTTTTGGGAGGGAGGGAGGGGGGCCGGGGATGACAAAATAGCACAAATATTCATATATATTATAACACTGCTTTCAGTTAAAAGCTTGGCCTATCTGGTTTAGCGAGTACTTAATTTTATTACACACCATAAAAGTTACTTTCCCTGTTCCATGTACAGAACGAATAGTAATAAAACCATTTGAGAAACACAGTCTAAAATAGATTTTACCAGATGTTTACCTGCAGTCAGCCTTAGGTGCTGAACAAATATGTAATAGATTTAGATGTAATGGGCTGAAAGGTAAGCTACTTAATTGTAGTTTCCTTATTCTGTCGATACCTCAACGCGATACCCAGCAAAAATGCACAGCCCTCTCGAACTGTTTGAGAAACTACTTTTTTTCCAGAGATAAAAATTATTATGTGAAATTAAAACCAAATTCTGTGCAGTTAACACGTACCTTCTGTTAACATAGAAAAAATTATGATTTAAGATGTCTAACACCTTTATGGCAAAGTACTTGAAGCTAAGAAAGGTTTTTAAATGTGTTCCTAAACTAACGACATTTGCACTAGCAAGACATTTACTTCCGACCAGAAAGTCTTACTTCTTTCTGTTTCACTTCACTGGCCCCCATTGTATCAAACTAGAGAATCGGCGTTACTCTTTTCAGATTTTCTATATTCCTGCCACGTTTATAATTATGTTTCTGATTCATAGAATGTCACTGTATCGTTCGTTTTTACGTTTTCTCTTTGTCATCACACCCTTGGCAGTTGTCCCCCTAGAAATGCAAATGGGGGTCCAAATGGGAATTTTATACCCGGAAGTCACAAAATTTTGCTTATTCCAAATTGCAAGGTCTCATGTCTTGGAGATGGAAACGTCGCGTGTTAACAGATTTGAGGACCATCTTTAGCTTGAAGAACTTCACCATTAAAGTGTCAGACCATTGAAATTTGCACGTATCTAGTCAATAACATCAGCTGCTAGATACAGGATGTAGCCATGATCTTGTACACTGTGCCAGCAACGTGTCACCATACTTACAATGACCCAAATATCAAAATGGATTAGCTACATTCCTTTTGCAAAAGTATTCGCATTTTAATTGTGATTTCCTTCCTGTTTCTATCTGGAACACAGTTACTCAGGACATTCAAAGCTCTCATGTATAAAACTATGAATGTGCCTCTGAGGAGGCTTAAGCGTACTTCTTCGTGTAGACCAAACCCTACACGTAGCAGTAATGCTTTCAAGAAATTTTGAACTCCTGCAGTCATTCCAGTTCTTAACGCCATCAGGACTGCTGTAGAGACTTCTTCATCTGGACCCTCGCACATGTACACTACTGTGGTTTACTCTACGGGTCGTCACTGATTACAAGGAAAAGAAAACGTGGCGTGATTCATAATCAGCTCTAGCTGCGACAATTAAAAGATGATACTTCGCTGATATGAACACTTACAGCCACCGAAGGCCTGCATCTCAGACAGGTCCCGACTGTGATCCTTGTACCACCACAGGAAATGGACCATCGAGTGTCAAAGGTGTCCGAGTCAATCACCATTTTGTGGCAAGTTCCAAGGCCCTCCCCTTCCCCCCTGCACCTCAGGTGCTATGGGCTAGTTAATTGGAGATTAAACTAACCTCCTGCCATTCGAGTGATATGGACAAAGACTCGGTGGTGGTGGTATTATTTTTATGGTTCATGCACCCACATGCGCCCACCGTAAGGTCGGGATGGCGGCAAACATATCACGTGGATCCTGTAACAAAGGGACTTTTGGGAACAATTAGATCACATAGCGAAGTCTCCGCAGCTCTTGAGCCCAGTCCAGCGATAAACAGCGAGAGTAAAATAAAATAAAAAGCGTGATTCCCACGACAGATTCGGACTGCTTATGCACTTACGAATTCATTGCTAGCAGGACTGTACAGCCTTTTATTATAAAGATGTAGAATTTAAACCGCTTATTTTCACATTAAAAGTATTTTTCCAAGGCAGGTGCAAGCAGCAATAGTTTGACTACGTAACGTATTCAATTGTGGGAGTGAAGCAATATTCGTGATCACCAAAACATTTAATTCTTAAAACACTCAAGATGGCGTAGACCTACTGCAGTTCCCAGTGGAACCCAGTTCAAATTGAAGCAGAGGCGATGGCTACATGGAGGAACAGCAAGCCGTCCCACAGACGGAGTGTTGGCGCCGCACCCAAAAGCGCCAGCCGGCATGAACTTACACTCGCAAGTAAGTCTTCGTGACCGTTGGCACACCCGCACCCATTTAAGTTCACTGCGGTAGCTATTTTGCTCTCAGAGGAAGAACACAGTGTGTGATGGCCAGAAGTTATAAAACTGCTGAGAGATTCTCTCTCGACCTCAGTTCATTGCTGCGCTTGACAAAATTTTTTCTATGACAAGCGGCATGCAGATACTGCCGCGATATTCACGACATGTATGTTTATTTCAATGGCGTACGGATGGTGCCTTATGATCCAGCCCCACGCCACACAACACAGTATTGCAGGTTCCCAGCCTCTCAGACGCCTGAGGAGCTCTTCATTGACTGTGATAACCGCTGAAGTATTGACGCCGCCATGTTCACGGGATAGAGCCAGTTCTAGCTTGGGTCTGCGAGCTACGCGACACCTGACAAATTCCGTTATTTCTCCGCCGGGCGGTCTTTACTGACCAGCAGCTCGCCAACCAGTCGGAATCCCAGCCTGGATTCGACTTCAGAAATGCCGTAAGTACATTTTCTCCGAGTTCTGTGTACGATTTCAGAGTACTGAACGACAACAATCTAGTCTATACTGACTGTGCCTATGGCAGTGTTTCCCGATCTTGAAAGAAGGGTATCTTATTAGTAACTCCTCTATTTGGGTCAGTACGATCTTTAGACTGCTTTTACTAGGAAGCTCTTAACGTTGATCTTCTTATAGTGCTTTTTCTCTGTAATTACAAAGTTCTATCCTTCTTGGGTACCTGGAACCTTTCTCTGCTTTTTCATGCATTTCCCCAAAGGGATACTTTAATTTCCTTAGCACTGAAAGAAACCATGTACTGTTACGTTAAGTTTGAGCCAGGAAACTGACGGCACAAAGCTCATCGGACTTCCGTCCGTAATTAAGCTGCAAATACGAGAGTAATTAACTTCATGGTATCTACAATGCTAGGGCGTTGATCTTTCTCTCGCTGAACTTGTCTGCAAACTGGCAACGCGTGTCTACTCATGGTTCATTACTTTCAGTTTTAATTCGAATTATCGGAGTTCATCTCTAATTCACTGCACCAGTACTCACCCCAGGGACTAGTAATTTTGGCTTGGTCCACAGCTAGCCTGCGAATCACGTGTGGTACAAAACTGTGAACCGCTAACTCCCGCCTTCTTTTTGTGTAGCAATTCTGCCCACATCTATATGGGTTTTTAGTAATATATCCAGTTTTATTTGAGCCGTCTGTTGTTGTCCTGTAGTCTCCTCCTGTTCGCTCAATTAATAAATTAGCTCTAATACACAATCGAAATCCATGCTGGAAGAATCAAAGCCTTTCCAGTCACAACGGTAGAGGGAGTAGGAGTTAATAACGTTAGATAACTTAAATCATAATTTAGGGGAGGTGGTGAGAGAAAGAACACATAACATTCGAAATCCTTTGGAAGCCAACATATATTTAGTATGGTCGACAGAATATTAAGAGAAATAATACCCGACAAGACGAACCAAACAAGAAGATCGTATTTTGTTACTAAAGATATGATTATTCGATGTCTTGAATGAATTCATTACTTCCTTGGGCCTTTGTTTGAAACTGTAGGACTGTGTGTTGTTGTGAAAGACGATTCTGGCTGTCGTGAATGAATACTGATTTTCGAGCACGTTACCTTTAGTCTTAGGGTTAGCTCTGTAGTGTTTGTTTTGCTCGATCTGCCTAGTTTACTCTATTGATATGTCTTGACAGGTCACTTAAGTTCCAAACTAAACACTAGATTCTTCTCCGTGTACTGGTACTTACTACAGAGAAACAGCAAAGGAGATGTAAATATCCCGTGTCACGTTTCTATAACCAGAAAGTGACCCTATGGCAGCAGGAAATCCACTTGGCTATAAAGAAAAGTCACGTATTAATTTCGTAAGTGTAGTTAAACATCTATATCTAAGAGGTGAGGCTTCCGCTATTTAACCACACAACATCGTCGCTTCTGCAGCAGTTGTCAGCTTCTGGAGGTCTGTGCCGTTCCTGCTCCGTTAATGAGCTTCCCGTATAACTTTGTTTTATTTTCAGTATTATGTTTAAAATTGGTCTGTATGTCCCCCCTTATTTAAGTTATTCTGTATTTCAGAGAATGGTCTGGAAACAGTCCGCCTTTTGACTGAAGCCTGCCACCAATAAATGGGATTTTTACGAACTGTGCTGTTTTTTAAGCAAAGTTATGAAAATAGATCGCTCTTTTTCCCAAAATGTTTTTTTTAATATTTATAATATTTTGTCCACAGCTCAGAGTAGGGAGAAAGGATGAGAAACAACAAGTTTCTAGGAAATATTCACCACGTACTCCACACCAAGCGGTACGACAGTGCAGTAATCGAGGCATGATTCCCACACCACGATAGAGAGTGTCGGCTACACATTTTCACTCGTCGCTGTTGATTCCGCATAAAGTCTCAAGGCAGCTGATAACATTAGTTACTTCCCTTTCACGTTGTAGGTATCTGTATTTAGTGAACATTTGTTACATGTGGCTGGAGGTTGACAAACAGAAAACTGATATTATATATATCTACATCTACATTTATACTCCGCAAGCCACCCAACGGTTTGTGGCGGAGGGCACTTTACCTGCCACTGTCATTACCTCCCTTTCCTGTTCCAGTCACGTATGGTTCGCAGGAAGAACGACTGCCGGAAAGCCTCCGTGCGCGCTCGAATCTCTTTAATTTTACATTCGTGATCTCCTCGGGAAGTATAAGTAGGGGTAAGCTAAAGATACTAAAAGGTATCAGATAGATTATATAATGGTAAGACAGAGATTTAGGAACCAGGTTTTAAGTTGTAAGACATTTCCAGGGGCAGATGTGGACTCTGACCACAATCTATTGGTTATGACCTGTAGATTAAAACTGAAGAAACTGCAAAAATGTGGGACATTAAGGAGATGGGACCTGGATAAACTGAAAGAACCAGAGGTTGTACAGAGTTTCAGAGAGAGCATAAGGGAACAATTGACAGGAATAGGGGAAAGAAATACAGTAGAAGAAGAATGGGTATCTCTGAGGGATGTAGTAGTGAAGGCAGCAGAGGATAAAGTAGGTACAAAGACGAGGGCTGCTAGAAATCCTTGGGTAACAGAAGAAATATTGAATTTAATTGATGAAAGGAGAAAATATAAAAATGCAGTAAATGAAGCAGGCAAAAAGGAATACAAACGTCTCAAAAATGAGATCGACAGGAAGTGCAAAATGGCTAAACAGGGATGGCTAGAGGACAAATGTAAGGATGTAGAAGCTTATCTCACTAGGGGTAAGATAGATACTGCCTACAGGAAAATTAAAGAGACCTTTGGAGAGAAGAGAACCACGTGTATGAATATCAAGAGCTCAGATGGCAGCCCAGTTCTAAGCAAAGAAGGGAAGGCAGAAAGGTGGAAGGAGTATATAGAAGGTTTATACAAGGGCGATGTACTTGAGGACAATATTATGGAAATGGAAGAGGATGTAGATGAAGACGAAATGGGAGATACGATACTGCGTGAAGAGTTTGACAGAGCACTGAAAGACCTGAGTCGAAACAAGGCCCCCAGAGTAGACAACATTCCATTAGAACTACTGACGGCCTTGGGAGAGCCAGTCATGACAAAACTCTACCAGCTGGTGAGCAAGATGTATGAGACAGGCGAAATACCCTCAGACTTCAAGAAGAATATAATAATTCCAATCCCAAAGAAAGCCGGTGCTGACAGATGTGAAAATTACCGAACTATCAGTTTAATAAGCCACGGCTGCAAAATACTAACGTGAATTCTTTACAGACGAATGGAAAAACTGGTAGATGCAGACCTCGGGGAAGATCAGTTTGGATTCCGTCGAAATGTTGGAACACGTGAGGCAATACTGACCTTACGACTTATCTTAGAAGAAAGATTAAGAAAAGGCAAACCTACGTTTCTAGCATTTGTAGACTTAGAGAAAGCTTTTGACAATGTTGACAGGAATACTCTCTTTCAAATTCTAAAGGTGGCAGGGGTAAAATACAGGGAGCGAAAGGCTATTTATAATTTGTACAGAAACCAGATGGCAGTAATAAGAGTCGAGGGGCATGAAAGGGAAGCAGTGGTTGGGAAAGGAGTGAGACAGGTTTGTAGCCTCTCCCCGATGTTATTCAATCTGTATATTGAGCAAGCAGTAAAGGAAACAAAAGAAAAATTTGGAGTAGGTATTAAAATTCATGGAGACGAAGTAAAAACTTTGAGGTTCGCCGATGACATTGTAATTCTGTCAGAGACGGCAAAGGACTTGGAAGAGCAGTTGAACGGAATTTACAGTGTCTTGAAAGGAGGATATAAGATGAACATTAACAAAAGCAAAACGAGGATAATGGAATGTAGTCAAATTAAATCGGGTGATGCTGAGGGAATTAGATTAGGAAATGAGACACTTAAAGTAGTAAAGGAGTTTTGCTATTTGGGGAGCAAAATAACTGATGATGGTCGAAGTAGAGAGGATATAAAATGTAGACTGGCAATGGCAAGGAAAGCGTTTCTGAAGAAGAGAAATTTGTTAACATCGAATATAGATTTATGTATCAGGAAGTCGTTTCTGAAAGTATTTGTTTGGAGTGTAGCCATGTATGGAAGTGAAACATGGACGATAACTAGTTTGGACAAGAAGAGAATAGAAGCTTTCGAAATGTGGTGCTACAGAAGAATACTGAAGATAAGGTGGATAGATCACGTAACTAATGAGGAGGTATTGAATAGGGTTGGGGAGAAGAGAAGTTTGTGGCACAACTTGACTAGAAGAAGGGATCGGTTGGTAGGACATGTTTTGAGGCATCAAGGGATCACAAATTTAGCATTGGAGGGCAGCGTGGAGGGTAAAAATCGTAGAGGGAGACCGAGAGATGAGTACACTAAGCAGATTCGGAAGGATGTAGGTTGCAGTAGGTACTGGGAGATGAAGCAGCTTGCACAGGATAGAGTAGCATGGAGAGCTGCATCAAACCAGTCTCAGGACTGAATACAAGAACAACAAGCAATATATTCGAAACCTCATCCAGAAACGCACCCTCTCGAAACCTGGACAGCAAGCTTCACTGCGATGCAGAGCACCTCCCTTGCAGAGTCTGCCACTTGAGTTTCCTAAACATCCCCGTAACACTATCACGTTTATCAAATAACCCTGTGGCCAAACGAGCCGCTTTTTTTTTTTTTTTTTTATCTTCTCTGTCTCCTGTGTCAACCCGATCTGGTACGGATCCCACACTGATGAGCAATACTCAAGTATAGGTCGAACGACTGTTTTGTAAGCCACCTCCTTTGTTGATGTACTACATTTTCTAAGGACTCTCCCAGTGAATATGAACCTGGTACTCGCCTTACGAACAATTAATTTTATATGATAATTGAACTTAAAACCGTTCTGCACGCATACTCACAGATATTTTACAGAAGTAACTGCTACCAGTGTTTGTTACGCTATATTATACTCATACAGTAAAGGATCCTTCTAACTATGTATTCGCAATACATTACATTTGTCTATGTTAAGTTTCAGTTGCCACTCCCTGCACCAAGTGCCTATCCGCTGCAGATCTTTCTGCATTTCGCTCCAATTTTCTAATGCAGCAGCTTCTCTGTATACTACAGCATCACCCGCGAAAAGCCGCATGGAACGTCCGACACTATCTACTAGGTCATTTATACACTCCTGGAAATGGAAAAAAGAACACATTGACACCGGTGTGTCTGACCCACCATACTTGCTCCGGACACTGCGAGAGGGCTGTACAAGCAATGATCACACGCACGGCACATCGGACAGACCAGGAACCGCGGTGTTGGCCGTCGAATGGCGCTAGCTGCGCAGCATTTCTGCACCGCCGCCGTCAGTGTCAGCCAGTTTGGCGTGGCATACGGAGCTCCATCGCAGTCTTTAACACTGGTAGCATGCCGCGACAGCGTGGACGTGAACCGTATGTGCAGTTGACGGACTTTGAGCGAGGGCGTATAGTGGGCTTGCGGGAGGCCGGGTGGACGTACCGCCGAATTGCTCAACACGTGGGTCGTGAGGTCTCCACAGTACATCGTTGTTGTCGCCAGTGGTCGGCGGAAGGTGCACGTGCCCGTCGACCTGGGACCGGACCGCAGCGACGCACGGATGCACGCCAAGACCGTAGGATCCTACACAGTGCCGTAGGGGACCGCACGGCCATTTCCCAGCAAATTAGGGACACTGTTGCTCCTGGGGTATCGGCGAGGACCATTCGCAACCGTCTCCATGAAGTTGGGCTACGGTCCCGCACACCGTTAGGCCGTCTTCTGCTCACGCCCCAACATCGTGCAGCCCGCCTCCAGTGGTGTCGCGATAGGCGTGAATGGAGGGACGAATGGAGACGTGTCATCTTCAGCGATGAGAGTCGCTTCTGCCTTGGTGCCAATGATGGTCGTATGCGTGTTTGGCGCCGTGCAGGTGAGCGCCACAATCAGGACTGCATACGACCAAGGCACACAGGGCCAACACCCGGCATCATGGTGTGGGGAGCGATCTCCTACACTGGCCGTACACCTCTGGTGATCGTCGAGGGGGCACTGAATAGTGCACGGTACATCCAAACCGTCATCGAACCCATCGTTCTACCATTCCTAGACCGGCAAGGGAACTTGCTGTTCCAACAGGACAATGCACGTCCGCATGTATCCTGTGCTACCCAACGTGCTCTAGAAGGTGTAAGTCAACTACCCTGGCCAGCAAGATCTCCGGATCTGTCCCCCATTGAGCATGTTTGGGACTGGATGAAGCGTCGTCTCACGCGGTCTGTACGTCCAGCACGAACGCTGATCCAACTGAGGTGCCAGGTGGAAATGGCATGGCAAGCCGTTCCACAGGACTACATCCAGCATCTGTACGATCGTCTCCATGGGAGAATAGCAGCCTGCATTGCTGCGAAAGGTGGATATACACTGTACTAGTGCCGGCATTGTGTATGCTCTGTTGCCTGTGTCTATGTGCCTGTGGTTCTGTCATTGTGATCATGTGATGTATCTGACCCCAGCAATGTGTCAATAAAGTTTCCCCTTCCTGGGACAATGAATTCACGGTGTTCTTATTTCAATTTCCAGGAGTGTATATATTGTGAAACGCAATGGTCCTATAAATGTCCCCTGTGGGTCGGCCGGGGTGGCCGTGCGGTTCTAGGCTCTACAGTCTGGAGCCGAGCGACTGCTACGGTCGCAATTTCGAATCCTGCCTCGGGAATGGATGTGTGTGATATCCTTAGGTTAGTTAGCTTTAATTAGTTCTAAGTTCTAGGCGACTGATGACCTCAGAAGTTAAGTCGCATAGTGCTCAGATCCATTTGAACCAATCTCCCCTGTGGCACGCCAGAGGATACTTTAACGTCTGTAGACGTCTCTCCATTGAGAAAAAGATGCTGTCTTCTGTTTGCTAAAAACTCTTCAATCTAGAGTAAAGAGTAAGTAAGTATCCATACACCGAGAAGGAACGATTGTTTGATTTGGAACTTACAGTACATCTTAAATGACCTTTAAAAACAGTAGAGTGTGCAGGTCGATGCCACAAACCACACTGTCTTACTTCCAAAGTGGAAACTTAGCCATTAGCTAAACACCCACTACTGAGGGATCTCTGAAACTAGAAGTAATGTACGTGAATATAACTATCGATGAACGACAGTTAGAATCTTTTTTCACATCAACATACATTCCTACAGTCTGAAATGAAGGTCCAAGGAGAGGATGAATGTTTACCGTGTATTGTCGGCTGACAATATATATAGAGTGAATCATGTAAGAGGAACACTTCTTTTATTTCGCAAACGGTTACACATATCGAAACGCGGTTTTTGGCAAAAGACAAAGCGTCGAGTAGCACATAGTTTTTTTTGTTAATGTTTTTAGCGCTGGTATGCTTTCCGTAAATGGTAGCACATAATGTTTTAACTGAACGCGATAGATCTTGAGAAGACAATTACAGTGCTGCAGCGTTTGTTAATGTGGACGTTCAAACCTGCTGCAAAAAGATTCGAGTAATGTCCTAGAATCTGAGAGTGCGGTGATCCGAAACGGCACCGTAAACTGCAAACACTGCCAAGCCGGCGTTTCGCACCAGGCTTCGCAGTTGTGTAGCTTAATGTAGGCCTGCACTACAATAATAAAGCTTCATTTCTCCTTGAACCAACTTACGCCCTAGATGCAGGTTCACCTATGAATGATGTAGGCCTACATGGAAATACGAAATAGGCTGGACTCCAGTGTATCTCAAATGACTTAAGAAAACTTTTTCACATTTGTGTATACTCTGATTCTTGTGATCTGAAACAGACACATCAACATCAACTGCTCATTCTTCAGAAACAAATAAGTCTTATACGCTGCAAAATACTACTACTGTATTAAATATCTTTATGTTAGAAGGAACATTTGACCTACCTTAGGTACGTAGCTGTGTGCTGTCGAACAACTGTCTTTACCTGCACACTTCTTCGGAAAAATAGCTTTATCGTTCACTTAAGCATGTGCTGAAACGGTCGATCATGGGCTGAGAGACACATCTGCAATCGCCACTTGAAAGAACGATGAACAGATGTAATTACAGTGGATGATGTGGTAGACCATGCACTGGCGACTGGACGACACATATCATCTGGCTTAGTTGGGGCTTCGTCATAGACTGCTTTTTTGAGTACTCCCCAACGAAATAAATCGAGAGGAGTCAACTCAGGGGACGTCGCCGGTATTTCCGAAGCAGAACTCCTTCCTATCCAACGTCCATAAAGGGTCTCTTACGATATTTACGTTGCGACACGCGACCAGCTGGACAACCATAGTATTACTGCGACATACGCTGTCGAATACCCAGTGGTAACTCTTGCAGAATAACCGGCACGACGTTATTCTGAAAGCGTGTGTACGAATGTCCATTTAGAACACCTAAGATGATGTAACGACTCACAGTGTAATTTCATATTATGACGTTTACGCACCACGGACATTGATGTTGCATCTGACGAAGGCAATGTGGACTTTTGGCTGCTCAGTAGTGAGTGTCATGCTAATTCACATTAGCATGGGTAGTAAACGCTGCTTTATCGGCAAAGAGCATATGCAGGAAAAACGTAGGGACGGCTCTCAGTTTCTGAACGACGAACTGAGAAAATTCTGTTAGACGTTCGAAATCACTGTCGTCTAGCGCCTGATGTAGTGACAGGTGACAGGTGACAGGAACGGAAATTCTGTCGAAGCAGGATGCGAATGACACTCGTCTGGCTGATTCAACGTTTCTTGCCAATATCTATAGTACCAAAGTGTGGTTTCATTAACGTCGTAGTCAGAACAGCTCTTTGGAGTACTCTGTCAGTTTCAGTCTTCTTTCTTGTTCTCTTTTTGACGTTCAAGCATCCCGTGCGCATTACCGCCCTAACAATCCGTGCAAGTGCCATGTGTGTCGGAAGTGAGCGATCCGAATAGATATTCCTGTATCGCTTGTTGTGTACGTAGCTCCGCACAGTCAGCATGTTCACAACTAGAGCGCGCCCCCCTAAACACAACAGCGCAGGCGCAGCGCTCGTCCGTCTCCGCACTACGAGATGGCGCTGCCATAGAGACGGACCAAATTCTGCTTCCGCTGATCCGCGTGTTAATATATAAAGCAGCCAATGAGACTGCTGCTAACGTAGAACCTTTCCTCCTTGCAGATCACACTCGCGCAGTGATACATGAACGCGTGAGGTATTATAAGGAGTGTACAGACCTCTAATTAGTCAGTCTGCATTTGTCTGCACCAGTCAGTACCAGTCTCCATTAGTCTGTACCAGTCTGTACGAGTTCTACATTTGTCTGTACCAGTCAATAGTCAAGTTCCACTCTGCGCCTAATAAGATTACCATATTTCTGTACTTAGCCGTGGAGATAAATGTATAGACACTTTTCTCAAGTATCAGAGATATAAGTGAGAATAAGATTAACGTACCAATACCAAAGGAACTTCACATTGTCAATTGTAAATAGCGTCCAGAACCAAGATAAGTAATTTTTATGCTTGTTATTATTTTAATAAATGTGTATGAACATTAATCAAGTTATGTTTAAAGTTGGTCACCGTCAATCTGCTACTCTAAGTATGCAAGTGGCATTTCATTCGTCTGGCCTAACGGCAGAAGGTAAACACGCCTCGATAAGATCACGAGACATATTGCTAACACTCACCTACTTCGTTAGAGCGACAGGTCAAATAATCTGATGGTGTGTGTGTATTGAAATTCTTACAGTACGCACACCACATCGCTGAATTGCCTTTATGACATTTCTTTTACATTAAGCGTACAAAATTAGTATATCTAACTTCTCCTCGCTGGTATACGTGTCCCCACGCAACGGATGCTGAAGCAGAAATAAGTGGTCTGTGGAGCAGACAAGTAAGAGGTACATTTGTCGACATTTTCACGCAATGTTGCATGAGGTCTCTGCTGTATTATAACGCTACTGTCTGTTGCAATTTGCTACTGCTGTTGTACCATAACCTTAAAGCAGGTTGTGAAATAAAACAATCTTATTAAAGCAATTATGGTATAACGCAACAGAGCAGTGTTACCCTCTGAGAGGAATTTTGTTGTGTTGACCGTGTTGTACCTAACGGAGGTGGCTTATCGGAAGTGAAAGTCAGAATTACGGAAGTATTTGAACAATAACAAACAAAATTTTGCCTATCTGTACTGTTTAACGGGTAAAGAAAACGGTCGCCAGCCTAACTAGGCAAGAGAATGATTAACATTCTCGTTCAAGAAAATAGTTACTAGTAACTTTAATGGATAAACACAACCTACAATTTGTCACACGCGAGTGCAGTGAACTCTTGACACACACTTATGTTTTAAGATTGAAGCTAACAACTGGAGCAGCACAAACTATTTGCAAATTTATAACAAATACCGGAACACACTATTACTTTAAGGGCTTACACAAACTGGATGGTCTTTATAACGTTATTACTACTATTCACTGCAGAATCATTAACTGGATATAGTTTAAGTCTCTCTCAGTTAAATACTTTACTATTTAAAATGAAAGTTAATTGGAATCCAATAAAAGGTTGCTTCTCACTATCATTTCAATAAAGAAATTATGGTTTTTGTAATTAATGGCTTTTCCGTTACTTGTTACCGAGCATTAACACAATAGACAGACTGTGGATTCTGGTATACTATTCATATGCACTTCTAATACACAAGAGAGACTAACACTTAGCAAACATGAGTATATAACATTTCGTACTGCAGTTTTCCACTCTTACCACATTGAGAGACAAAATTAACATATATGTAAGATACTGACTCACCTTCTGTGATTTACAACAGGCAGTAATGAGATCATTTACGAAGCAAAACTTTATAAGCCTCAGTCTTACGAACTCTTAATTGGAAGTTGGCAACAATACATTAATAAGCAGTCTTATTAGGAAAATTACTTTCATTAACTTTCTTTTTTATGTTCAAGAGGCATTAATTAGCAAAAACACTGGTCTTTAATGTTCTTTCAGTAGGGACACTCGGAAATCACTTAAATTCAAACGGAGAGGAACATGAGAGGTTTTATGATAAGGGGAAAAATAAAGGTAGGTACATAAACTGAGTTATAAATTACCTTATATTTGAGCACACTAACACATCCATTTAGCTGACCGTTCACTGTACATTGCTATAGTGCTCCATTACAGTGATTGCGCAATGTGGTGGCGATTGCATGTCGGTAGGTGGAATTGCAGGTAGAATTGCTGGACTGTTGTCATTTCTTGGTGGCGATGATTGATACAAATTCCAGAATAGTTTCAGCTATTTATCCATCCATCCGAGGCATTGGAAAGTAGTAGAAAAAGCCTCTCTCGGAAACAGCACAGTATGCAACATTTACATGGCAGTGCACAATTTGGTAGCTCGTCCCCGACTGGTAGCTCGCCCCCGACTGACTCTTGTTCCACATTTTCTACCTAGGCCAACCACAATTTGCGCGAGCTACTCAGTTCCGTTCCCGAGGGGAACCACTACACCTTTTACATACAAACCAACTAAGAAACCTAAGTGAAGGTCAGCAGTTTACATGACAGCATACAAATACAATAAATAAAACAGAACTTTTGCACATATTGACATTTCTACCAAAAATTATTCACACAAAAATACAATTATATACAGTAAGTTTTGTTACTTCCAAATGGAACAAAGAATTTAAATGACAGATACACTACTTTGCCTAGAACCAAACCATGACATCAAAGTTTGTCAGAAGAAATGAGTATACAATTCTCTGTTATCTATTCACTCAAACACATTTACAGAAGCTTAACAATGTAATATTAAATGAAACAAAAGCAAAATAAATCACTGGAGTATTAGAGCTATGGTGTTACAGTATAACTAATGTCGATTCCGGACACCATGTTGTCACATTCTGGGATGTTTCTCGAATTTTTTGCGACAGCTTTCACTAACATTAACAAACGCTGTTTTACTGTAATTGTCCTCTCAAGAGCTATCTAATGCAGTTATAAAAGTATATGGTTACATTTAACAAAAAAGTACTTGCTTCAATGTCTCCATTGATACGAGCGCTAAAGACATTAACCAAACAAAGAGATGCATGCTCCTCTACCCCTTAACATATGCCGAAAACCGCGTTATGTTATGAGTAACCCTGCTTACGTGACTCACTCCATATATGTGCTATGTTTGTGAAACGGTAGCCACTGATAACAAATGAGTAACACTGTTTACTAAAAGCAGATGGCGAGAAACAAATTAAAGTGAAGGAACTAATTAGTTGCGTTGGGACTCTATGTGGAATCAACGGCGGCGAGTGAAAATTTGTGGCAGAGCGGGACTGTATCCCGGGATACCTTGCTTACTAGGCACTTGCGTTAACCTTTGCGCCACCCGGGAGCAGCTTTGAACGCAAATGCGTAGTCTATAGCGGCACACTCGCCGCCAGAATCACATTCCCACAGAGCTGCCTTTCTGCAGTGTCTGTCCACGTCGTGCATATTCGATAGTTTTAGATTCTCGCTGGAAGTCCAACATATATGTTGATCCGCACAGAAGGTTGTGGATTCATTGCTGATCGAGGGGAATCAATTATATCAGTATGAATGTCCGCAATAACAGATACCAGGAATTCATATGACGAACTGAAATTTCTATATATATTTATATAAGAAAAAGAAGTGGAATTATAAATCAAAGCTATCGTGGAAAGAACGGACCCTAACTGCTCTTGCGGGTGGAGGCGCACGTGTCGTTTGGGAGACATCCGCAGTCGAAAGATCTCCGTGGGGAGGAAGACGTTCCGCGGAGACTGATTCACGAGTAGTGCCGCTGCGAGTGGAAAGAACCAAGGGGGCTGAGACTGGTCCAAGGAGCGCGGCACGTTTATCTCGGCAGAGCCCGTGCAGCGCAGCGAGCGCAGCCCGTTGTCCGTGAGTAACTGCGCCAGCGAGCCGCGGCGCCCATTAGCTCGCCCGCTGCTCATTGTGATGTATGTAGCGCTAACGGCTGATCTCTGCCGCGGCCCCTTCGCTTCCATTCCTCTGCTTTGAAGGATCCTTCCAAGACTGCAAAGTGATTCCTCCAGAGTTCTACGAACACACTCTCTCCTGCATTTCTTTCCTCTAGAAACGCAGCCTTTCTTCCGCTACCTTGTCAGTAGCTCTTCCGCTATACTTCTCAGGTATGGGAAGAATATTTCGAAGAATTTCGACGTCTTCCATAGTTAGTGAGAAAAAAACGTAATTTATATTCTGGACGCATTAGATTAGATTAGATTAGATTAATACTAGTTCCATGGATCATAAATACGATATTTCGTAATGATGTGGAACGAGTCAAATTTTCCAATACATGACATAATTAAGTTAATTTAACAACATAATAAAGTTAATATAACAACTTTTTAATTTTTTGGTTTTCTAATTTTTAATTATTTTTTATTTTTTTAAAATAATTTTTTTTTTTCTTAACTTATGTCTAAAAATTCCTCTACGCAGTAGAAGGAGTTGTCATTCAGAAATTCTTGTTGGTTATCTGTCAGACCTTTGATACTATTTGGTAAGTGACCAAAGACTTTAGTGGCAGTATAATTCACCCCTTTCTGTGGCAAATCTTGAATGGTGAAGATCATCCTTTCTCCTAGTATTGTAGTTATGCAAGCTGCTATTACTTTTGAATTGGGTTTGGTTGTTAATAACAAATTACATAAGAGAGTATATATACTGAGAAGCTCCTGTGAATATCCCTAGATCCTTAAATAAATGTCAGCAAGATGATCTTTGGTGGACTCCAGCTATTATTCTGATAACACGCATTTGTGCAATAAATACTTCCTCACTGATGAATTACCCCAAAATATGATGCCATATGCGAGCAATGAGTGAAAATTGGCGTAGTAAGCTAATTTACTAAAATGTTTATCAGCAAAATTTGCAATGACCCTCATTGCGTAAGTAGCTGAACTCAAACGTTTCAGCAGATTATCAATGTGTTTCTTCCAATTTAATCTCTCATCAATAGGCACACCTAAAAATTTTGAATATTCTACCTTAGCTATCTGCTTCTGATTAAGGTCTATAATTATTAATGGCGTCATACCAACACTGCAAGAGTTGTGGAGAAAGAGGCCAGAACTCCTACAACACTAAGTGCTGACACAACACTATCGTTAAATTACGTACCTCTCAGTATTTCCACTACTTGCTGCACTATACGAATTTAAAATGAGAGCAATATTTGGAAAATGTTAAATCGAAGTTACCTAAGATTTGGTGCAGTCGAATACTACCACTGTTGAGGTATTCTTTTCTAGTGACATATATTAACAAGTCCATCTATGTTCGTATACTGAAAAATATAACAGTGGTCAGAAACTGTCTGAAAAATTTTTAAGAGTGTTCGAGTTTAAAGTGTGCTGAGAAATAATTGTTAAGAAAAAATTCCGTACGTAGAGATATTTCCGAGTTCATTGCCGTTTAAATTAACCAATCACGCGGTTGCGTGCGAAAATTAAGCCAGCCTGCTAGATAAAATTGCAGATGACAGTGCACGAGACGCCTCAGCCTCTGGGTCGGGTTCGATATTAACTACCGTCCCATGTTCAGTTCTGGTATCACTCTGTTGTTCAGTCTTAGGGAGACAACCGGAGAACCCGTCCGGTAACACCGCCTCTGGCGCGGCGTTGAATTTACGGACCCAACAGGCTGATCGGGTAACTTTAATGATAATTATCTCGGAAACAAGGCTACAAAATTACTTTTTTTCTTAATAATTATTTTCCAGTTCAACCTGCCCAGCAGCACCCATACGAGTTTTGCAGACTATTTGTGACCACCCTCCATAAGGGGCAGTAAAATGAAATCGAAAATGGAAAAAAGTACTCGCAAGTAAGTTGTTCATTATTTCAAACATATTCTGAAAATTTACTAACGCACTTATCCCACTTAAAGAAACGACAGTCAAACGCCTTCATGCAAAATGTTTGCGGGTTCCTATGGAACCACGATTGTACTCAGGCGTGCACCACTCAACCAGAAGCATATTGACGGCAACCAGTGTCTTTCTCCAATGCTCCAAAACGATGAAAACCCATGAGGAAAGTTCGGGACTATATGGACAATGTGATAGGGCATCCTACCAAAATGTACCTCCTCCCTTACACATCCTCCAAACTTCCACGACCACTCCCCAGGAGATTTACACGTTTTTGAGGCTCTGAAGAAAGACATCTGTCGCCGTTGATTTGTTTTACATCAAGTGGTGCACGACGAGGTACAATCATAGTTCCCTGACAATGGCAAACAGAAAACGTTCGAAACAGGAATGAAACCCATTTATAATAAGACTAAGATAATGTTTGACCTACATATCGAAATATTGTATTTGGGGTATATAATAAAATACATAATAAGTTAGACCTATTTAACTACTTATGTGGAACTATACGCGGAAACATGGGGAAGTACCACAGAGACTCTCTACTAAAGTCTTACAAGGCTACTGTTATACCTGTACTGGTGTGTGGATGCGAAATTTGGGCTTTTGAGGAGAGAACAGAATCGTGTGAAATATACTTACTTAGATATGTAGATGGATGTACTTTTACGGAAACAAAGATAAGTCATGACGAGCAAGCTGAAAGGAATATGAAAAATACACTGAAGTGCCAAAGAATCTGGTATAGACATGCGTATTCAAACGTAGATATGTGTAAACAGGCAGTATACGGCGGTACTGTCGGCAGCGCCTGTGTAACACAACAAATGTCTGGCACAGTTGATTGATTGGTTACTGCTGCTGCAATGGTAGGTTATCAAGATTTAAGTGAGTATGAACGTGGTGTAACTGTCGGCACAGTAGTGATGGTACACAGCATCTCCAAGGTAGCAATGAAGTAGGGATTTTCCAGTACAACCATTTCATGAGTGTACCGAGTCTATATAGAATCCACTTAAACATCAAATCTCAGACATCGCTGTGGCCGGAAAGAGATCCTGCAAGAACGTGACCAACGGCAACGGAAGAGAATCGTTCAATGGGACAGAAGTGCATCCCTTACAAAAAATTGCTGCAGATATCAGTGCTGGGCCATGAACAAGTGTCAACGTGCGAACCATTCAACAAAAAATCATGAATTTGGGCTTTCGGAGACAAAGACCCACTCGTATACCCTTGATGTCTGCACGACACCAAGCTTTACGCCTCGCTGGACCCGTCATCATCGATACGGACTGTTAATGAGTGGAAACATGTTACTTGGTCGGAAGAGTCTCGTTTCAATTGTATCGAGCTAATGGACGTGTACGGATATGGAGACAGTCTCATGAATTTATTGACCCTGAATGGCAGTAGGGGGACTGTTCAAGCTGGTGGAGCCTCTGTAATGGTGTGGAGCGTGTGCTGTTGAAGTGATATGGGGCCCCTGATACGTCTAGATACTACTCTGATAGGTGACATGTACGTAAGTGTCCTGCCTGATCACCTGATCCATTCATATCTATTGTGCATTCCGACGGACTTGGGCAATTCCAGTAGGACAATGTGGCAGCCTACAAGACGAGAATTGCAACGGAATAGCCACAGGAGCACTGTTATGAGTTTCAACACATCCGCTGAGCACCAAACTCTTCAGACATGAATGTTATTGAGTATATCTGGGATGCCACGCAACGGGCTGTTCAGAAGAGCTCTCAACCCTTTCGTATTCTTATGCGTTTATGGACAGCCCTGGAGGATGCATTGTGTCAGTTCCCTGCAACACTACTTCAGACGTTAGTCGAGTCCATGCCAAGTCGCGTTGCGTTCCTCCTGCGTGTTTGCGGGGGCCCTATACGACATTAGGCAGTTGTACCCATTTCGTAGGTAAGTTAGATAAGGTGGAACGAATGCATAAAGCGTATGGCAGATTTGGGAATCATTAATAATACGAGGTGAGCCATGCGCGGCTCGTGTTCATGCCGTTTCCTGCTTGACAGCTTCTCTTTACGGAACTGTTGCCTCATTTCTTATTCAGTTTACTGGGGTCGCTAAGTTGCTGGCTTGCCTGCCCGCGTTATCGATAAGAGCACTGTCTTATTATGTTTGACGCTACCGCTAGTAATTCAGGCTCGTCGTATGTCGGGGGTTCAGTCGGGACGGAGCGCCAGTGAGGTGCGTTCAGCCAGCACTCCCGGACCACTGGCGACACACATGTACTGTCCGACGGAATGGGACTGGAGCGGGAACGACCGTTTGTTGGTCATTCAGTCGGCCGTCTCATCGGGCGACATGTATTTGGTCGCCGACCGCTAATGGGAACTCTGTGTGTGACGATTTATGATTTCTCCTTGTTGATTCACAGTGATGGGTTTAGTGTTGTCGGAGTTCTTGGTGCAAGTGTTTACTTGGAACTGTGTGTAGTTTCTGTGATTTGCACTGAGCAGTTATGAATGCTGTCTGCGTACTGGAGTAGGCAGTCGGTCGGTTAGGACAGAGGAGCGAGTGTGTTTCCTCTACATGTTGATGCTGTCCGGCACGGCGTTTTGTTCGACAGCCTTTGGTGTTGTTCATATTTTGGAGTGGTTATTGTCTATTGCCTGTATTTAGACGCCAATTTTCAAGACGTAGTGCTGCCATTATTTTCGTCCTCGCTGATTTTTCCGTTGTCGTGCTGTTGGTTTGTTGTAAGGGAATTGATTGGGTTGTTGGTTGTTTCTTCAGTCGTCCAACGTCGTGCTGCCACCTGATTATTTAGTGTTATGCTTGGCTGCCTGTCTCACCTATACGGTTGTTAGAGTTTCCTCCCAGGGCCACCCTTGAAGCACTTCTGAGTACCACTGTTCTGTTGTTTGTGACCGTGTCGCAAGTACTGTGCCAGGCCCTCAGCTGTGTATTAATTTTGTCTCTTCTATGTTTAGTATATGACCTTCAGCCGAACCTTACATGAAGTATTTTAAGATTAGGCCTTTAGCCGTGTTTTATTTCAAATTCTTGTTTGCTCTGTATTTAAGCCTTTAGCCATGTTTGTTTTAAAATCTGTGGATTTCAGCCGTAATGTGTAAATTCCTGTCTGTTAGGTTTCTCCTTAATTATCTTGAACTCTTAAAATGGCCTGAATCTGTAATGTGTAAACGCTTATCTTAAGGTTTGTCTTTAATTATTTTGAATATTTCAAGTTTTCTTAAGATGGTTTTCTGTTGTACTGTGTAAATGCTTACCTTTAAAGGTTGCCTTTTATTATTTTGAAATATTATTGGGCTTTCAGCCGAAATTGATAAACGCTTGTCTTTTAAAGAATTTCCTTTGCTGATCTTAAATACTATTTGGGCCTTCAGCCGAGAAGGTATTTTGATATTACTTAAGTAAGGCCTTCAGCCGTTTCTCTTTAATCCTGGTGTTTTAAAAAGGAATTACTTAAACCTTATTGTTGAGAAGTTGCTTGTGCCCTCAGCCGTGAACTGATCCTTGTTGTTTTAAGCGGAGGTGGAGGCAGTCTTGCACTGAAATTTTTAGAAATCCATATCTTTGCCATTTTTGTTCAATCTCATTGAAATTTTGCACACTTATGTATAGAGATCTAATATGCTAATTTAAAAAAAAAAATTCTGAATTTTTAATAACAATCTAATGCAGTGAGATAATTTTGAATTTTGTATTGCATTATTATTTTAAGGTACACTTTTTCATAATTTCGAAGCAAATTTGGTAACTAATAGGTGTACGATTAAGTGCAGTAACTTTTTGGTAAATTAATGCTATTACTTTGGATCCGACCATTTTTTACAAGCAAACTTTTCAATATATTATCAACCACAACACTGTGTATAATATCTCGGATAAAATTTTGTTCCACTTAAATATTTCTTCAAAGTAAAAGAACAGGTGTACCAAATTTCATTGCAATCCTTCCACTAGTTTCCGATATATGTGTTCCTGAAACTAGAAAGCCTTAAGTTGCAGAAAAATCATTTTAAAATTTGGATGAAGTGTAAAAGGGGAAAAACAAAATCCATCATACCTTAGCTAATACTTCCCATGTCCATATTCCATAGCCCAACTTGCTGCGGATGTGAAGTCTTGCCACACTTCCATCATTAAACACTGCTGCAGCTTCTAAAGCAGAAATCTTCACCACCAAATTGGAAACAAATGCAGTCTTTGGATATCTTTTCCCAATGACTGCATTGAAAATTTAATTTGGGTTATGTGTTTTCCCATGCAGACATTTTCCTAGCAGTTCTGGTGTAGCCAGTGCTCTAAAAGTTGGTTTAATGGCCATTGAAACCTCATAAGGAAGGTTATTTTTAATGTTATAAGCTTCCCCACTTTCCTTACTTCCCAAAAATAAGCACCATTCATTAGAACAGAGGCCATGTTGAGGTGCAGTGTCTGTATAAAAGTAATGAAACCAAATGGCCCATACCGCTTTCCTCATACTGTCCAAGCTTGTGAGGTTACGTCTAACTGCAGCACCATAATAGAGTTGCAGGCGGTCAATTCTCTTCTTTGGTAGCCTGTTTTTACCTCCCAGTGGCTTCCCATCCTCTAGTAGCCTGCCTTTATTGTCTGCAACAAGTCTGTGGAGTCGTCCACCCATCATCTACTGAATATGGCCTAAGCACTCAACTTTCTCAATAGTGCAATCTTTTTCATAGGGCTGACTTTCAACTACATTCTTGAAAGCATTAGAGTCTCCATCTCCTAAACACTGTATGTATCTTACTCCATACTTTTCAAAGATCAATGGAAAATAAATTTCATACCTGCAGCTTATGTCCCACCACTAGAGCCTGCATAATGTGTGCTACAAACAGCTTTATGGGCTTCTTATCATTCTGTTTCTTTACCTGCATCAATATATTTCTTGTGCAATGTACATGCAGAACAATATTTAGACACCACCACTAAGTCTAATACTTTCCCAGTGTCAACACTAATGGATGTTGAAACTCCATGCAGTAAGGTATACCCCTCTTCATCCAGGAACTGTCACAGGAAACTGCTATATCGTTGTTATTAGTAGCTTCACAATTTTCTTGAATTTCCCCCAGGACTGCCATATTCATGCTCTCTTCACTTACTTCTGCAATTGCAATGATGAGAGCAGTATTCATTCCAGAAAATTTTAGGGGAGGAACAGGCATGTTGATGATACCACATAAAAGGTTTCCACCATCTCGTCCAACCCCTATACGTATTAGTCCATAGGCAAATCTCATATTGGCTTCACAGATTCTATTACTGACCTTTGATGTCTTGAATGTTCTGTCAGCGTCACAGTTTTGACACAAAATGTGAAATTTGCAAACCACCATCTCCAGATACACAATTCTGAAACCTGTAATTCTGTCATAATTTGTTTCTTCTGACACAATCCATGTCCCAAGCTTTATTGTAGATGCACTTGGAGAAAAGCTAATTTTGCATCTTCAGGCCTGACCCTAAACTCAATGTCAGTTTTTCTCTTTATAGTGGAAGTATGAGACGTACTATATTTTTAAATACTTTACCAGGCATAGACATTGTAAAAAGGGATCAACAGATTCAACCTTGCACAAAAAATGACACAATAAATCAAGTGTCACTCGAATTCCACTGAACAGCACAAAATTTGTTTACAACACTCCACAGCCTTCTATACCACACTGATTCAACCACAAAATGGCTCCACAGTCTTCTTTACAACACTGGTGTTATGTATACAAGAAATAACAGCCTTCTAAAGCTGTATTTTCTAGGTTCAAAGGCCAAATTGTGCAATAAAATTTTTCCTCCATTTGGTCCATTGAAGGGGGCATTACACAGCTTAGGGTTTTAATATTTTATGCTATTTGTAGTTCGAATTTCAAGGAAAAAATTTGGGATAATAACCTTAATTATATTTACTATCAAATTAGCAAATAAAAATAATTTGTAAATTTTTCATTATTTCTGCCACCGTCTCCCCTTAAAGAGAAAACTGTGCATTGTGTTTTCGAGGAATAAAGTTCTGCATTCTTGTGTAACTCACAGTAACTGATTTTGGCCCCTTTCCACAACATGGTCTGCTCTGTCCTGTGGAACCAGATTGCACAAAGTTTATCAAAAAAATAATGCACCACACTTTTTCTTCAATAGTTCTTTATTGATCATAATGATTATTACACACCCGAAAATATTGCGTTTTATCTACACACACTATTTTGCCTCATATTCTCCATCCCGTTCAAAGGCCTTTCTCCTGTGCTAACAAGGGCATGTATGCCCTGTAGTTACCTGTACTTGTCTTTGTGGAGAAGCCATAGCTTCTTCACTGTATGAATCACCTCCTCATCGTCCTCCAAAATCTTCCAGGAAAGGCATTTTTAATCATCAAAACATCAGCCAGCTGCCACATGTCTGGTGTGGAAGCCGTGGATGGAATCCCCGACCGCTACAAATAGTGGAGCTCTGCCAAACCGCCTTCTGAAGACTTCGCCCTCTGTGCCCAGCAACTAATAGTACTTATGTCGATAGCAGATGCTCCATAGACTTTGTAAAAGCGGTTGTGAATACTCCCCACAGTTTCTTTCCCTCCAATGAGTAATTCAATGACGGCACATTGCATGTAACGTACATCACCTACAGACACCATATTGAAAGTGTCCTGCAGACGGCATGCTCCTTCAGGAGACATCAAATAATACATACGTAACGTTTCGCATTCGTAGAATTGTTTTCAGATGTGAAAAAAATGCATTGCATTGCTTTCTGGGCAACCCTAGTATAGAAAAGAAGAGGCAAATCTATATAAGAAGATAAACAAAGAGTTTTTCTGGAATTTTATTTCTATCTAGGTCCATAGTCTTAACGTATTTTGAGAAAGAAACCACTTCCAAGTATACCATAATACTTTGTGCCTTGTATGCTGAAAAATACTATGTGGTAATAGTGGTAAGTGCCTATGGGACCAAACTGCTGGAAGTATGGGCACGTGTCCCTACATGCCAATGATATAATAAAAGGTGCCAAGAAGCGTGAAGCTTGGAAGTGACCCATGGTCGAAGGTGTCATATTGCACAAACAATAAACAGATTACGGCCTACTCGGACCATGTTCTTACCATCAAAATGAAGACATCACTTGATCAGTTTGAAGTAAATGGAACGGACATAAACGATAGAAAACAAATTGTAACAACTGACAATTATATAACTAAATGTGTGAAGAGCTTTTTTATTTAAGGCTACTGATGACAGCTACAGGACAGAGCAGAAAATAAATGAGGAGAATAATAGAAAGTGACTGGACTGTATTAGGTAAATTAATCACAGTTTCCTTTTTCACACGGTATGTATACGAGTTTATTAAACTTTTGACAAGCGGCAGATACGGGTACATACAGAATTATAATTGAATAACAGTGGAAAAATTATGATTAGTGAGTAATTTAGAGATTGGTGTCAGGAATTGTTAATAGAGACAAGAAAATTATACGAGGGTAATAACTGTCGCAAAATTAACGTACACGATAAACGCCTGAAAACGTGTCCGAACTTGGAGAAGCGTTATTCAGACAATCTTCACATCTTCTCTCACCGTGAAGATAGTTAAAAGTATAGCTAATTATACTACATTCCTAATACTACCCAATGTATCACAGTGCTTTACTTACTGAAATATTTACAGTAACAACGTTATGATCACTGGGTAAACAGCTAAACAGCTAAATTGTTAACAGCTAAATTGTTAACAACCTTGCTGTTTACAAAAAAAATCGCGTTATCTGAGAAACAACACCGATAGGTTATGTAACTGAGGATTATTCAAATACCGAAAAAATATTGCAGGTTCTTTAAATACCCTCACTCAAGCCATGTGCACTTGGTTTTATGTCCGGACAGGCTTCCGACTGCGCCGTGGATGAAGCTTTGGGCAGACATGTGCATCCAGTCTTGCGCCACCTCCGCGACATCGTCATACGACGAAAAACATATCCATGAAGTTGCTCCACCTTGTGACCTAAAATGTGGGAAACACTTCGTGCTGGATGAGAACTATATGGTGCATGGTCCAACACCTCAGACACATAATACTGAATACAATAAATCTTTCTTCAGCTGTATGACGGCGGATATTATCCCGAAACAAAATCACACCGTTTGTAAGCTTGCATCAGCTCTTAGATTTCGTTTCGAACTTCACGAATGTGCATCATTTTCCAGAAGATTTAATTCTTGGTAAGCTTCACGATAAATTGCATACACTTGACTGTTTACTGTTCCCAGTTCATTTAACGGTGTCTCTTAATTCTTAATTAAAACTATCATAAGTAGGAGCATTCTGTCGTTTTTGGGTGAATAACCTTTATTTATTTATTTTTTAAATTTGATTTTCCTTTTATTTATTTATTTATTTTGAGTCTTCTGCCTTCTGACGGACGGCATCATCTCAGAGTGGCACTTGCAACTGGCATCTGCAGTTATTTGGTGGATGTATTTCAATCTCTGCTTTCCTCTACAGTTCATTCTGTGATATATCAACAGAGGTCCTAGCATCTTGTCCTTTTTTCTTGTCAGTGTTTTCCGCATAATCATGTTCTCGCCGATTCTGTGGAGACTCTTCTCGCTCATTGTATATCTTATCACACGACATAACTTTGAACCTTCTTTTGTAGGACCACACCTCAAATGCATCGATTATTTTCCGTTCTCCGTTTCCCACAGATCATGTTTCACTAGCATACAAATCTTCGCTGCAAATGTACTTTCTCTGAAGTTTCTTCGTCAGATTAAGACCTATGTTTGATATTAGTAGACTTACCTTGATCAGGAATGCCCTGGTTTCTAGTGCTAGTATACTTTTTATGTCCACCGTGCTCCGTCCATCGCAGATTCTTCTGCTGGTTAGGCAAAAGTGTCTGACAAAATGTAACTCCTGACCACCAATCATGATCTTAGGTTTCTCGCCGTTCCCATTTCTGATACTTCGCATTACTCTCGTCAACCACCGATTTACTCTCAATCTATATTGTGTACTCATTAGACTGTTAAATCCATTTACGGGATCCTGTAATTATTCTTCCCTTTCAGTTAGAAAGGCAATGTCATATACAATTTTTATCATCAATATCTTTTTATCTTGAATTTTAAGTTTAATCTTGAACCATTCATTTATTTATGTCGCTATATCTTTTTAATGCTTGCAATTAGTTCTTGGTCTTTCACTCTTATTGTTCCTCTTGGGTCTCGCACATATTGTATATTACCCGTCTTTATGTGTAGTTTACTCCTGTTTCTCACAGTATTTCGAAAATCTTGGACCACTGTACACTGTCTCCGCTTTCCAGGCCGACAAATCGTATTAAACTGCCTTAATTTTTCTTTAGTCCTGCTTCCATTAACAACCGCTATGTCAGACCTGCCTCCCTGTTGCCTTTACCTTTTCAAAAACTAAACTGGTCGTCATCTAAAAAATTCCTCAATTTTCTTTTCCATTCTCTTATGTAACATTCTTGTCAGCAAGTGGGAAGCACGACCTGTTAATCTGATTTTGCGATAATCCTCGCACTTGTAACAGTCTCTGGAATTGTCTGGATGACGTTTTTCGGAAAGTCAGATGATGCATCTCCAGACTCATATATTCTGTGCACCAACATGAACAGTCCTTTTGTTGTCCCTCCTCCAAATGATTTTAGAAATTCTTATGCAATTCTGGCTCATTTGATCTTAAGTGTTCCCAAACTCTTTTAAATTTCTGATTCTGCTACTGTATCCCCTGTTTCCTCTATATTGGGTCCTTTTCCTTCCCCTATCACCTCATCAGACAGGTCTTCGCCATCATAGAAATCTTCAAAGTACCATTTCCACCTCTCCACTCTCTCCAATGCATTTAACAGTAGAATTACCATTGCACTCTTAATGTTACAACCGTTGCATTTAATTCACTGAAGGTTGTTTTCAATTTTTTATATGATGAGTCAATCCTTCCGACAAGAATTTCTTTTTTAGATTTCTTCACATTTTTCTTGTATCCATTTCACTGTAGTTTTCCTTCATTTCCGATTTATTTCATTCCTAAGTGATTTGTATTTCGGTAGTCCTTAAATTTCTTGGACTTTCTTACTTCCTCCTTCTATTGATCAACTTATGTATTCCTTCTCTTACCGACAGTTTCTTCGTGGTTACCTTCTCCGTATCTATGTGTTTCTTTCCAACTTCTGTGACTGCCCTTTTTAGATATGTCAATTTCCCTTCAACTGAACTGCATTTTGAGCTATTCATTATCACTATGTCTGTTCACTCCTTGGTACTTCCCTATCCCACCTGTCCGTCAACTGATTCTTCCAGACTAGACTCTTAAACTTCAATGTACTCTTCACCACTACTATATTGTGATCTGACTATTTATCTAATTCCATGGTACACCTTACAATCCAGTATCTGATTTTGGAATCTCTGCTTGATAAGTATGCAATCTAACTGAAATCTTTGCATATCTCCCCGACTTATGAAGTAAACCTCCTCCTCTTGTGATTCTTGAACAGAGTATTCGCTATTAGTAGCTGAAATCTATCGCACAACTCAATTCGTCTTTCTCCTGTCTCATTCCTAGTACCAAGCCACTATTCGCCCATAATCCTTCCTTCTACTCTTTCGTCTACAACCGCATTCCACTCTCCCATAACTATTAGATGTACATTTCCACTTACGTACTGAATTACCCGTTCAATATCTTCGTATACTTTCGCTGTGTCTTCATCCTGCGACCTCGGCATGTATACATGACCTATCGCTGTCGGTGGTAGTTTGCTGTTGATTTTAATGAGAGCATCCCTATCACTTAACGGTTCACAGTAACTCACTCTTTTGCCTGCCTTTCTTTTTGTAACAAATCCTATTCCCTTAATACGAATTTCTGCTACTGTTGGCCTTAACGTGTAATCACCTGACCAAAAATCCTCGTCCTCTGTCCATTTCACTGATCTCCGCTGTATCTAGATTGAGTATTCTCATCTACCTTTGCGTATTTTTAGCTTTGCTATCACGTCAATCTTCTGACATTTCACGCCCCGACAGGTATATAATTATCCTTTCGTTGGCTGTTCAGTCTTTTTCTCATCGTCATATCCCCATTGGCAATGCCCTCCAGGAGACCCGGATGTGGAACTAGTCCGGAATCTTTGGCAAATGGAGAGATCACCATGACACTTCTGTAGTTATTGACCACATGTCGTGTGGATACACATGAGTTGTCTTTAATGCAGTGGTCTCTGTTGCCTTCTACTTCTTCATGTTATTGATAATGTCGTACAAACGGCTTAATGCGTCGCCCTAATATGGATTCGAATGTGTTGCATCTTCTTTACCTTGTTTTCATCTTTGAATCTTCTTCGCATATGCGTTCCATGTATAGTAGGCTCGCACCTCAGAGTACGCAGCGAAAGCATCATTCGCGCACATTGAAATAAATATAGTTAGCGTTTTTGGGAGAACTGTCTTCTTGTACGTGTATTTTCTGTTAAGAAGTATACGCCCTAACCACGTTCATGGATCACTGCCAAATGAAAAACTGTTGGATGTCGTTTCATGGATTGGAAATTGACCATACAGATTCATTGTTACCTCATCGATATCAGTGAAATGCAATAATCCGAAGTGTTGTGAGGTATGTACGTTTTTGAGTGAACAAAGTACAACCCATTGATTAAATCCTTCAACGTCATTGTTGATACCATCTTCAGATGATCGCCCATGACAGACTTGATACATGTCATTGCCAGTGATCGTCTCGGCAAGAAAGTATTTTGGGTCTAATTTCGTGTATTTTCCATCTGACATGCATGATGAATTGTGGTTGAATAAACCACGTCTTCTCCTTCTTCCTAGCCTTTCCTGGTTTCACTACGACGTCGGCACTTTTACAGGTATTGGCAACGTTAGTGACAGGTGGTAAGCAGCTGTCTTCCCACTACCTTGCCCCCTTCCCTCCACCCAGCCCTCCTATCCTGGGACGGAATGTTTGTTCCCCAGCTGTCTTCGTATAGAGTAAATCTCATGTTCAAATTTGAGAACGTTTTCTAAATATTTGTGAAGCGTGTGTCTGAGGAGCGATTTGGGTACCACCAAACTATTGTAGAATGTGGAAAACAGCCTGAAAACTACATCCAGGCTGACGGACTCGCAGCCCTCTTCGCTAAACCGCAAATCGCATTCGATCCCTGACGCAGGCTCTCCTTCTGGAATCATGGAAGGAGCGCATTAACGCTCTCGACTCTCCGGACGGGTATGATGATCTCAGATAAGTTTCAATCATTGTCGACAGCTGAAATTTCTGCAAAATTAATTGATCTATTTGGTATGCAGTGACTTTTTCAATAAAGCAAATCAGAATGTGTGCATATGGCAGTCCTCTTTTTCACTATACGTTGGAATACATCCAATAGCCCATCTCCTCAAAAAGATGATGCTTCATTATGAAATCCATAAAAGTTTTCAACTTTAGTTTGAAGACACCAGCAGAAATACTTCGAGCACGAGCAGGAATTGTATGAACTTAAGTAAGAATACTTATTTATGCCGGATTAAGACAACCCGAATCTTTAATCGGAGATTATTGTCCATTTAGGCATCGTCCTTTTATTTTATCCGATTTAGGACTGCTTGTGAATGTAAGAAGATTCTGGACGGTTATATGTTGGAAAATATGTCATTGTACGTAATGTGTATTTATACTTGTGCAATGGACTCCCGGCACATGTGGCCGACAGTATGGCCATTTTTCCCATTTCCATTGGACTCACCTTTACATCCTTAACAACTAGATTACGTATATGATGGCCCTCTTCGGAATGCCACTTGGTTTGATTTAATGCAATGTAGAAGAGTTCTTACGCTTAAATTTTCTCATGCATGTCGACAAAGTAATGATGAAACAATTGTCCACATTTCAACATATAATACTCAGCGTTTTCACAAATCATTAATCGATACCAATTGTAATTCATTGTACTGATTTTCGTATGCGTTTCCTGGTCTGTTTGCGGATATCTTTTGTCCTTTTCAAATAAAATAGAGTATTTCAAACTGTCGTTTAGGTGATTAGTTGCTGCTACTCGCTGATTATAACAATTTCTACGATGAAGAATTTTATCTCGCTACTTAAATTCTGCTCAAATACAATTACCGCCATTTTTCAATTATTGGTGCACTGCAGGGTCTTCCACGTGGATCGACAGGCGATTTGTCTGCTCTAACTACAACTTTGCAGTCTTCAAGTGGCATTTTCTCAGTGGCAGATCAGGACTATAAAATTAATTTGTTGAGTTGATCGAAAGAAGTTTGTAAGCAGCGGTAATTCCTCGTATGGAGCTAGCACTGAAGCGACACTTTGCTGTTTGTTGGACAGCATTCCCCCATAAATAAATTTGAAGAAATTTGCGATGTTAAATAAGCGCTTTCATTTTGAATGTTAGTTTGTATTTTGGGCAGGTCAGGAAAACTACTGGTGAATCCTGTAGATGCCTTGAGCAGATGGAGGGAATATTTTGAAGAGTTGCTCTCAATGTAGGTGAAAATACGATCAGATTTCGATGCACAATGGGATAGGATGGAAATAGGATCACATTTGAGGAAGTGGATAAAATGGTCAATAGATTGCAGTGCAATAAAGCGACTGCGGTGGATGAAATTAAGTCAGAACTCTTCAAATACAGTGGAATGTCAGGTCTTAAATGGCAGGCTCCATCAGACTGGACGAATGCAATAATCACACCAATCTTTTAACATGGAAACAGAAAAGATCGTAACAACTAAAGAGGTATCTCTTTAATCAGCATTGTGGGTAAAATCTTCTGAGGTATTGTTGAAAGGAAGGTGCGAGTATTAGTGGAGGACAAAATTGGATGAAAATCAGAGTGGGTTTAGGCCTCTCAGAGGTTGTCAGGACCAGATCTTTAACTTACGGCAAATCATGGAGAAGTGTTATGAGTGGAACAGGGAATTGTGTCTATGCTTTATAGACCTAGTAAAGGTATATGACCGGGTTCCTAGGAGGAAGTTATTTTCTGTTCTACGAGAATATGGAATAGGAGGCTAACTTTTGCAAGAAATTAAAGGTCTTTACATAGACAGTCACGCAGCAGTTAGAGTTGACGGTAAATTGAGTTCATGGTTCAGAGTAGTTTCAGGGGTAAGACAAGGCTGTAACCTGTCTCCACTGCTGTTCGTATTAATTGTGGATCATATGTTGAAAACAACAGACTGGCTGGGCGAGATTAAGATATGTGAAAACAAAATAAGCAGACTCGCATATGCTGATGACTTAGTTTTGATGGCAGATTCGATTGAAAGTTTGCAAAGTAATATTTCAGAGCTAGATCAGAAATGTAAGTACTATGGTATGAAGATTAGGATCTCCAAATAAAAGTAATGTCAATGGGAAAGAGATGTAAACGGATTGAGTGCCAAATAGGAGGAACAAAATTAGAACAGGTGGACGGTTTCAAGTACTTAAGATGCATATTCTCACAGGATGGCAACATAGTGAAAGAACTGGAAACGAGGTGTAGCAAAGCTAATGCAGTGAGCAACGATCTACTCTCTTATGCATGAAAGAAGTCAGTACCTAGACTAAGTTATCTGTGCACCGTTCAATCTTTCGACCAACATTGTTGTATGGGAGCGAAAGTTGGGTGGATACAGGTTACCTTATCAATAAGGTCGAGATTACGGATATGAAAGTAGCTAGGATTATTGCAGGTACTAGTAGGTGGGAACAGTGGCAGGAGGGTGTCCACAGTGAGGAACTCAAAGAACAACTGGGAATGAACTCTATAGATGTAGCAGTCAGGGCGAACAGGCATAGATGGTGGGGTCATGTTACTCGCATGGGAGAAGCAAGGTTACCCAAGAGACACATGGGTTCAGCAGTAGCGGGTAGGAGGAGTCGGGGTAGACCAAGGATAAGGTGCCTGGATTCGGTTAAGAATGATTTTGAAGTAATAGGCTTAACATCAGAAGAGGCACCAATGTTAGCACGGAATAGAGGATCGCGGAGGAATTTTATAATGGGGAATATGCTCCAGACTGAATGCTGAAAGGCATAATCAGTCTTAAATGATGATGTTGATGATTTTGTAATTCTCACGTATAATGTTTGTTGCACTGAAATAATGCCATTTGCTAACATGAATTGTACTTGCGTATATTTGTCAAGAAATGTTTTGCCTGGCTTGTATCATTTAATGCCGACGTTGATAATGGTTCGTGTGATGAATGAAATTCTGACATTTACAATTACACCCATGTAGAACGTTCCCGGTGTTCCATCCTTAAATTTAATGTCACCACACTGCACGCTTAGTTTATGCATTCTTCCATCAAGCACTCTCTTATGAAGAGTGTATATGTACAGGATGGCAATTATTGAAGTATATGAAAATACCTAAATTAGTTATAAACTGCGGCGAGCAATCACTTTCTTCAACATATAAACGTCACTACCGATACACGGATTTTGGTTATGACGTATTCGATACGATCGCCGTCATTGTCGATGATGTGGCGCAGACGAATATCTAAATTATGCATGACCGGCTGAAGTGTCGGAACATTAATGCTGTGGATGACCTCCTGAACGACTGTTTTCGGCTCAGCAGTCGTTTCCGGGTTAATGCTGTACACCTTGTCTTTAATATAGCCACACAAAAATGTGTCGCATCTGTTCATATCCGGAGAATGTGACGGGCAATCTAGGCCCATATCAGTGGCCTCTGGATATCACAGTGCTAGAATGCGGTCCCCAAACTGCTCCTCCAGGACATCAAACACTATCTCGCTTTCATGGGATCGAACTCCATCTCGCATCAACCACATCATGTTGAAATAAGGATCACTTTGGATATTGGGGATGAAATCATCTTTCAAAACCTTCACGTATCGTTTGGTAGTCAGCGTACAATCAAGGAATGTCACAGCGATTATCTTGCGACTGGACAATACACCCTTTGAGGGGAAGAGACTTATCGATCGTGAAATGCTGATTCTCAGTCTCCCACACGCGCCAGGTTTGCTTATTGACGAACCCATCCAAGTAAAAGTGGGCTTCGTCGCTAAACCAAACCATAATCACATCAAAATTCGTAAGTTCTGTGAAGAATAGTGTTGTTGAAACACAACCGCTGTTCCATGGCCCGTAGACTTCATGGTTGATGGATTTGAGTTTTGTATGGGAAGATATGCAGGTCCTCAACAACAATTTGTCGCAGTGCATCCCAGTTGATACCCATCAGTCTTGCAGCTCGTCTACTCGATTTCCTGGGGCTGGTTTGAAAAGAAGCGCGTGTCTTCTCGGTGTTTTCAGACGTTTTCACCCTTTTTGGACGACCTACATTGTGAACGTGTCATGACGAACACTACCCGCTGTCTCAAAGTGACAAATAAAATTGTCTTCAGCTTCAACTCGGTCACAAACTTCCTTTGAGGCTCAGTAGGACTATCACTGCTCGTAGAGTAGGCCTTCACAAGAGCTATACCCACGTGACATTTTCGCGTGCAAGTGGCTGATAACAACAAGGCACGTTCGTATCTACATACTGATTCCCAGCATGCCACGAGGCCAACCGTGCAGTTTGAACGTCCTTACGCAGACCGTTAAGAAGTTATGATGATTTTTTTTCGCATGGTTCAGAAATTGTTTAAAAAATGGTTCAAATGGCTCTGAGCACTATGGGACTTAACTTCTGCGGTCATCAGTCCCCTAGAACTTAGAACTACTTAAACCTAACTAACCTAAGGACATCACAGACATCTATGCCCGAGGCGGGATTCGAACCTGCGACCGTAGCGGTCGCGCGGTTCCAGACTGTAGCGCCTAGAACCGCTCGGCCACTTCGGCCGGCTTCAGAAATTGTCACCCAGTATTTTAGCACCGTGTGCTTTGTGACTCGTATTAAGAATTCGCCAGGAAAAAGAAAAGAAAATGAGTGTAACTGCTATTATGTATTGTCGACCAGCAATTGGAATTTCTCAATCAGCACCGCTTGTTAAGTCACACATCAATTGGGAAGTATTTGATTCAATGCTATTGCGTCCTGTATGCGCACTTATACATTGAAAACACACGAAGCGTTACTACACTATATAAAATATAGTCATCTGAAAACTGAACATATTCGTCACAAGGGAATTATCTGCAGTTCCCATTCATGCATAAAGAAGTAATTTTTTGTCTGTCGACAGTTATTTTTTAATTTCTAAACTAGGTGAGAAATCTGGTTTTCCCTACATTTTATTTATAGCTTTATGAATGACGCATTGGATTTATTGTTTACTTTGTATGCTTCTTTGAATTCATTGTTAAATGTATTGTGATTGGGGCATGAACGGAGAGCTTATTTGCTTCAGTAACATGGGAGAGAACCATGTAGAGCTGGCTATGCTGAAAGCAACTGACACTAAGGGGGTCAATGAGTGTAAAAGGCACCGTCTGGCTTTGTGCTTTGCTGATGTTCATTGCATAACATATTGTCACCGAGAACTATCACGTTTAAAGTGAAACGGTTAGTTCTTAGAAATAAGTGGGATTCCCGGTATAAAAGTTCCCTCGGCTGAGGCAATTCCCTGAAAATATTGGCTTCTATGACGTCACAAGGAAGGGAAGTAACTTTAAACCTCTGTGGGTGGAAGGCTTCTGAGGAGCAGATAATGCATGATGGTCTCGGATAGAGTCTCCAAAGAGTGATTAAAAGCCCGATTTTCTCGAGCCCCAGCAAGTTTCGTCTCACCGTCTCCAACTAATTGTTAAGACCACATAACCCTCAGTACTTTTAGCCGTACTAGTGTATTCAGAAATACTCGACCTTGTTCTTAGTATTGTTCTTCATAAAAAAACGAATTCAGAATATACTGAATTTCCACCCAAAATACAAAGAAGAAACAGTAAATTCGTCTTTCCTACAAAAGAATACAACGATAACGTGTTGGAAGAAGTAAAGCAATGACGTTAAGTTTCTAATACACAGAGAGAAACCAGTAAGTCCGTATACTGTAGCCAAGTAAATTCGGTGTTAGTTGGAATTCATAACGGGTATGTTTGCGGCACTGAATTCTGTGACGGACGTAAAGTTCCGAAAATACGTCTTCAGGTAGTTAAGAGAACTCATGTATTGGTGCTTTGTTGTAATACTAATCTAACAGCGCCACTTATTGTTTCTTCGGTGTACCAAGTCCTGATGATTAAACATCCGAACTATTGAGCTGGGCAAACATTTTAAATAGTACCTTATATTACGATATCTCTTCCTTTTCGTCTGCCGTATTGATGAAACACAGCCTAAACGTTGCCGACCCAAGCTAGGTTCCAGTTACCTGTGAAAACATTGTGAAATTTCGTTCAGTAGTATTCGATATGTTCAAACAGACAGACACATGCGATAGTTTTACAGTTTTACTACTAGTTCAGAGAAAGATATAGATTACCGGTTTCGGGCAATGTCGCCTCACTTCTGATAATATATCGTAGTCGTAGAGGAATCTGTAGTAATGGAACTAGCAGTTCTCTGCCATATACTCAGCAATATTAGTGTATGGCAGAGAACTAACAATTCCATTACGGTGCGTTACTCTGTAACTTCGACATACTTAACTGACGATTAGCTACATTGTCTGAGACTGGTAATTTTGAAACAAATCCCAGAGACTGACAGCTTCCTTTGTACAGAAATTTCTTATAAAGGCTGGCACCCCACCTCTTGTGAAACTGATGTTCTCATTCACGAACCTTGGAAGGCATCCACGGAACACCTCAGCAATGTTTCATAGCTGTCGGATGACAGGTATAGGGTCGATTACGCGACAGAAAACAAAACATTCCTTATCTATATATTATACTGATAACTGCTTCATTTCGAAGACGAACTATATCTAGACGAATATTCTCCATAAATATCGCTAGTCTAAATAAAGCTTCTCTTTTACTGAGCCGCAGTTAAATCATCAAAATGACGAAGACTGTTTACTTTGCGACGCTGTAATAACCTCGTACCCTACAGATAGGCGCACTTAGTGGATGAAGCCCACGTATTGGCGAAGCACCACTCACCGCAAGTGAAACATTCAAGTGCGATAATGCACCGCACCTGGCCGTCCCCCCCCCCCCCCCAAAAAAAAAACCTTCTATAAATACCTAACCCGGCTCTTCCTTGATGGTGGCAGTCTCATTTATGTGCTTCCATTTACCTTAACCTGAGAGACCACATAAACCTCTCCTGTCACTCTCTCCCGCCCTAAACACTGAATGATTAAATAATCAATTTTTCGTCCCTCCGCACTCAAGCAGCATCAGAGGATGCAACGCGTAACATCCAACTTCTTCCAAGTGTACAGCGACACCTTCAATTGCTCAGAACAGTAATAATAATAAAGAGAATGTAGAACTGCTGGCCATTAAAATTGCTGCACCAAGAAGAAATGCAGATGATAAACGGGTATTCATTGGACAAATAAGTTATGCTAAAACTGACATGTGATTCCATTTTCACGCAATTTGGGTGCATAGATCGTGAGAAATCAGTACCCTTGATACGGTATTGAGTCAAACAGAGCTTGGATGGCGTGTACAGGTACATCTGCCCATGCAGCTTCAACACGATACCACAGTTCATCAAGAGTAGTGACTGGCGTATTGCGACGAGCCAGTTGCTCGGCCACCATTTACCAGTAGTTTTCAGTTGGTGAGAAATCTGGAGAATGTGCTGGCCAGGGCAGCAGTCGTACTTTTTCTGTATCCAAAAACGTCAGTACAGGGCCTGCAACATGCGGTCGGGCATTATCCTGCTGAAGTGTAGGGTTTTTCAGGGATCGAATGAAGGGTAGAGCCAAGGATCGTAACACATTTTAAATGTAACGTCCACTGTTGAAAGTACCGTCAATGCGAACAAGAGGTGACTGAGACGTCTGACCAATGGCACCCCATACCATCACGACGGGTGATACGCCAGTATGGCGATGACGAATACACGCTTCCAATGTGCGTTCACGGCGATGTCGCCAAACACAGATGCGACCATCATGATGCTGTAAACATAACCTGGATTCATCCGAAAAAAATTACGTTTGGCCATTCGTGCACCCAGGTTCATCGTTGAGTACAGCAGCGCAGGCGCTCCTGTCTGTGATGCAGCGTCAATAGTAACCGCAGCCATGGTCTCCGAGATGATAGTTCATGCTGCTGCAAATGTCGTCGAACTGTTCGTGTAGATGGTTGTTGTCTTGCGAACGTCCCCATCTGTTGACTCAGGGATCGAGACGTGGCTGCACGATCCTTTGTAGCCATGCCGATAAGATGCCTGTCATCTCTAATGCTAGTGATACGAGGCCGTTAAGATCCAGCACGGCGTTCTGTATTACACTCCTGAACCAATCGATTCCATATTCTGCTAACAGTCATAGGATCTCGACCAATGCGAGCAGCAATGTCGCGATGCGATAAACCGCAATCGCGATAGGCTACAATCCGACATTTATCAAAGTCGGAAACGTGATGGTTGGCATTTATCCTCCTTACACTAGGCATCACAACAACGTTTCACCAGGCAACTCCGGTCAACTGCTGTTTGTGTGTGAGAAATCGGTTGGAAACTTTCCTCGTGTCAGAACATTGTAGGTGTAGCCACCGGCGCCAACCTTGTGTGAATGCTCTGAAAAGCTAATCATTTGCCTATCACAGCATCTTCTTCCTGTCCGTTAAATTTCGCGCCTGTAGCACGTCATCTTCGTACTGTGGCAATTTTAATGGCCAGTAGTGTAGCTACCACAGCGGGTAGCCCTATGAGCTAATTAAGAAAAAGCTTATCAATATGAAACAAAAGGATTACATCGCATTAATAAAATACATTTTCGATGACATCAATCTACAGAGGAGGGCAAAAAAATAAGTGAAGGCAGTTTTGTTTTGCGTCATATGTTCAAAGCACTGACCAAAAAGCGAAATACCTCAAATGTGTTGGTACCTTATTAGCTCTATTCATAATGGTATAAGAGCACTTCAATGCGTGTGCTACTTTGTCCTTATGCAGTAAGGAATGTATGAAGACCGTGACTGAATTTCCGTACTTCGATGGCACGAAAGTCGTGAACATTATTCGCAAAATCCAACTGCAGTATGATTACACTTGTAATACACTCCTGGTAATGGAAAAAAGGACACCGGTGTGTCAGACCCAGCATACTTGCTCCGGACACTGCGAGAGGGCTGTACAAGCAATGATCACACGCACGGCACAGCGGACACACCAGGAACCGCGGTGTTGGCCGTCAAATGGCGCTAGCTGCGCAGCATTTGTGCACCGCCGCCGTCAGTGTCAGCCAATTTGCTGTGGCATACGGAGCTCCATCGCAGTCTTTAACACTGGTAGCATGCCGCGACAGCGTGGACGTGAACCGTATGTGCAGTTGACGGACTTTGAGCGAGGGCGTATAGTGGGCATGAGGGAGGATGGGTGGACGTACCGCCAAAGTGCTCAACACGTGGGGCGTGAGGTCTCCACAGTACATCGATGTTGTCGCCAGTGGTCGGCGGAAGGTGCACGTGCCCGTCGACCTGGGACCGGACCGCAGAGACGCACGGATGCACGCCAAGACCGTAGGATCCTACGCAGTGCCGTAGGGGACCGCACGACCACTTCCCAGCAAATTAGGGACACTGTTGCTCCTGGGGTATCGGCGAGGACCATTCGCAACGGTCTCCATGAAGCTGGGCTACGGTCCCGCACACCGTTAGGCCGTCTTCCGCTCACGCCCCAACGTCGTGTAGCCCGTCTCCAGTGGTGTCGCGACAGGCGTGAATGGAGGGACGAATGGAGACGTGTCGTCTTCAGCGATGAGAGTCGCTTCTGCCTTGGTGCCAATGATGGTCGTATGCGTGTTTGGCGCCGTGCAGGTGAGCGCCACAATCAGGACTGTATACCACCGAGGCACACAGGGCCAACACCCGGCATCATGGTGTGGGGAGCGATCTCCTACACTGGCCATACACCTCTGGTGATCGTCGAGGGTACACTGAATAGTGCACGGTACATCCAAACCGCCATCGAACCATCGTTCTACCATTCCTAGACCGGCAAGGGAACTTGCTGTTCCAACAGGACAATGCACGTCCGCATGTATCCCGTGCCACCCAACGTGCTCTAGAATGTGTAAGTCAACTACCCTGGCCAGCAAGATCTCCGGATCTGCCCCCATTGAGCATGTTTGGGACTGGATGAAGCGTCGTCTCACGCGGTGTGCACGTCCAGCACGAACGCTGGTCCAACTGAGGCGCCAGGTGGAAATGGCATGGCAAGCCGTTCCACAGGACTACATCCAGCATCTCTACGATCGTCTCCATGGGAGAATAGCAGCCTGCATTGCTGAGAATGGTGGATATACACTGTACTAGTGCCGACATTGTGCATGCTCTGTTGCCTGTGTCTATGTGCCTGTGGTTCTGTCAGTGTGATCATGTGATGTATCTGGCCCCAGGAATGTGTCAATAAAGTTCCCCCTTCCTAGGACAATGAATTCACGGTGTTCTTATTTCAATTTCCAGGAGTGTAATAATTGATAAAGTCGCGTGTGGGTAAATTGTTTTAATGGCCGACGAATGTCTGTGTGCGATGACAAACTTTATGGGAAACCATTCAGTTCACAAACCCAGTAACATGGAGCACACTGAGCGAATGGTACTTGATCGTCGCGTCATAATACTGATGATATTGCGCATGACTTGCATATTAGGAACGACGCTATATTGTCACTCGACAATGTACCGCAAAATTACCACGAAGTCTGTATTCGTTCGTTATCACGACAAGTGATAGACAAATGAAACGGAACCGCCAGAAAATTGTGGAATGGTATTTCCTTGACATCTAAAAGAAAGGAAATTTTCATTTACACATAATAGACGCTTTTGAGACGTGGATCTCTTACAGTGAATCACAGAGGATGCAACAGAAAATTGTATGGAAACATCCTTGCTCTCCTACTAAAAGTCAAGTTTCTGCAACGACGGATTGCGATGACCGTGTTTTCGGGTATCAAAACTGCAACGTTGATTTGTTACACCCCTAAAGGTCAAACACTTATAAGTGATATTTTGAAAGCTCATCAGGAATGAATTTTTCTCTAAAACAGTGCAAGCTGAGAGACTTCAGTGTTTAATGCATCAGATACTGCTCAAACACAACTATTATTTGCAATAACACTAACAACAGGCTTCCCAGCTAACTCAAGATATTTTTGGGGAAAATTTGTAAATCTGGGAAGACATCCTACTTCATCTGAATGGTACAAATCGAAATTCGGACATTCAGCTCACGCCAAACGTTTGTAATAAGGAATTAGATTCGAATAAGGAAATATTATCTGTAGTTACTGAGAAAGTACTGACAGAATTGGGAGTGACAGCGTCGAATCGATCTGCAAATAACCTTTTCTATCCTGCTTTGCAAAGTAAAACCAACGTTGATGTCTAAAAACTTGTTTCTTTTCCTCGAACGAATGTTCCAGAACAAAGCATAGCGCATGTGAGAATTGTGCATGCAGTTACAAGCCTAGTAGCAGATTGTATCTCCTAGGCAAATCTTTTATTTCTTCAAATTTTTGTCAAATTGTTCAAATGGCTATGAGCACTGTGGGTGCTAATTGCTGTGGTCATCTGTCCCCTAGAACTTAGAACTACTTAAACCTAACTAACCTAAAGACATCACACATATCCATGCCCGAGGCAGGATTCGAACCTACGACGGTAGAGGTCGCGAAGTTCGAGACTGTAGCGCCTCGAAACCCCTCCGTCTAAAAATGTGAGAAACTGGTCTTAAGCCGATAAGTATTATGTATAAACGTTAGAATAAGCGGTATTAGAAAGAACACCCATGAAGTTTTGAAGTACATCTGCAGAACCTGATAGTGAAGACGAGAGTAAATATTGAAAAGTGATGAAGAAACCGAAAAATGAACTTTTGAAAGAAGGTTTATATTGTTGGTAAAAATAAGAGCCATCAAGAGGTGACAGACATCTGATACTTTGCTCCGTCAAAATGCATTACAATTCAATAAAAAAATAGGTCGCAAGAGGTGACAGACATCTGATACTTTGCTTCGTGAAAAGGCATTACAATTCAGTACAAAAATAGGTCGCAACGAAGCCTTTGTGTCTAGTAACAGATAACTGTACGGATCGGCGCTCAGGTGACAGAAGTTATGGGCCATCGATATGCACATTTACAGATCAGGGTAGTATCGAATGTATAAAAAGTCCTGTTATTGATAATTCTTGCGTGTTATATATCCGTGGTCCATGGAATTCTCCTATTTCGTCTGTCGGCAGGACTCAGCAATACCAGCCATACCTCTGAAGATGTCCAACGTAGTATTGGACGAAACGTTAGGAATAGAAGAATTCCATGGACCACGGCTATATAACCCGGAAGAATTATCAACAACAGTACCATCCGATCGTGAAAGCCTTCATTGTATGATTAGAAAAAGTCCTACTTTTACTAGATAACCATCATTAGGGTCAGCTGTTAATGAAAGAAAACGGAGTGTGTAGAGTAAAATTTTTCTCTCCTAATGTGGCATCCTTGGTATAACGAATGGCTCTGGGTGGTACTGAAATATTAAAACGACTTTATAGAAAATAACTTTTATGTAGAATGTTGTCTACTGATGCAGATAACGTAGAAGTCGGTTTGTCATTTACCTTGCAGTCGAATTTAAAGAACTGTTGTTATGTGTTTCTATTTGCATGGGATTTGGATGAAAGGAAGAATCTGAGCAAAGCTTGGAGCAGAATGCTACAAGAGGGGGACGAAAATCCAATAACCGATATGGATGATTCCGTTTCAGAGGAGATAAATGACCTAATGACAAACATGAAAATATGCCGAGAATGTGATATCGATGACACGAAACAGTTGTTCACTTGCAACAGTAATGATCAAGATTTTTAAATCATGTCGGATGACGAAATTATTACAAGCATAGTGCAGGGCAATGAACAGCAGAAAATACACGAAGATGAACCAGAAGTAATCACGATTGCAGAAAATTCGGAAGCATTTCAAATCTCTGAAAACAGCTTTCAAATGTTTGGAAAAACAGAGTGTTATAGCGTGAGTTTACCACAATTAAATGATTTCGTGATGTAGCAGCAATGAAGAGAAAAAAAGTGTTTACGATAATTACCAAATACTTTAAACACAATTTAACTATAGAACTGTCATATGTGACTTTTGCTTAGTATTTCAGTGACCAGAGGAGATTTGGCAGGAGCACACTAAAATTTGTTTGTAATTTCTTAAGAAACTTAGTTTTAGTTGATTTTAATAAGTTTACTTTGTTTTCGTTTTTTTAGATGAACATTTGACATTATGTAAGAATCCTATCAATATCGCATTTTAAGGATAACTATACGTGGTAGATATAAATCATCTTTATACAGTTAACAGCAAAAATTAGTTTCCTTCATATCTACAATAATCCGAATTTTCTATTATCGTAATGACTTACGAGAAAAATTATAGCGTCCAATGTATACCTACATTTAGGAATGGTGTCTTTTCTCAGTATTTTTCCCAGAACATTCAGTGGATGGAATGTATTTGCAAGTATAGCACGAAATATTAACTACCGTGACCTCTCTCGCGTCCGTCGGCCGTCGTAATTTAATATATTATTGTCATTATTATATTTTGATTTTTGCCGACTTACGTGGTGGGCCTTAATAAAAATGTTATTTCATTTAATTTTGATTTACGATTAAATGCTTTCCTGAAGTTCTCCTTTTTAACAATATTAATCTCAAATTATTTGTTATGTTAATGAATGATAGACTCGCAGAATGTTAAAACATGAGTATATAAGCCGAACAATGTAATAAACTTTTCATATTAATTTCGTCGGCTAGTCACCTCACTTTAAAGCAAAAGATCTTTAGTTATTAATTACGATTGCGGCCCACACGCTCACGAGAGTACTTTCTCTCTTACATCCGTTAACCATTGCAAGGTAGTCGCAGTCCTGGCTCTGGCTGTCGTCTATGGTACTGAAAATAAGAATCTTAAAGCTTCGTATTTCTGCAACTTCGAGCGGCTGTGGAGAAAATATAATATTTTGTTAAGAGCTGGCGAGTGTTTCGCTTCCGCTAATTTTTCATAAGTTAATATCGCCAAGTAATGGCGTCTTTGGCTGCATCGGCCGCTACGATTGCTGAACAGTAAATTACTTGAATGCAGGTTAACTCAAGGAAGTTGCTCCAAGCATGAAAATAGACCAAACAGCGAGTAATAAACAGACGTTTCTCAATCAGGAGGCTGTACGTGTAAAGGGTGCACTTGCACCGTATATATATATATATATATATATATATATATATATATATATATATATATATATATATATTTGCTTAGCTCATACAAATATGCTTACATTTACCAGCACTCGCAAGATGTCCGTCTATACACAATCAAGACAAGAGAAGAAGTGAAGATGACTAAAAAATTTACAAATGAGCGTATCTTGTCACCTCTTTAGATCATTTTGTCATAAATTATTTATTTGCAATTGAAAATTACATAAAGAAATTATTATTTTACGGCTACATGACAAAAATATATTATTAAATTTTTAAATGTCTCGTCTTTATGAATACTGTTTTTGAAGTCTTTTCGTAACATAGCACTGGGGACGCTATACCTCGATACGTACTAATGCGACATTTGTCCAGATCTGTGTCATAGAAAGGTTTATGTACACTTGAGACTACTGACGATACTTGATTTTCATTGCTTTCCATACATATGTGGCATAGAACTTTCACAATGAAATGACTCTAGGGAACAGCTTTACGTCTGAACAATGTTCTTACATAAACTGAACAACGTGCCTACAGTGCAAGTGCACCCTTTTCACGTACAGCCTCCTGATTGAGAAACGTCTGTTTATTACTCGCTGTTTGGGCTATTTTCATGCTTGGAGCAACGTGACTCGCAGCGACTGCCAGAAATAACTACGTATATGGGCAGCAGTTGCACTTGAATCACGGCTTTAAATTTCGAACGGCTTCATCCGGTACTCATGAAATTTACATGCTCAATTCCAGTGCCAAGCAAATTCGACTAATTGTAGTGATGACACGCGTGCAATCTGTGGCTGCAATAATCGTGCTGTTAATGGAAAGGGAAATGTGCATTCACGGGGGCGGAGCAAACATAGTCGTGCGCTGCGCTGCTGAACCATCGCCGCAGTGTTCCACGCTAATGTGCAGCGCCCAGTTCTGAAAACACGCGATTCCGCTGCGCACGTTAGCGTACAAATGGAACTCGATTCGCAAGTTCTCTGCACGGAACGACTGCCTATTACCATGTACGAGACTCGAAAAAAATGTAATAAATCCGTAAGTCAGATGCAGGATGGAGCAGAGAGGCAAACGGGACACAACTAAATCTTTAATCGTAATGGCATACACACTCTAACTTCTACATTTCTACACCCAAGCACAAGCACATACAAATGTTTTCTCTCTCTCTCTCTCTCTCTCTCTCTCTCTCTCTCTCTCTCTCTCTGTCTCTGTCTCTCTGTATCATACACACACTTTCACTTGAGGTCCGGATAGCTGCCGATTGAAATACACAGGTTACTATATACGTCTTATCACGGTATAAGCGTATATTTTTTTTAAATTCTTATAATTATATGTTTTATGATTTTGGTTAGGGTGGCTTTAAATAGTGTGGGCTAGCATGAGACTTTTAATTAACTTATACCGCGATAACACTCGTACGGACATCGGCTGCCCCGAAGTACGTACGATATAGTATTTTTTAAACACAGAGCGCGACTCACCGCCTTCTCATAAATAGTTTGCGTGAGCGCTGCTATTTAGAAAATAAAATATGCGTATTCTTACGCAAACTTTAATTATTAATATGGGTATCCGGGGCTACTGGTTATTTATGTACCAAATTACATAAAGATTAACTGGTATATTGAAGAATGTAATACTGTTCAATATTTATTGTTCGATATTTGCAAGGCAAAACTGGAGAGAATCTCGTCTGCCGTTAGGCGGCCAACATGAAACATACTGAACTCACTCAGTATTCTAAATATTAATAAACCAAATCTATTTTGACTTTTTTTAACTTTGATATTAATGAAACATCAAAACTGAGAAGTCTCTCGCATTTACATTTAATATTATGACACGATATTTTAATTAAATAATGCAATCAACGTAATGGTCGACTAAATCCTGCTAGGGGAGATGAACTCCCTGCACTACGAAGTTCTGTAAAAATTTTGTTAATTATAATTAATGGTTGCAATCATGAGAGGTGACAACTAAGTCCATAATACACACTTTCTAATGACAATTTCTATTGTATTTCTCAAAATACAAATAAGACATACGTTAATTATCAGACAGCACTACAAAGGCGGCCTACCGCTAGACGAAACAAAAGAGGAGAGCTAGTTCAATCAAAGCATTTCCTCTGATCATCATGGCCTATGTCACTCAGAGATTATATAAAAAAACCTGTGTTTTGTTAATTACATCGATAACTTACCTTCTTCACAATTTTTTATACATTGCGCACACGTAAAGTCTTGAAAGAATCTATAATTCACACGTCTCGTAACAAAAACTTCCTTTTCCTTTTTTCCAAATGACCATTTATGTGACGTGCCGTCACAGTCTTCCAATTAAATTATCGTTTTCTCGATATTTTGGAAATGGCCATGAAGTCGGCAGAACATTGGAATAAAGAAGAGGCTCTCTACTGACACGGGAAAGCATGCACGAGGAACATCTTGACTGAGGAGCAGTTCTTCAGGCCCAGTTAAGGAGTGATAGGAAGAAGCTGAGCAGGATCGACGGAAGTATAGGGGAGGAGGATGGTTATTAACTGTTAGTCAGAAGGAAAGCAGAGAGAAAGAGGATGCGATATGATAGTTTTCATATCAGCTCTAAAAACAAGTATCGACCATTGCCAGAATTAAATGAAGAAGAGACTGAGTTTCGACTAGGGGCAGGAAATGTGCAGCACAATTCAACCAAAATCAGGAGGGCTAGGAACACACGAAGTGTTTGGAAGGAGAAAGTGCCACTGCTAGATGGTAACCATGAGCAAGCAGTAAGCCATTAGTTGCAGAAAAGCCTCGAGGCAACGTACCATGAAACCAGCATTTTAAAACATTTTGAAAATGAATGCAGTGATAAATCCATCGAGGGCTCAGGGTATCTACATAAGGATTTTTCAAAAGAGGACCATGTAGTCGAGAAACAATTTGGACACGAACGTGGTGTATGATACAGCAGTGACATCCACATGGTAGGTTCTTGGATTTGCCCAGCAGTGTACACTTGCTCCAGCAGTTCCATCGTCTTGTTCAGCCTTTCCTTAATGTAATGTCGTGTGACGAGGGCCTCCCGTCGGGTAGACAGTTCGCCTGGTGCAAGTCTTTCGATTTGACGCCATTTCGGCGACATGCGCGTCGATGGAGATGAAAAGATGATGATTAGGACAACACAACACCCAGTCCCTGAGTGCAGAAAAATCTCCGACCCAGCCGGGAATCGAACGCCGGCCCTTTGGATTGATAGTTTGTCGCGCTGACCACTCAGCTACTGGGGCGGACCTTGCCTTAATGAAGGTCTGAGAATAATTAATATCGTATGTTTAGGGATGGGACCGACGGCGGCTGGCTTTACGCATGTTGCTCTGACAGTTGTCGGGACTGTCAATACATTGGGTTTCACTCGGCAATGGCCTACAAATAAACAGGACTGGAAACGGAAGATTGGCACTGCTTAGTCATGAAAGTGTAGGGGGTAGATCTCGGTCCACGCATAGTCAAGCAGCTGTTGCCATGGGTAGGAGAAGTTAGTATATCTGGGATAAAACCTGAGAACAAGTTCTCCTGCATTTGAAGTACGTCCACTAGTCTAAAAGTTACTGAAATAATCGTGCAGGATATAAAGTGTAACAGATCAAATGACATACACACTATACTGTCATAAACTCACAGAAAAAATATACAAAAAGTAATGTGGAACATTTTACAGAATTAACAATCCTTTTTCAAAACATGTAACCAACAAAAAATGAGATACACTCCTGGAAATGGAAAAAAGAGCACATTGACACCGGTGTGTCAGCACTACCATACTTGCTCCGGACACTGCGAGAGGGCTGTACAAGCAATGATCACACGCACGGCACAGCGGACACACCTGGCCGTCGAATGGCGTCGAATGGCGCTAGCTGCGCAGCATTTGTGCACCGCCGCCGTCAGTGTCAGCCAGTTTGCCGTGGCTTACGGAGCTCCATCGCAGTCTTTAACGCTGGTAGCATGCCGCGACAGCGTGGACGTGAACCGTATGTGCAGTTGACGGACTTTGAGCGAGGGCGTATAGTGGGCATGCGGGAGGCCGGGTGGACGTACCGCCGAATTGCTCAACACGTGGGGCGTGAGGTCTCCACAGTACATCGATGTTGTAACCAGTGGTCGGCGGAAGGTGCACGTGCCCGTCGACCTGGGACCGGACTGCAGCGACGCACGGATGCACGCCAAGACCGTAGGATCCTACGCAGTGCCGTAGGGGACCGCACCGCCACTTCCCAGCAAATTAGGGACACTGTTGCTCCTGGGGTATCGGCGAGGACCATTCGCAACCGTCTCTTGAAGCTGGGCTACGGTCCCGCACACCGTTAGGCCGTCTTCCGCTCACGCCCCAACATCGTGCAGACCGCCTCCACTGGTGTCGCGACAGGCGTGAATGGAGGGACGAATGGAGACGTGTCGTCTTCAGCTATGAGAGTCGCTTCTGCCTTGGTGCCAATGATGGTCGTATGCGTGTTTGGCGCCGTGCAGGTGAGCGCCACAATCAGGACTGCATACGACCGAGGCACACAGGGCCAACACCCGGCATCATGGTGTGGGGAGCGATCTCCTACACTGGCCGTACACCTCTGGTGATCGTCGAGGGGACACTGAATAGTGCACGGTACATCCAAACCGTCATCGAAGCCATCGTTCTACCATTCCTAGACCGGCAAGGGAACTTGCTGTTCCAACAGGACAATGCACGTCCGCATGTATCCCGTGCCACCCAACGTGCTCTAGAAGGTGTAAGTCAATTACCCTGGCCAGCAAGATCTCCGGATCAGTCCCCCATTGAGCATGTTTGGGACTGGATGAAGCGTCGTCTCACGCGGTCTGTACGTCCAGCACGAACGCTGGTCCAACTGAGGCGCCAGGTGGAAATGGCATGGCAAGCCGTTCCACAGGACTACATCCAGCATCTCTACGATCGTCTCCATGGGAGAATAGCAGCCTGCATTGCTGCAAAAGGTGGATATACAGTGTAATAGTGCCGACATTGTGCATGCTCTGTTGCCTGTGTCTATGTGCCTGTGGTTCTGTCAGTGTGGTCATGTGATGTATCTGACTCCAGTAATGTGTCAATAAAGTTTCCCCTTCCTGGGACAATGAATTCACGGTGTTCTTATTGCAATTTCCAGGAGTGTACATGAATCAGAACTTGAGCTCCACTCTTTGATCTGCACACAAGTTTGTGTTACTCAGCACAGAAATAGCGACACAGGAATGCAATATGTGGTATTATCGGTGTATGAAATGACAGACTCTTACTGTACGACCTCAACAACAGTTGAGTGATCAGTGTGGCTGAATTCCATGTGAATTGTCTGCGTTGGATTCCCCATCGGGGAACACATTTTTTCTGCTCGTTGACTGGGTGTTCTGTTATCTTCGCCATCTTTTTTAGATCATCTACACAAAGTGACGTCAAATGAAAAGACTCGCACCGAGTGGCCGAACACAGCGGAAGTGGACTCCCAGCCAAAATATACCATACTGTACAGCTATTTAAGTGGGTTCAAATTCATGTACTTACGCAAGAAAAGGAAACATATTTTAAATAAAGCGATATCCTTAACATAGCAAGTGAGACCGAATACTTTGAAATATCAGCTACGGAATTAATAGGGCTGACAATGAAACTAATATTTTTGTTTTGGTATTGATCACCGAGTGATATTGTGTAGACTGTTTTAAATTACTTTACCGATATTCTAGATAGACTGTCAGTTAACATAAGATTGTATGGACACACACGTGCAAAGATATACGAGGTGTGTTTTTTAAGTAAGGTCCGTTTGAACATAAGTACACAACAAAAGGTTATTTCAAAAAAAGCAAATTTATTTTCAGAAAGTACATACTTCACTCTGTTTTCGACATAGTTGCCACGTTTGTTGAAACACCTATCATACCTCTCAACCAATTTTAAAATACCGTCTTCATAAAAATTAGCCGCCTGCTCCGATAACCAAGAGCTCGCTGCTGTTTTCACGTCGACGTCATCAAAAGTGGCTCTGAGCACTATGGGACTCAACTGCTGAGATCATAAGTCCCCTAGAACTTTGAACTACTTAAACCTAACTAACCTATGACATCACACCGTAGCAGTCGCACGGCTCCGGACTGAGCGCCCAGAACCGCTAGACCACCGCAGCCGGCTCGTCGTCATCAATGTAACGTTTGCCACTAAGGTGCTGTTTGAGATGCAGGACCAGATGGTAATAGCAAGGCGCAAGTTAAGGACTATAGGATAGTGGTCTAAAACTTCCTAGCCAAAAGTGTCCAACAAATCGCGCGTCTCATCTGTAGAGCGAGGTCTGGCATTGTAATGGAGACAGGCAATTCCCTTTGTCAGCATGCAGCACCTATTGTTTCGAATCACTCTGCGTAGCTTTCTCAGGGGTTGACAGTATGCTTCTGCACTGATCGTGGTTCCTCGCTGCGTGAAGTCAACCTACACCACACTATGCTTATCCCAAAACACCGACGCCATGATTTTGCGCTGGGATAGAGTCTGTCTGGCCTTCACCTTTGCAGGCGAGCGTGTGTCTCCTTTCCATGCTCTGTTGCTTCGATTCGAGCGTGGTATGCGAAACCCATGTTTCGTCTCCAATTACGATCTGACTCAAGAAGCCATCACCTTATTCGTGATAACGAGTCAAGAACTTCATCGCACCCTCAAATATTTGGTTTTTGTGGTCCTCTGCTACGAGTTTCGGACACAATTGGAGCACAGTTTCCAATACTTTAGGTGTTCAGAAACAATGTTGTGAAGCACTGATCACAATACGTCCCGAAACTCGTTTGAGAGACCTGTTACATGAAACGCCTGTTCTCACGAATCCTCGCTTCAGCTGAAGCCACCAAATCGTCTGTAATTAAAGAAGGTTGACTGCAGCGGTCCTCATCATGGACGTTGTCACTGCCATGTTTGAATTCTCGTACCCACTTCGCACTTTGCTTTCACACATAACAGTATCACCGTACACTTCGCAAGTCTGTCGATGAATTTGTGCACCAAATAGGTTCCTTGCTGACAAAAACCGTATCACTGAGTGAATCTCACGAACGGCGGGAGAGTTGATGATAGTCTTAAACATTTTGAAAGCACAGAACAGAACCGTACAGGCTAGCTACAGAGCTGAAACTGAGCACAGTTGTTCCCGAGGCATGCCGTTACACGACTCGCTGCGGTTTTCGCGAGACCTACTGCAACAAAATGGTCCTTACTTAAAAATCACGCTTCCTATATCATAAATGATCTAGTAAGATCCTCATAAATGTGCTTCAGGATATCGACATCTCCCTGTTGGTCGATATTGCTATGAGGATTACAACAATGACTTCATCAATAATCAACCAACAGGTCACAAACATCGACTGACATGAGTGTGATGTAACTGTAAAAGGTCTTGGAGTATCTATATTAAGTCAAATAACAAGTATAAACATCAGTGTCAATGTCTTGCTTAAACAAACTGATAACAGCTGGTAGGAAGTTGCAGATTGCTACAAGAAACTCATTTAACGACAAAATAACATAAAATACAGGGAGCGAAAGACTATTTACAATTTGTACAGAAACATGATGGCAGTTATTAGAGTCGAGGGACATGAAAGGGAGGCAGTGGTTGTGAAGGGAGTGAGAAAGGCTTGTAGTATCTCTCCGATGTCATTCAATCTGTATATTGAGCAAGCAGTGAAGGAAACAAAAGAAATAATCGGAGTAGGTATTAAAATCCATGTAGAAGAAATAAAAACTTTGAGGTTCGCCGATGAGATCGTAATTCTGTCAGAGACTGCAAAGGACTTGGAAGAGCAGTTGAACGGAATGGATAGTGTCTTGAAAAGAGGATATAAGATGAACATCAACAAAAGCAAAACGAGGATAATGGAATGTAGTCGAATTAAGTCGGGTGATGCTGAGAGAATTAGATTAGGAAATGAGACACTTAAAGTAGTAAAGGAGTTTTGCTATTTGGGAGCAAAATAACTGGTGATGGTCGAAGTAGAGAGGATATAAAATGTAGACTGGCAATGGCAAGGAAAGTGTTTCTGAAGAAGAGAAATTTGTTAACATCGAGTATAGATTTAAGTATCAGGAAGTCACTTCTGAAAGTATTTGTATGGAGTGTAGCCATGTATGGAAGTGAAACATGGACGATAAATAGTTTGTACAAGAAGAGAATAGAAGCTTTCGAAACGTGGTGCTACCGAAGAATGCTGAAGATTAGATGGGTAGATCAGATAACTAATGAGGAAGTATTGAATCGGATTGGGTAGAAGAGATGTTTGTGGCACAACTTGACCAGAAGAAGGGATCGGTTGGTTGGACATGTTCTGAGGCATCAAGGGATCACCAATTTATTATTGGAGGGCAGCGTGGAGGGTAAAAATTGTAGAAGGAGACCAAGAGATGACTACACTAAGCACATTCAGAAGGATGTAGTTTGCAGTAGGTACTGGGAGATGGAGCTTGCACAGTATAGAATAGCATGGAGAGCTGCATCAAACCAGTCTCAGGACTGAAGAAAAACACAACAACAGCAACAACAACATACAATGAGGAGAATAAAAGCAAAGCCATCTGGGCTATCATTAAAAAGGAAACAAGGATAGAGAAACAAAGTTACATTATCGTAATAGTAATGGTGAGAAATCAAGAAATAAATATACTAAGTAATAAAAAATAATGATAAGTAATAAAATAATAAAAAAGAAATAAACAATGAAAATAAATATGTAAATCACAAGTTTTCAAGTACTGCAGACGAAATAAGATAAAAATCCCTCCCCAAAAAAATAACATCTACAAATAATTACTCAATAAGAGCACTGATCTAAAACTGTACAAAATCCAAGAAAAATCAAATGTCAGTGGACTTAGATGAGGTACCTATGTCTGTGCTGAAACGATGGATACAGAGTATAAAATCTTGCTTAACAAACACGATAAATGAAACATTCACATCAGGAAATTTACAGGTTATTTAAAACAGCCAAGGGTTGTCCCTTGCTAAATAAAGATCATGCAGGAGATACAACTGCTATTCATGTCCCTGATATTACCATTCTCAAAACTAACAGAATCAGTTTTGAAAAACAGACTAACCCATTACTTCAATAGATTCAACCTTTTTAGTAATTCAGAGTTCCATATCTTAAGTGATAGTAAACAGATAGGTAAACAGATGTGTAAAGGGCACATTTTAGGTCTTTCAACGCGTTTCAAACCGTTGACCATAAGACTCTACTAAACAGGCTCGAAGGAAAGGGAATAAGGGGAGAAGCTAATGAATGTGTAAGCCTATTGTCATATCGCTAGCTTGGTTGCGGAGTATCTTTGCGGGCGAGCCGTTCCACAGGACTACATCCTGCATCTCTACGATCGTCTTCATGGGAGAATAGTAGCTTGCATTGCTGCGAAAGGTGGATATACATTGTACTAGTGCCGACATTGTGCATGCTCTGTTGCCTGTGTCTATGTGCCTGTGGTTCTGTCAGTGTGATCATGTGATGTATCTGACCCCAGGAATGTGTCAATAAAGTTACCCCTCCCTGGGACAATGAATTCACGGTGTTCTTATTGCAATTTCCAGGAGTGTATATACAGTTACTGTTATTAGTCGCTTCTTATTGCTCTTTCCATTCCAAGAGCTCCTTTTTCGAAGAATGTGGATCATAAAATAAATATTTAATAGATCTGTTGACAGAAAGTGTTCACATTAGCAAATGCATTTAATTTTATTTTGTAAAACCAATGATGCAACACAGCAGGAAAACAGATATCAAATGAAATAAGCAACTATGTACAAAGCATAAAAATATCATTCAATAGTCATGTGACATTTCATGAGTTAGTACAAATTCTCTCAACTCTTGTAGAAAGGCACTTGTCATAATCAGGTGTGCAGATGTAAGAATGTTTCCAAGAAATAAGCGTATCGTATTTGCGGTGCTTTCTACAAAGTACTGTCAATAGCCAGGATAATGGCCTCCTTTTTTTTTCACCTGTGCCTGTGAAAGGCACACACTAATGGCTTGTTTCCCGGTGGCTGACGCCCAGCTGGGTGCCCACGACGCATTACGTGCAGGTGGTCACTTAACTGTCTTACCGAAATATTTACGACACCAGTTTCCGCTACAGTGGCAGTCTCATAAAAAATTTTCACTGGTCAAGAACTTGCGTTACAAATCTGTAGAGACAAAATCCTATTGATATAACAGTGTCCAAAAATGTTCCGTCGGCATTGTAATACATTCACGCATGTACATACATTTCATAACTCTTAAAGTACGATTCTTGGTTTCCAACCACCTTTTACATAAACCAGAGTCCCTAACCACTACTCATTATTCCTTACATTATTCGTTCACACTTCTTCAATATTTCATCACAAAGATACGTAGAATAATCAAATAACTCATATAGCATCAGCTTATTGATCATAAACATACCGCAACAGCGTAATACACATCGTCATCATAACATCATTAAACCTCAGCCAAATCTCAAAATCGTCGTAGCTTCTTCCAATAATTTCAAAACCTAAAAAATTCTCTGCTCATCTCAAAAGTGTCATCTACCTCAAACGTACTTGAAAATCATGATCCCATACCAAATACATCATTCAAACCTCTGATAGTATCACAATGGTTCCGAAAAAATATGAACAGTTCACAAAGTACAGACGAAATAGAATTTCATAAGTGTGAAGTTATCCACCTGCGTAATTGCTTAAATATGTGTCACTGACGTAGTAAAAAGATGTTTGTTTCTCTGTCAAATAATCAGATAGCTGCGTAATTTGGTGTTAGAGAAATATGGTACCGATGTGTAAAGTTGTATAAGCAAATACCACATTAGCTAGGGCTCCTTCTGCTTGCCAAACACATGGTACACAAAGTAAGCGTGTACCCCCAGGAGAATTAATGTAATCATATCCTCAGATGTTACAGATTACAGCAATGGCTAGGATGTGTGGCTGCTGTGTACGGACGCAGGAGGAGCTGGCCACTCTTCGCGAACAGCTGAGCGTGTTGATGGCTGCGGTCAGCCGTCTTCAGGCTGCTGCCTCGGAGTGTAGCGGCAGTGGGGAGTCTGGTGCGTCGCATGGTGCACCCCAGGTGTTAGATGCTTCACCCACTGTCCCTGCTGTCGAGACATCTTCGCGGGTACCGGGCGCGGTTGGGCCACCCTCTCCCCAAGGGGAGTGGCGGGTTCAGCGGCGTTCGCGGCGCACGAGGCGGAGGGTCAATGTGGAGGCTGGCCGTGTGGCATCGCCCGCTCTGCCTGTGAGTGGACATGTGGCTGCTCCTTCAGCAAGGTCCGAGCAGGCACACGGGGGGAGGGGTTTATTAGTTATTGGGAGCTCCAACGTTAGGCGGGTGATGGAGCCCCTTAGGAAAATAGCGGAAAGGTCGGGGAAGAAGGCCAGTGTTCACTCTGTCTGCTTGCCGGGGGGTCTCATCCGAGATGTGGAGGAGGCCCTACCGGCGGCGATAGAGAGCACTGGGTGCACCCGACTGCAAACTGTTGCTCATGTCGGCACCAATGACTCTTGCCGTCTGGGTTCAGAGGTCATCCTCAGTTCGTACAGGCGGTTGGCGGAGTTGGTGAAGGTGGAAAGCCTCGCTCGCGGGGTGGAATCAGAGCTAACTATTTGTAGTATCGTTCCGAGAACCGATCGCGGTCCTCTGGTTTGGAGCCGAGTGGAAGGCTTAAACCAGAGGCTCAGACGATTCTGCGGAGAGCTGGGGTGCAAATTTCTCGACCTCCGCTATCGGGTGGAGAATTGTAGGGTCCCCCTGAATAGGTCAGGCGTGCACTACACGCCGGAAGCGGCTACGAGGGTAGCGGAGTACGTGTGGAGTGCACATGGGGTTTTTTTAGGTTAGAGAATTCCCTCCCTAGGCCCGACAAGACGCCTCCTGAGACGCGGCAAGGCAGGAGTAGGCAAAATGCAACAAGGAATAACAATATTAATGTGCTAATAGTAAACTACAGAAGCGTCTATAGAAAGGTCCCAGAACTGCTCTCATTAATAAACGGTCACAACGCCCATATAGTACTAGGAACAGAAAGTTGGCTGAAACCAGACGTAAACAGTAATGAAATCCTAAACTCTGATTGGAATGTATACCGCAGAGATAGGCTGGACAGTGAAGGGGGAGGCGTGTTTATAGCGATAAGAAGTGCAATAGTATCGAAGGAAATTGACGGAGATTCGAATTGTGAAATGATTTGGGTGAAGGTCACGGTTAAAGCAGGCTCAGACATGGTAATTGGATGTCTCTATAGGCCCCCGGGCTCAGCAGCTGTTGTGGCTCAGCACCTGAAGAATAATTTGGAAAATATTTCGAGTAGATTTCCCCACCATGTTATAGTTCTGGGTGGAGATTTTAATTTGCCGGATATAGACTGGGAGACTCAAACGTTCATAACGGGTGGCAGGGACAAAGAATCCAGTGAAATATTTTTAAGTGCTTTATCTGAAAACTACCTTGAGCAGTTAAACAGAAAACCGACTCGTGGCGATAATATATTAGACCTTCTGGTGACAAACAGACCCGAACTATTTGAATCAGTTAATGCAGAACAGGGAATCAGCGATCATAAAGCGGTTACTGCGTCGATGATTTCAGCCGTAAATAGAAATATTAAAAAAGGTAGGAAGATTTTTCTGTTTAGCAAAAGTGACAAAAAGCAGATTACAGAGTACCTGACGGCTCAACACAAAAGTTTTGTCTCAAGTGCAGATAGTGTTGAGGATCAGTGGACAAAGTTCAAAACCATGGTACAATATGCGTTAGATGAGTATGTGCCAAGCAAGATCGTAAGAGATGGAAAAGAGCCACCGTGGTACAACAACCGAGTTAGAAAACTGCTGCGGAAGCAAAGGGAACTTCACAGCAAACATAAACATAGCCAAAGCCTTGCAGACAAACAAAAATTACGCGAAGCGAAATGTAGTGTGAGGAGGGCTATGCGAGAGGCTTTCAATGAATTCGAAAGTAACGTTCTATGTACTGACTTGGCAGAAAATCCTAAGAAATTTTGGTCCTATGTCAAAGCGGTAGGTGGATCAAAACAAAATGTCCAGACACTCTGTGACCAAAATGGTACTGAAACAGAGGATGACAGACTAAAGGCCGAATTACTAAATGTCTTCTTCCAAAGCTGTTTCACAGAGGAAGACTGCACTGTGCTTCCTTCTCTAGATTGTCGCACAGTTGACAAAATGGTAGATATCGAAGTAGACGACAGAGGGATAGAGAAACAATTAAAATCGCTCAAAAGAGGAAAGGCCGCTGGTCCTGATGGGATACCAGTTCGATTTTACACAGAGTACGCGAAGGAACTTGCCCCCCTTCTTGCAGCGGTGTACCGTAGGTCTCTAGAAGAGCGAAGCGTTCCAAAGGATTGGAAAAGGGCACAGGTCATCCCCGTTCTCAAGAAGGGACGTCGAACAGATGTGCAGAACTATAGACCTATATCTCTAACGTCGATCAGTTGTAGAATTTTGGAACACGTATTATGTTCGAGTATAATGTCTTTTCTGGAGACTAGAAATCTACTCTGTAGGAATCAGCATGGGTTTCGAAAAAGACGTTCGTGTGAAACCCAGCTCGCGCTATTCGTCCACGAGACTCAAAGGGCCTTAGACATGGGTTCACAGGTAGATGCCGTGTTTCTTGACTTCCGCAAGGCGTTTGACACAGTTCCCCATAGTCGTTTAATGAACAAAGTAAGAGCATACGGACTATCAGATCAATTGTGTGATTGGATTGAGGAGTTCCTAGATAACAGAACGCAGCACGTCATTCTCAATGGAGAGAAGTCTTCCGAAGTAAGAGTGATTTCAGGTGTGCCGCAGGGGAGTGTCATAGGACCGTTGCTATTCACAATATACATAAATGACCTGGTGGATGACATCGGAAGTTCACTGAGGCTTTTTGCAGATGATGCTGTGGTGTATCGAGAGGTTGCAACAATGGAAAATTGTACTGAAATGCAGGAGGATCTGCAGCGAATTGACGCATAGTGCACGGAATGGCAATTGAATCTCAATGTAGCGAAGTGTAATGTGATGCGAATACATAGAAAGATAGGTCCCTTATCATTTAGCTACAAAATAGCAGGTCAGCAACTGGAAGCAGTTAATTCCATAAATTATCTGGGAGTACGCATTAGGAGTGATTTAAAATGGAATGATCATATAAAGTTGATCGTCGGTAAAGCAGATGCCAGACTGAGATTCATTGGAAGAATCCTAAGGAAATGCAATCCGACAACAAAGGAAGTAGGTTACAGTACGCTTGTTCGCCCAATGCTTGAATACTGCTCAGCAGTGTGGGATCCGCACCAGGTAGGGTTGATAGAAGAGATAGAGAAGATCCAACGGAGAGCAGCGCGCTTCGTTACAGGATCATTTAGTAATTGCGAAAGCGTTACGGAGATGATAGATAAACTCCAGTGGAAGACTCTGCAGGAGAGACGCTCAGTAGCTCGGTACGGGCTTTTGTTGAAGTTTCGAGAACATACCTTCACCGAAGAGTCAAGCAGTATATTGCTCCCTCCTACGTATATCTCGCGAAGAGACCATGAGGATAAAATCAGAGAGATTAGAGCCCACACAGAAGCATACCGACAGTCCTTCTTTCCACGTACAATACGAGACTGGAATAGAAGGGAGAACCGATAGAGGTACTCAGGGTACCCTCCGCCACACACCGTCAGGTGGCTTGCGGAGTACGGATGTAGATGTAGAATGGAATGAAATGTATCACGGAAAAGTTTCTTTGTAATTCAAATATGTTGAAAAATAAATGGTTTAAGTACAAACTTAACCACTCAAATGCGTGTCCTGTAGCGCTAAATGTGCGTCTTGCTGTAAGAAAATCTCTGTGGAAATGTCGTAGTTATTGTCCTCTGAAAGCTAAGTTCAGCAGAAGTCAATGTATTGACCTCATGATAAACAAAAGTGAAATACTTTGGGTATAGATATCTTAGTTATTACGCTTATTGCCGTGATGAAGAAAGTACTGTGCTGTAACGTATTGTTGTGCTACGGAAAAGACTGTCTCCTTGTACCTATACCACAAAAGTTACTACTAAAACATGTGTTACTTTCCAGAAAAATTCAGAAAAACTGTGCAGATATAAAACAGATAAACTGCAAAAGCAACATTGTAAATTGTCACTCATTAGTAGCGTCGTGATAAAATCGTGTAGCTGTCACATAAACTGACCACTGAGTCATCTGGTATCTCATAGAAAGTACTTTAAATCCAGAATTTATTTTCAAGTAAACCAAAATGTTGCATTAAAATCTCATTAGCAGTACTGGTAAATGTTCTAAGTATGTCAGCCTTATAGTCGTTACGTAATCGTGCAACTAACAAGCAAGAATGTACAAATAACAAGAATGTGTCGTCTGTTCACTATAACAATGCATTTGTAATTTCTGTTTAAAAACGTTCCCTAGGTTCTAGACTGGATAGTTAACTTCAAAACACTGTTGCATGTTAACAGTTTCTCAGTGTGACAAAGCATACTAGAAATGTGAAGTGAAATGTTTTATGGCAAAAACAAAGTTAAAAAGCAGATTATATTTCAATAAACGGTTTTACATATGAAATCTTGTGCAATCTTTTACTCTTCCTAGTGCGCAGAGTTTCAGTCTCAACGCAATTATCATGTGGTTACGTCGGTAAGGAACACTGGAATTTTGCTCAAAGTTAGCTTATGTTATTTTTCTCTGAGCCAGCCGGCGCACGCGGCTGCCTGCGGTGCGAGTCATTGTGTCTCTTTGTTGGCGCGCGCCGTTATTGGGATTAGGAGACCTAACTTCTACAAATCACCTTGACGAGAAGGCCCTGCCCTGTTTGAAGCTCGCCAGTTCTGATGGAATTCAGGTCTGTCGTTACGGTCATATCGTCTGTCGTCATGTCGGTAATTTCTGTAATTAATTTCTTGTCGGTCACTTGGTGGATAATTTCTCCCTGAATCGTAACTGCGCACTAGACCGTTGCGTCTGAAGTTATTCCGTCTCCCTTGATAATAATTATTTTGGCTTCCATATTGTCTGTTTCTCTGATGGTCTTTGTGATAGTCATTACTACGGAAATGCGATCTTTCTCTATAACTATTTTTACTCCGCCAGTGGTTGTCATATGGGTGGTGTCTGTTATGGTCACGATTTGTGTTGTAAGAATAGACTTGTCGTGTCCGGTTATTGTTTCTGTCGTCACGGAATTGTGACGGATGTGAACTGTGATTGTTGTGCTTCTGTTTTCGCATTCCGCGACTGTCTGTGTCAATTTCTAATTCTTGTAAGAGTCCATGAAAAGCTTCAATGTCGTCTTTGCAACGCCCTGCCAAAATAATATTCCTTAAATGTTCAGGCAATTTCATTATGCAAATGCGGATGAGTTCTGAAGGGCTATATGTGTTTGAAAGATATTGATTCTTATGTAAATGTCTTCATAATATTTGACGAGACTGGAAAATTCAGATTGTTCAAACTGTTTCATCATCATGGTGCTATGTTTTACTCGGCCTTGTGTAGCTTGACACCAATATGCTGAGAGGAAGGCATGATAAAATTCTCCTTAACTGTGGCAATCGTGAATGACCGATCGCATTCTTACAGTTGGTTCATCCTCCAAGTAGCCACACATAAATTATAATCTGTGTTCTAATGACCAGTTGGGAGGAAAACAATGAGAGAATTGATGAAGCCACGCTTGTGGATGAATGTCGTTGCCAGAATTCTTCAATATTTTGAATTTACGCGTAGTAATGAACAGCTTAGAGTCAAAATCATCATGTCGGCGAGTCGCATGTCGGTCATTATTACATCGTTTCGGCGGTTCCATCTCAAAATTCGGTGTACTCTGCCAATTTCTTTCATAATCTCCAAAGTGCCCTGTGTTATTATTTTGTGGCAGTTCCGTATTTTTATGTCCCTCCTCCCATATTGCAGTGCGAGTGTCCTCTGAAAGACGTAATTCTTGTATTACCTGTGTCAGCTGATCTTGTACTTCCCGGATTTCTCTTTGGTGTTTCGAATTAATTTCATTCTGATTTTGTTTGAATTTCCTAATTTGTTCAAACTCTTCTGTGTCATTAAAGACTACCGGTTTTGTGTCATTCAGATTATCATCTACCTTCGTAGATAAATTATTTAGCTGACCCGAAAGTTCAACTACTTCCTCTGATAATGAACTAATGTCCTCCATGTGTCTTTCTGAACCAATTTTCAGAGTATCTACTGTGTCCTTTAAGTTTTCTTGGGTTTTTGCAAGTTGCATAACCGAATCGGTAGATGCAACTGAGTCAATTTTAGCTTGCAAGGTCTCATGATTTTCATAAACAATTGCTTGCAGTTCTTTTATGGCTGCTTCGTGATTCTGTAATGCATTTTCATGCAGCGAAAAAATAGGTTGGAAATGCTCACAAATTTGTGTTTTTACGTCATTACAGACTTTTTGACATTTCGATTCGATGTTATGTAACTCATTAGTTAAATCTTCACGTGTTTGTTCAAGTGTGGTGTCTAACTTTTGAAGCTGCTTTTGTTCCATTGTGTCTAACTTTTGAAAATTTTGTTCTATTGTGTCTCACTTTTGAAGATTTTGTTCCAATGTGTCTAACGTTTGAAGCTTTTGCTGTGTTTGTCTCTGATTTTGTTCCATTGTGTCTAACTGTTGCTGTGCTTGTCTCTGATTTTGTTTCATTTGCTGCATTAATTGCAATTATAATGTATTAGTGTCTGGAATCTGTTCCTCTATGCTTTTCGGCAGTGTATTCGCACCGGCAACATTCACATTTTGACAAGCAGAAAATGTGTCTTGACTTATTTGAGGACGCTAAACCTAAATGTACAGTATTTCCTAGATTGTGTCCTGTCGTTTCGGATTCCTGACGCGAGCTGTTGCCGACCGATCGATCGATAATGCTTCCCTGTTCACAAATTGTTTCACTGTCTACACCATTATTGGCAGCCCGCTCCATTTCCCTATGCACTATTACTAAATTACTACTTTGAACATTAGTTAATTCATTACCTGGTGGCGCTAACATACTGCTTTCGTCTTCACTGTCATTTCTCAGTTTACTTTGGAGCCCAGTATTACGTTTTTCACACGCCATTATTGTCACAATATTTCACATGACAACACAGAAAAACACAATTTGAAGAGCAAAAATAAGAGAACACATTAACATAGCACTGAAAATAATATCTAGTTAATTGCAAGCGCAGCTGCGAATTACTTGGTGCAAATCTACATGCATGCCACAACTGTTTTACTGTACAACAATGAAAGACTACAACTACAAAGGAGATTCTCTCTACAATTATGCGCTAGCAATAAACAAAGTCTACACTTATTACACAAACTACAAGAAAAAAAATCTGAAGATTCCAGTGAGGTATCCTCGGCTAAGGGTCGACATATGAAACGTCGCCTTAGAAAAATTATACATGACTGTGTTAAACTGACGCACAATAGTTTTTACAAGAGAGTGGCCCTGACTAACATTAACCTATATGTTTCACAAATCACTTACCTCACAAAAATCTTCGTTACACCAACTACTGCAATACAGCGAGCGCCACTACTGCCAGCTGACTAAAAGATTGAAACTACGGAAGTCACTAACTACTGATAGGCACAGTTAGCAAATGAAAGATTTTAATACAGAACAAACAATGTACTTACCTTAATAGTCATAATATATATAGAAGTTCATGACATCCAGTCTTACAAATTTCAAAACTCCGCCATCTCTCTCCCCACGTCGACCACCGCTGGTGGCTCACCTCCAACTGCGCAACGCTACGCGCTGTTAGCATCCAGCTGCCGCTGCCCGACACTACAATGGCAGACAACAATGCAAACTAGCCACAGACTGCGCACAGCACAGCCAGTGATTTTTCATACCGAGCGCTACGTGGCGTTACCAATAAGAAAACCTAAACAGCATACTTACAAAATCAATGCCAGTGTAGCACTAGTCTTTTACATTATTAAACAACTTCTTTGCAAAACAAAATTGAACACTATGGATAAATTGAATGAGGTAGCATAGTTATAAAAAAACTTTCCATAATTCTTGAGTGTGGAGTCTCGAATCTTCATGTGGCCATCCTGATTTGGGTTTCACATTGTTTCCCAAATTACGTCAGGCAAACGCCAGGATGTTAACTAATAAGGCCAAGGTAGCCTGTATGTCCCGCAGTTATCAAACTAGACCTGTATGTATGTAAAATTCTCTATATAACAACTTCTTTTGCTCTTTGTAAGTTTTAATTCCAGGACTTCTCCAGTACGAGTATAGAAGTGGTATCGAAAAATTTAATGAAGTAGCATTACAGATTAAAAATTTTCGAAGAACTTCGTTTAAAATTACTAATAGCTGCCACATGCATTTATCGTTGTGATCGATATCAGACGTTTCATAGAAATGGAGAGAGATAAGTGTTGTATAAGAAATAGGGAAAGGTGGACTTCGTTCCTGTAATGAAGAGAAATGAGTCGATGTAGTACGTGGAGACTGTCACAGCACCAAAGAGCATTAATAAGTGGAAACATGGAATAATTTTTAGTCCTGCAAACAATGTAACACCCGGCCAACCATACCATTCGAGTGAGGGCTCATCTGAGGGTAAATCTGAAGCCCTGGATCCAGGTTGTCAACAAGGCACTATGCAATATGGTGGTGGCCCACAATGGTGTGGGATGTGTTTACATGGAATGAAATGACTGGAAATTATTATTTTCGGTTACTTGGATACCATATGCAACCATTCATGGACTTCATGTTCCCAAACAATAATGAAATATTTGTGGATGGGAATGCGCTGTGTCACTAGCCGACAGTTGTACGCAATTGGTTTGAAGAGCGAATTATTCGGGCGAATTATTTGACAACCCAGATCGCGCGATATGAATCCGATCTAAAATTTGGTGGCATAATCGAGATGTCAATTCATGCATAAAATCCTGCACCGGCAACACTTTCGCAGTTTATGACTCACGTACAGGCAGCATGTATCAGTATTTTTGCAGGGTACTTCCAATGACTTGTTGAACTCATGACACGTGGAGTTGCTGCACTAAGCCGGACAAACGGAGGTCTAGCACGATATTAGGAGGTATCCCATCACTTTCGTCACCTTGATGTAAGGGTTAATCACAGTACATTAATACCTCACTTTTTACGTTATTTTAGCTCCATGCCATATAAGGGTTCCTCAGTGTACTTACACACAACGACATGTTCCCTTGCCCCGTCTGGGGCGTTCGGTCACCTGTTTGACTTCAGTTTCTATGGAGATAAAATGATAATGAGGACAAAACACCCACACATCCATTCCTGAGCCGGGATTTTCCATGACTCAGCAGGAAATCGAATCCATGGACCTGTGTTCGAGAGCAGCATTAGGTATAACAAGACCTTGAGCTGCTGATTGGATGATACAAGAATAAACTAGCGAACACTGCTCTGTGTGCCTATCAACGGAGTAGAAAGATAATACTATGATAATGCAAATATCAGGAGACATGTTGTTACAGACTTCGCAGTCTGTACCACTTCTTAAATGAAATATATGACATTGCATGCTATTTCAATATGCAAGTTACAATCAGCAATCACAAGACGAAAATTTTTGCACTTGCTGGGCCCAGAGAGTCATACAGCAACAGTTGTGTCAGTTAACTATCCATCGAAGACTTCATGTACGGTTTCCATGAAAAGTTACAACATGTGTGCACTTTTAAACTTGAAGTGATATGACATAAGTGCTACTGCACTTGTTGACGGACATTGTGTTTTCTGTGGTTGTAGACTTAATTTTAGTATTGACATTAATGATACTTTTGATCATGGTAATGGTTGGCTCACTGTAGCCATTGTACGTGGAGGTACGGGGGTTCCTAACGTACCTGGACATAGACGTTTTGTTGATTGAGACATTATTGCCTATCGTACCTACCATATTTTAGAACTTGGTAATAAAGACTTTGGTAAATCTGCTTGTATCTCGTCTTCTGCATTGTCTTTGTATGCTCATAATAAGAGAAAAATATCTGTAAATGAGTCTGCATTCATTTGGGTTTAAGGTAAAGGAGTATGCGAATATGTAAAGATTGTTGGTGACTGTACTTTGTATTTTGATAAATAAATGTTTCTTTATTCAAACTGATCTGTAGCGTCAGCCGCTAACCGGACACTGCTCTGTGTGCCTATCAACCGAGTAGGAAGATAATACCATGATAGTGTGAATATCAGGAGACATGTTGTTACAGACGTCGCAGTCTGTACCACTAGTTAAATGAAATATATTGCATTGCATACTATTTTCAAATGCAAGTTACAATCAGCAATCATATGACGAAAATTTTTGTACTTGCATAGCCCAGAGAGTCATACAGCAACAGTTGTTCCAGTTAACTATCCATGGAAGACTTCATGTACGGTTTCCATGAAAAGTGACGACATGGGTGCACTTTTAATCTTGAAGTGATGTGACATAATGTTTTGTCGGTTGGAAATTCAAATCGAGCACCGTCAAATATTAGATATGGAAATTACCCAAGAGTAGTCAATGGGCGAAAAAGTTTGCTGTGCCAGGATCAAACTAAGCACCAATCATCGGCGTTTCCTAATTAAGAATACCACATACAAGCTGCCTATACAGCAGTCAGATTTTATCCAGTAGCAGGACGTACTCATGTCTGAGCTTGAAATAGCACGATTAAAAGTTCAGTGCTGTCTGGGAGTCGAACCTCGACTTATCATCGTTTTTAACTATCGACATCTCTTTCACCAGTAGAGGAAAGGCGTGTTAGAACCTGGAAGGATGTAATGAAAATGTAGGTCTCCGACTGGTAGTAGAAATCGGCACCTATCGTTACTGTTGACAATGCGCCGAAGGCAGTAAAAATCATTATTATTTTTCACATTTAGTATGATGGGCAACATGCTACACCTTGCACTGACATGATAAAAATAGCAGCTGACAGAACACGGTTCTAACTCACACATGCACCTTTCGTTGAGAACGTGACGAACTACATGAAACAACGAAAACACGGAAATATATAGACAAAACCGGTTGAATCCCGAGGCGGGGAAAATCTACGAACGAACTTCATTTTAGCACCAATATTATGAAAATCTCAAGTCCTAAAATAGTAATAAATAACAGCCCAGTAATCTTAAATGATGATTACTTCTATAATAATTTCAAATTTTTGTTGCAAGGAATTTTGCTGGTAACTGAGTTTCTGTTTTCTGTGACTTGAACTCATGCATGGTCGTTCCTACAGTCTCTCCTCCAACAGGTAGCGATGAACATCACATTTAATGTGGATATGGAAACACAGTGCAACCCTACGTTGTTCGTTTGGCGAATCAATAGGTGAGATAATGTGCTCTGGCTTGTTAAGAACTGTGATTTGAAGCCGGAACCACATCTACAGCTGTTTCATGATTTTATCTAAACGAAGGATGCTCAAAAAGTGAATCAGAATTCTCGTCCCCAGGAGATGATTACAGCCTCTTTAAGACGTTCATTTCCTTCCTCGTCTGTATCATCTTCACCACCTGCCACAGCTATCCAATGCTTACTTTAGATAAAGTATCTACAATACAAATAAGTCAACGGTCACCCACTTGAAATGTAGTTTGTACGATGCAGAAATATCTGCGGAAAGTATTGTTTTACACTTAAGATGCAGTAGTCTTTTATGTATTTATGGTATATTCACAGAACTGGCTTAGCGTATTCCCAAAGCGTTATCAAGCACGGCCCTCTCTTCACTTGTTAAACCACATTCCGTCTCTTATCATTCTGCAAGCAACAGCGTTGTGACTTCTTGGAGAATATGGAGAATGATGCTCTGATGATATTAGAACATATTAAAGAATGATGGAGAGCGATAAATGTATCCATTTGAGATAAAGGACACTTGTCAGGAAATGACCGAGTGGAAAGTTATAGGTGAAAATCGTACCGATACTGCAGCAGTGGCATACTTGTACCACACTGTTGTCGTTGATATTGTGGGGTGGGCAACTTTCAGTGGTAGTAGTACGGACGAAAACAAGAAAAAACTATCTACTACAAATGGGCTCTTAAGTGCGTGCTTCAGGAGCTATGGAAACTGACGCATCATCACTGCTGTGAAACATAAATCTGCTAATAAACAAATGCCCATAGCTCTTAACGTATGCATTTTAGAGCCCTTAGGTAGTAAATATTTTTTTCTATTTTTGTCCATACTACCACCCCTGAAACGTGCGTACCCTGCAGCCTTAGCAACAACAGTACCAGTATATGTAGTATACTGACCAAACTATCTTAACAATTTTCGTTTGTAGCTGTCGACTCTATCGTTTCCGGACCAGGCTTCATTACACAAAACTGATACATTTACCTGATATATTTACAGTTCTCCATCATCCCTGAAAGCGTGTATCATCATCGTGGAATCACGCAGTTGATTATGTTTTCTATTACTGAAGCCAAAATTTTCTTACAAGATTAGATTGGTGCATCATAAGCTCATGGAAATACTGTTTGGCGCGTTGTAATACAGGCTGCTTTAAGTATATTCCCAACTCTGCTGTGAAACATATATCTGCTGTGAAACATATATCTGCTAATAAACAAATGCCCATAGCTCTTAACGTATGCATTTTAGAGCCCTTAGGTAGTAAATATTTTTTTCTATTTTTGTCCATACTACCACCCCTGAAACTTGCGTACCCTGCAGCCTTAGAAACAACAGTACCAGTATATGTAGTGTACTGACCGAACTATCTTAACAATTTTCGTTTGTAGCTGTCGACTCTATCGTTTCCGGACCAGGGTTCATTACACAAAACTGATACATTTACCTGATATATTTACAGTTCTCCATCATCCCTGAAAGCGTGTATCATCATCGTGGAAACACGCAGTTGATTATGTTTTCTATTACTGCAGCCAAATTTTCTTACAAGATTAGATTGGTGCATAAGCTCATGGAAATACTGTTTGGCGCGTTGTAATACAGGCTGCTTTAAGTGTATTCACAACTCATCATATTTTATTTGAGGTTCCAGACTTGCTTCTGCTATGACGTACTGAATGTTCCACAAGTGAAGGCTGTAAGCAATGTTATTTAAACGTCTTTAAACGTCTGTAAAAGGACCGTGAAATGTCTAACATTTCTGACTTTTTGTTCTCTTAGGAATTAATACAGTGCTGCATGGAGCGGGGGCAGCTGGCAACGTTCTTTCTGCTGTGTATGGCGTAAATGAATCGAAGAGGGTACATCAAGAAGTAGTTTATCCGTTCCAAATAATGTTGCACTGTTATTTATGAGTTACATTTGAGAAGACCAACGGGCTTCAATGTAAGACATTTTGCAGTTTATAGTTACGTGTTCTGTGACAGTGCCCAATTACTGCCAAAAACTGCTGCCATTTATCCATCATGAGATACTTGTATTTAATGGGAAATGATCGAGAAAAAGGGAGATTAGGGTCAAACGAGCTCATTCGAAACTATACACAAGCTAGGATTGAGAAGTATGGGAAAGGAACTCGACTGTGCCCATTCAAAGAAATAATCAGATCATTTGGCCTAATCGACTTAGGTAAATAACAATAAAGTTAAATCAGGTTGGCCAGAGGAGAATTTGGTAAACCGAGAGTTGAATTCATTAGTAGGAAATAATGATTAACCCTGACAAAAATATCTGAAGCAAAGCCCAAATTCAGTCCTCAAAACGAGCCTTGTGGCACAAAGTATACGTTCTACATTGCTAACTGACTCCCTGGCGTGTGTCTATTACATGTTAGTATCTGTTGCCAACAAATGAGACACCCTGTCGTCGCAGGATAATAAAACTGTATCGAGTTTTGTTGCTGTATGAGAATGCCCATCTGCACTCTGCTGATTTCGTAAAGGGACCTATCCATAACTTGTCTGAAAACACATTCCTATGGCACAAATTCTGATATTGCCTACGAAACAGTTACCTCTCTAGCTCCTTATGAAACAATCACTAAAAGTTGTTTGTTTTTGAAAATACCATGTAATATGGATTGAAGACCTTTTCATCTCTGAATCAGTAGCTTTCTGTAGCTGTAGAATCAAGAATGCAGCTGCTCAGGCGGAAATAAACACCATACAGATGGCCATTAATCTGGTACCGCGCCACGGAATTTGAATCAGACTCCATGGACGACGAAGACCCATAGAGATCTCTGTACCATCGCGCCGAAAGTTGTGGCGGCGTGCGCCTCCTGGCCCGCATATAGAGTGAGGGCGCCGCAGTGGAACACGTGGTTGCAGCGGCCAATAGCGGCGTCCCCGAGCGAGTACTTAAGCGCCTGCCTGTCGCTCAGCCTGCACCCCCACCCTCACCTACCTTGACCTCATTATTGACCGTCTCCTCACCTGGATCCCTCATCTCCGCTCCATCCAATCCAAAGCCCACAACCGCCTCTGACTCCTCAAGCTCTTCTCTGGCCAGACATGGGGGTTGCACCCCTCTACCATCCTCCACACCTACAAATCCTTCATTCGTCCTATCCTCTGTTATGCCAGACCCGCCTGGATACCGCCCCCCCCCCCCCCCGCCAAATACTATAAGTCCCTCCAGCTCCTTGACCATCATGCACTCCGCCTCGACTTCCGTAGACGCCTCCCGTCCCCCACGCGGGTCCTCTATGACCCCTTTCCTTTCCCCCCATCTAGTCCTATTCCTCGAACATATCCGCATCCTCTACACCTCCTGCCGCCTTGATCCCCCTCACTCCCTGGTTGCTCCTCTTCTCTCCCATCCCTGCCCCCTGCCACGTCTTCACTGTTGTGTCCCCCCTACCCTCCATCTCCACACACTTCATCTCCTTTCCCAAGGTTGCTTCCATCAACTCCCCCTCGTGGATGATGCCCTCTCTCCCTCCATTTATCCCTCGTAACAACTCTGATCCTCACTCCCCCTCGTTTCCCCTGTCCTTTTCATGAGATCCCTCCCCCCTCCCCCCATCTTTTTCCCCACCTCCCCTCTCTCTGCCCCCTTCTCTTCCCCAAGTCCTTTTGCATTTCCCTCCTCTGCCTCTTCTCATTCCCTCTCCCGTCTGCCCTGCCCCTCTCCCCCCACCCTTACGAGTGCTCTTCCTCCTTATTTTCCCCCTTGCGTTTTTTCCTCTCCTCCCTCCTTCTTTTCCCCCTCCTCCAGGTCCTTGCTTCTTGCTTCTTGCTTCCCGAGGATTGGTCCGGGTTCCGATTCCCGGCGAGGTAAAAATATTTTCACCTGCTCCGAGATAACTGCGTGGTGCTGTGTCGTTTCCATTATCATCATTCATTCCCATTTCCGTCGGAGGAATGCAATGGGAAACCACCTGCATTTAGACTTTGCCTAGTATGGTGGTGCGGGTCTCCCACATCATTCCCCTTCGATCTGTCAAGAAGCGTGGGACTTCACTTACATTTCCAAAGTTATACTATGTTGGTGCAGCTGAGAACAAGTCGCTAGGCTGTGATCCTGTTGGCCGTAACAAGCCACAGTGGCAATACAATATCCCTTCTCCCTAGCCGGCCGGAGTGGCCATGCAGTTCTAGGCGCTACAGTCTGTAGCCGCGAGACCGTTACGGTCGCAGGTTCGAATCCTGCCTCGGGCATGGATGTATGTGATGTCCTTAGTTTAGTTAGGTTTAATTAATTCTAAGTTCTAGGCGACTGATGACCTCAGACGTTAAGTCGCATAGTGCTCAGAGCCATTTGAACCAACGCCGTATCGTAACGAAACGACTCTTGTTTGAGCAAATAAAGATTTGTGTTACCGATCATAGTCTTTTTAAGAAGGTTGTTGTACTCCAACTCCTAAATGGAATGGAATAGTATGGTGAAGAATCAGTGAGGACTCCGCAAAATTCGATAGCCTCATAAGGGCAATGAGCTGGTGGGGTGGAACTGACGGTCGGTTGTAATGAGCGGAACGAGGCCAACATTATGCTGATGTTATGTGTAGTTGATGCTTGGTCTACTAATATACTGTGAGTATATTAGTAGACCAAGCATCAACTACACATAACAGCAGAACTCACAGTACGTGAAGAAGACAACTGGATCCGTCATCGAAGTATGGCGCATAATGTGGAAACAGCAAAACGTCCGTACACCAGATGTCCACAATTAGTCACGCTGAGAAAACGGGAGACGTCATATCATTTTATGGAAAGGAAATATTCTACAGAGCACACAAATACGCAAGAAGAAAGATCGATTTCTCAGTGCACTAACCTTCCTTACAATATGTCATAAAATTTGTGTATCCTATTAGTCCACAAGCGACTAACAGGACAACTGGCAGAGCAAGCAGTTCACTAGCACGAGAAAAAATTCATGACACGCGAAGAGAGCTAACTCATCATAAAATCCTTCGTCTCTATCTTACATGTCGGCTATAATTTCTGAAAATTTTTGGCACTGCCTTGGCAGTAGGACAAAGTCACAAGCCGAATCAAAGTAACTTGACACGTTGACCGCTACGGTCGCAGGTTCGAATCCTGCCTCGGGCATGGATGTGTGTGATGTCCTTAGGTTAGTTAGGATTAAGTATTTCTAAGTTCTAGGGGACTGATGACCAAAGACGTTAAGTACCCTAGTGCTCAGAGAAATTTGGGAATTTGACACGTCTGCACTGGATAAATCCAAATTCTATCAATTGGACAAAACACTAAGACATGATAGAGCGAGATGTGTATTAATTAATCTCACTAACAAACATTTGGATGACGATACAGTGAAGATCCTTGACAAGGAGCCAAATTTCTAGCTCACTCCCCAAACGTTACGTGTAGAGAATTACATCAGTTCCGCAGAGCATGTTGCAACATCACCACCAGAAGAAGCAAGAAGACGCCTTAATTGTTGTCTTTCCCTTGCCTTGCAACCGTTAGTAGTTCTTTTATTTAATAATATCAGATTTTTGTAAATATGTATTCAGAGTTCTGAAATTTTGGGATTTACAAACTCTATGCCTGCTTCCATATTTTGATACTTATATACATTTTATCTCCTCATGATGCATGATGCAGTTTTTAAATTTTGTAGCCACCATCTACAGCCAGTTTGGTGCATGAAAACGTCTCGCCAGAAAGAATGAATGTTCAGTTCTGGGGACAGAGGCCGGCTCCTGATTGTAAATTGCCTGCATTATACATATTGTTATGTATTCCCCAAGTACTGGAGTGAGGCGTCGTTAAACTCTTATATTTATTGTTAAGCTTCAAGACAATAAATCTGAGCAGATTTTATTATTTTGCTGCAGTAATGCCTTCGAAAATAGAATCAACTGTTCCTGTGGGATAAACATTTTCTTAACCCGCCTCTTCCCGTTCCAGCACCTCTCTATCAACCTTTCAGTTTCCTATAGACAGGTGTCGATCGTTCAGATGTAATCGGGAGAAAGTTCAAGACTCATCCCAGTGTATCAGGCTTGTGAAGTAACGTGATTAACCATACATGAGCAGTTTCGCCTGCAAGACACGTTTGCTTTCTTAAGATATATACTTAGTCAGTCTTCTAAAAACTATATTAATATTGATGCACCTACATACCGGCTGGCAAAATACGTGAAGCACATTCTCAGGGAATGTGGGAGCTAGTAAGAAATTGACTTTGTGCCACACCTCAGTCAACTGCAGCTCCGAGATAATTATATTATCGTCAAGTCCGACATCAGATTCGATTTCAGTAGAGTCATGCTTTCTGAATCATTGGAACTAGTTACGGAAAGATTGAAGATTATTTTACAGAAATTTTAGCCACCTCTTAACATCAACTTATTTTCTGTTTGACAGAAAAAATCATGAACAAATCGATGGAGTGAAGCCGGTAGTCCGTTATAGCCAGTCGACGCGAAATTTTACGAGGAACAATTTGAAGCAAAGGCACTAGAATTCGCCTAGTTCAGACCAATATGTCTCTATCGATACGTGGACGACTCGTTTGGGTCGTCTCCACAAGGAATGTGGAAACCTCAATAGTTCCCCTAAAATTTCAACTCTGCCACAAGACAACAAGTGTCTGGTGCTGTTTTTAGATCGGTTACTGCTGCTACAATGGCAGGTTATCAAGATTTAAGTGTTTGAACGTGGTTTTATAGCCCCACACGAGCAAGGAACACAGCATCTCCGTGGTAGCGATGAAGTGTGGTTCTCCCGTACGACCATTTCACGAGTCAGCCTTGAATATCAGTAACCCGGTAAAACATCAAATCTTCGGCATCGGTGCTGCCGGAAAACGATCCTACAAGAACGGGACCGATGACGATTGAAGAGAATCGTTCAATACAACAGAAGTGCAGTCCTTCCACAAATCGCTGCAGATTTCAATTCTGTGCCATCAACAAGTGTCAGCGTGCGTACCATTCAACAAGACATCATCGATATGGGCTTTCGGAGCCAAAGACCCAGTCGTGTACCGTGATAACTGCATCACACAAAGTTTTACACCGACATTGGACTGTTGATGACTGGAAACATGTTGCCTGGTCGGACGAGTCTCGTTTCAAATTTCATCGAGCGGCTGAACGTGTGCTGGTATGGAGACAGCCTCATGAATCCATGGACCCTGCATGTCAGCAGGGGACTGTTCAAGCTGGTGGAGGCTCCGTAATGGTGTGGGGCGTGTGCAGCTTGAATTATATGGGACACCTGATACGTCTAGATAGGACTCTGACAGGTAACAAGTACGTAAGCATCCTGTCTCATCACCTGCATCAATACATGTTTATTGTGCATTCCGACGGACTTGGGCAATTCCAGCAGGACAGTGAGACACCCCACACGTCCAGAAATGCTACAGGAACATTCTTCTGATGTTTTAATTACTTCCACTGGCCATGATACTCTCACACATGAACATTATTGAACATATCTGGTATGGCTTGCAACGTGCTGTCCAGTAGAGATTTCCACCCCTCTGGTACCCTTACGGATTTATGGGCACCACTGCAGGATTCGTGATGTCAATTCCCTCCAGCACTACTTCATACATTAGTCGAGTCAACGCCATATCGTGTTGTGGCACTTTTGCGTGCTCGCGGGGTTCTTACACGATATTAGGCAGTTGTACCAGTTTATTTGCTTCTTCAGGGTAGAAAACGCAAGCACAGTACGTCCGCGCTTCGAGCTCTCACATTCCGTCACAAGGAAATTCTATAGTAACAACGATGATCCATAGAACTTTAACCTTAACAACAATCAGCGATGATTAGTGTTCCGATGGCATGGGTATCGAGCTCTCCAAACTGAGCAGGGCCTGAAGGTATTGGTGCGCAGCGTATTTTCCTCACATCAAATATGGCAGTTTTGTTTGCAACGTAAAGACGATCTGTGTCTCAGAAAGACTGGTTTGTACCATATTGCAAGCATTTTCTTTATGTCACACGTGGCGCAGATTATTATAAGAGTCGAGGAGAGATGAAAAACACCGCCAAAGTATTCGAAGAGAACCAAGTAAATCAGCCGTCGGAGAACATTGCATCTAACCTAATCTAGAAACGATAGTGGTGCATACATTACGTTTCTATGACAGTATAATAAGGAGTCTAACAAAATTACGACGTCGGATAACGTAATGAACAGCAGTGAAATTTCAACTTAAACAAGACTTGTAGTACGACACTGATTGTAATAAAATCTCGTCAACCATCAAATCCACCAGAATTGAAACGCTGATCAAGAAACATACCTAGTTCTTATTTAAAGCCAATTGGTTTTTGCCATCATGTTGTAAAGTGAAGTGGAACTTATCTACTGACACTAAGGAACACCCAAATTTCCATTCAGCTCCAATATATGCGTTAAGTGAATACAATATACGTTGAGTGAAATTTCAGCACTCAGTGCAGTTTACAATAGCACAAGAGCAACCGAAGTGAAGAGATATGGCAGTTACGATAATAGACTTGTATTTAGTAAGATATAGATTCACCCAAGCTATAGAGATTTAGGTTACTGCCGTTTACTTGGGGAATTTACAAATGGTTCCTTTAAATATGCCGAAGCTAACTCTCTTCTCCATATTTGCCTAATGCTGCATATCTGTTAACCATGCTGTTGACGCTATGATAAACTCTGTCCTTCTCTGCAATGCTCCTGACCTGATTTAGTCTTGTGCACAAGAACTCTCGAGGATGATTAATTTTTCTTTTACTGTCAACATTCGGTGGTTCTCAATCAGTGTCGTCGCCCATGATATTACAATGTTTGTTGTCGTATGACATATGTATTATTTCCAAATTATAGATCAATCTACAGAATCACTCCGAGAGAAAACAGCAAGTGCGTGTCCTAAATTTCTTCAGTCCCTTAGAAAGAACCTAGCTATGCCATTTCCCAAACCGAAGGTCATTGTGCACCAAATCGTAAGCATTGCCAGACATGGCATCGGCTCATGTGAGACAGTCTTCTGACTCCGATCAGTAGATCCGTCAACGGGACCTCATTGGAGTGGCTCCTGGACAATAGCCAGCCTAAAAGGCGATCGATGTACTGAGAAAAACCCACCGTTGCATTTATTATAAAAAGGCTGCTAACATAAGACATACATTTCTAAGCACACTTGTTTTATCAATCATTTTAATAATATCTAGCATCGTATTATTTAACCACAACTCTATTATACTGTCAATAACGAGCAAACTTACAATGTAATTGCTAAATCATTACAAAAATGGCAATCAATAAATAGCAGAGAGTAAACGTTCTTTGAACTCGTCAACAATATTGCTTATGAACATATATTTTTCACTTATTGACTGATACATATCATTTTTCAATCATTTCATTTACGTTATATTTACGATATTGAAGGCACACAAAATTTTGCTATAGGACAGTGTAAGTTTCATGGCCTCTCTGACAAAGCTTCATTCAATGTGGCCGCGTGTTTATCGCCAGAAAAATGATCTGTGCGGAATATGTGCTCTCCATAATTTTCATCTCTGGTGACTTAGTCACCACAAGGCGATTCTCTTTCTTTACGTTTTAAAGATTTTCTTTTCTTATTTCGAATAAATATTGGTCAGTTTTCTTCTTAGCTTCAGGTTCTGACTACCTATATTTCAATTCCTGCAGTCGATTCGATTTTAATAAATTCTGTGAGCTGAGTTCGAGTCTCCGTTTTGGTACAAACTTCCTGCACTAAGTACACCATCTGGACTTAAGTGCCATGGCGCAGCTGGCCGTCCCACGCTCACTCCATCAACAAGTGGCACTCCTGCCCAAGAGGCATGGGTCGTAATCTGTGCACTGTAGTTCCCTTCCGCTTATCGTGGTGTGAGTGCTGTGGTACCACACGCCTACGGCTCCTGGGATGCAGTCATTCATCGGAGAAATACATACCGTAGCAAGATTCTCGACAGTTTCGGTGCGCTCCGGACATACAGGGGTCGCTTATCATTCACTGAGCACAGGTGTGAGGTACAGACAGCTGCCTGTACGACGGTTAGCAACTCGTCAGTCGCTAAGGTGTCTCCACATAGATTGGGGGGTGATCGCTATGTCACTACGACGTAGGTCGGGGGTACGAGTAGAATAAAGTGGTAATTTAGACAGCTCAGTCTCTCTTTGCCTACTGTACTTTCTCAGACTTCCGCCGCTACCCTTTAGCCCCCTCACCCCCCCCCCCCCACCCCCAACCACTACAGCCCCTTGTGTGAGCTATAAATATGTAACTAAAATAAACGTTATTATTTCACTATAATAAATGATCAACCATTGTTGTTTTATGATATTATTGTAAGAAATAAGTTACCTACAACAAATTACACAGATCAACGATGGAAAAACATTTTTACAGGGTGAGAAGTCCAAATGTGATACTTAAAAAAACTGTATCACCAACAATTTCTTCACATTTTACTAACAAATTTATTAAATTACACGATCTTTTAAAGAATTTAGCATATTTTACGTAGTAAAAATTATTTTAAAAAGGGGGTGTAACGAGTGAAGATGGCGCTGGTAGCATTGCTGAAAAACATTTGCTGGCAAAGAAAGGGCGGTCCTATTTTTGCGTTAACAAATGGTGTTTTGTTTACTGTCAACCCATCCTCACTTTCCCGTTTCCTGTACGTGTGCTCAGTACAATGTCTAGTCGTGGTAGTAAAAACACTGCTGACAGTTTCCTGTCAGATTTGTTGTAAATTTGAGATTAAAAAACACCAAAGTAACTTTACAGACTTTGTGACTTTGTTTGGATCTAAACTGGGTGACCAAGATAAATCGTGGGCGCCACATAAGGTATGTTATGTGTGTGTTGAAGATCTGAGAAAATATCCAAAAATGGAGAAAGAACCCTTTAGATTTGCTATTCCTATGATACAGAGGGAGCCAACAAATCATTCCAATGACTGATACTTTTGCAGTGTTGATATTAGTGGTCATAATTCGTAAAACAAGAAGGTAATAAGCTACCCTAACCTTCTGTCCACCATCCGACCAGTAGGGCATGGTGTAGATTTGCCTGTTCCTGAACCAGCAGATGATTTAAATTCTATTCCAACAGAAGCATTTTCTGATGTACAGTGTAATTTAGATGAACCAGACGATGATTAATTCCATTGTAACGCAGAAAGTTTAGAGCCCAAATAGTTTACTCAGACCGAGCTTAACGATTTGGTTGGGGATCTGGGATTAACGAAAGAAAAAGCTGAGTTTCTTGGCTCTAGATTAAAAGAAAAGAACTTAGCGGCAGTTGGAATCAGCATATACATGTGTAGAAAGAGAGAGTAGCAATTTTCCAAGTATTTTTAACAAGATGGTGATTTAGTGTACTGTTCAGACATTCCTGGTCTGATGAATGAGTTTGGTATTGAATACAAAGAGGAAGACTGGAGGTTGTTTATTGATTTATCCAAAACTAATTTAAAGACTGTTTAATTTCACAATGGTAACATGTATGCATCTAAAAGAAGGCGTCTTTGTCGGACCTGACATTAGGAAATTGATGTCTGATGTTAACTTTGAATACCCAATGACTTTAAATGAGAAAGAAGCATGGGTATTATTCAAGCAAGTCGATATAATGTTCTTAGGACATGAAAAAGACCCAGGATATGTTTCTGTTATAGCTACAATGTTAAGGAAGTTTAAAACTATAAGATGTTTCATGTGCCTGAAAGTTCACTTTGTGAACAGTCACCTTGATTACTTCCCGGAAAATATGGGAGATGCTAGTGAGGCGCAAGGAGAGCGTATCTACCAGGACGATAAAGTGATGGAAAAACGCTACCAAGGCCGCTGGAACACCAACGTGATGGAGGACTGCTGTTGGTCACTTCATCGAGAAGTTCAGCAAGTGACTAATCGTAGAAAAAGCTACACAAGGAGCTTCAAACAGAAAAGAGGAACAAAATGTAAACTAATTACAGCTGACAAGTGAAACCTCTATAAACAGATATCATTGTTTTAAGTAGCTTACTGTAAATACAACCCATGCTTACTTTGCAACAAAGCGTTTCATTAATTTCCCCGTTTACCGTATAGCATTTGATTTTTATACTATATAATAAAAAGCATATTGCTCGGAAATTATGGGTGCCAAAAAAAACTATTGCTATATTTGGATTCAGCTCATAAAAATCTATAAAGATCAGCTATCAAAGTAAAAGAAGTTTTTCTTCGGCCTGTGTTAGTTGAGAACGAGTTCCCAATATCGCGTGTTTGACCTCTATGCTATTGTATATGTGTCACCACCTTGCAAAAATAATCATGCTAATGTTAACGACGTTTATTTGAAAATGAGACTTACTGTCAGTAATTATAGGATAATTTTATCACAGAGAACAACAACAAAACATCACATTCTCAATCACTGTCTTTAAAGTGAAACATTTTTCTAGTACAGACATCACCAAAACTAGGTACACTCTAACGATTATAAGAACATCTACGTCATCTCTTTAACCCCACCTGGGCCCGCGTTGCTATGTCCTCCTTGAACACGGTACAGACGGTTTTAAGAAACTGTCCAGAAGAGTTCAGTAACTACGATGAGCAAAATCGAAGTATCGCGTACCAGGAAATTGCCATGTAATAGTCATATTTCCCTTTTTGTCATTCTCCAGGATTGCACGCCGAAGATAACTGCGCAAATGACTTATTGAAGCTGGAATATAGTGTCCAGTGATAGGAACAATTAGTGTAAGGATGTGTCTTGAAACTAACTGGATATGATGGAATCTTTCGACGATGACGGAAAATTTAATCTGTAGTTGTGTCTGTAAAATAATACGCTGACAGGCAGTGCGAATAGTTTAACAATACTGTCCTTTACTACTCGATTGAGCGATAGGAAGTGAAAGGGATGAATTTCACAATGCCGATGATGACGTTCACATATCATCACTTTGTCGTTTTGATGCTTCTGTGAAGCATGGAATAGATCACACACTCAAAATTTTCTCCTTTAATTGCGTTATGAGCGACGAAAAATTATTATTAAACTAGAGTAAGGATTTTGTCCATAGTAAGATTAGGACGTCGTAGCCCTACGGTATAATCAGACTACTGCCCCCACCCCCCACCCCAAAGCGATTCTTCATTGCTACGGATAGTGTCTGTTCCAGCCTTTAAGATTGTAAGTCATCACCGCATGAGCTTTGAATCGTTTTTACAGTGTTGCTTTTAGCCTAGGTCTTACTACGTGGATGTGTACTAAGTTAATAGACCGCGGATGATATATTTTTGTCATAAGACAACTTGGGACTGTCAGGTGACTACCCAGACGAATAAATAGACACAGTGCTCTGATCTTTTGATACCGGAGCATTTTCATTATCTGCGCCACAATTAACAACCAAAGTACATCAATGTAAAACCCACGAGGGTAGCCTCCTTTAGTATTTCTTATAAGAGGATTCTTCCCAACTGCGCCTTCATATCAAACTTTAATTAAATGTATGAGCCGAAGCATGCAGCGGGAGCATATGAGACAACTGAAATTTAATCTGGTACAGAAAATCTTTCATTATCTGCATATCTCAAATTCCACAACACGGCTCGTAGCGTAAATTACATACTCATTACAGAAAGCAGAAAACTGTCGTTCCTAACATGCCACTGCTCTTAAACAATGAAAATTCCGAGAGCTAAAATAATGTTCAGCCATTATTAAGGAGTGCAACCAAATAAATGCTGAAATACAGTAAACAATGTGTTTGCAGAACCTAATCGAAACACGTTTCCGAAGAGACATTAAGAAATATTTAATTTCCCAGAAAATAAAGTCGATACTTTATTTTAGGAGATAAGTCAGTTGCATTTATGCCAGTGAAAACTAAATTAAGATGCCGTTTTGAGACAGTCAGATTTGCGCCACTGCGAAGTTTAAACTGTATGTTTGTGGAAAGATCGCATAATTAGTTCACCAAGAAAGGATTGATTTACATTTGAAAATTTAAGAATGAATAACCAATCGAGTGCTCTAACAAATAGATTAGCCCCCCCCCCCCTCTCTCTCTCTCTCTCTCTCTCTCTCTCTCTCTCTCTCTCTCTCTCTCTCTCTGTCTCTCTCTCTCTCTCTCTCTCTCTCCGTCCGAACAAGTCTCGGAAGGCCGAACGGTACCGACCGACAGCCGTGTCTTCCTCAGTCAATAGGCGTCACTGGGTGCGGATACCGAGTGGCATATGATCAGTACACTTCTCTCCCGGCCGCAGTCGCTACACCTCAACCCCGTAGCTGCTCAATTGACCTCACAAGAGCCGACTGCATCTTGCTTCCCAACAGCGCTCGGCAGAGCCCGATGGCCACCCATCCAAGTATTAACCAAGTGCGACAGTGTTTAACTTCCTTAATCTGACGGGAACCGGGATTACCACCGCGGGAAAGCCTTTGGTAATTCGGTTTAATTCTCCGGACAGTTATGCCATACAGTTAAGGTATATTTGAATGAGCATCGTTTTGTATTCAGTTAATATTCAGGACGATGTAAATCGCTTTTTCTTTGATATCACAAAAACGGGAGAGTGTAGAAATGTTTACATGTGAGATGATAGTTTTGTGTGAATGAGTCACTTTCAACGTAACAGTGAAAATAAGTTCTTTTGGCTTAGTGTATTAGCAGCCAGTGAAACAAGTTTTGAAGAGGCCTTAGCTTGGTCTGCTAATGTCACAAAGTGATTATGGGTGTCATCTAAAAATTCTTCAATGGAGCACTGTACTGAAATATTCGATGAAGATTGTTTCACTTCCACAGTTATCGCCAGAGACGTACCAGGAGTTAGCGAGTTAACTGGAGGCCCCTCCGTCGCCTCCCTCGCAAGTGCTGCAGCACGGACGGAGACTGAGCTCGGAGCCCCGTCTTGTCCCAGCCATTAGTGTGCTGCCGGAAGAGTGGCTGTTGAGCCCTGATTTCCCTGGAGGACGATGAGGCAGGCTGGCGCCTGGACCTTCCTTACCATCCAACTACTCTTGTAACCACCACGCCATTGTTCTTTGTCTACTTCTACAACGCGTGTATAGGTTTTTTTTTTTTTTTTTTTTTTTTTTTTTTTTTTTTTTTTTTTTTTTGTCGAGATGCCAAGTCTTCTCCGCTGTAGCACTCTTCCTTTGGAGTGTTTCAGCTTTTCTGTCATCAATATTATCGTTTCGTTTTCCAGATACTAGTGCATAATAAGGAGAACTTTTTAAGTGAGATGGTACGAATAAGACAAAATTATAGTAGTTGCATTAAGATAAACAGACTAACGCGAGTGAGACCGGCGCTCTGAGGGTTTTGCACAAACCTAATTACGTGCATGGGTAGTTCATCTACAGGTTTTGCTGAGTGACTTCGCGAGTATCGAAAGCCTTGACATAAACGGTCGCAACGTTTGACTGCGTTCACTTAGAAGCCTCAGCTTTTTGCTACGTCAAGAGATCATAGATCTCACTACGTGATATAAATTTCATCTTCGTGCCTCTACCTGTTAGTGAGAAAAATGTGTCTTAACAGCCAGACAGACAACGCATGACCAAACTATGTTTTTAGGCGATGTAATTATACGCTAACAATGTCCGGATGTTTTATTTTACTTTTACTGTGAAACACTGATTCATCCCAGATTTCATGATTGCAGGTCAGCGGGAACTCCCCTTTAAGATGAATGAGTGAGTTTTCGAGTATCAATATGTGACATAAACGGCTGTATCTTTTGACTCCCTTGATTTAGAATGTTATTGGTATTATATATAATTGAATTTAGATGAAAATTTTTGAAGTTAGTCCGTAATTCCATTATAACCAGAAGAACATTAATTCGGCGGTGTTTTAAACAAATACAACCAGTAGAAGGACATCATATGTACTGATGAGAACAGAGGCTCATCCATTGTGAACACATAGTGTGGAAAGGTACTGTATAAAAGACGGAATTAAGTAAATGTTTGTGGAGAAATCTGCTCATAGTCAACTTTACTCATTTCAAGTGCACACAGTATCTTAATCCATTAACAAACAAAAAATGTAACGGGGAAGATTTCCGCAGCAACAGCCGAAAATTTTCATCACGCTAAATAACTTGAACTGGGTAATACTTATTTTAGTGGACACAACAACTTTAAAACGTTCTTGAAAACCGTTTTTATTGCTAAATCATCCTCAGAGTTGTTCCTGCACCCGCGTCTGTTCCTGTAATAGGCTTCGATGCAGTAAAAATTATACTTGCCATTGTCCGTCATAAATAAGTCACACACTGCTGGTTTCCGTTATAGCTTGTCAGCTGCAATGGAAACAATTTTATTACGATAAGCCCAGAAATACGTTAATAGTAATACATATTTTCTGCGTCATTAATGGTGACCTGAATAACATCTGTATGGATAACTGGATTTGTTCCCAAAAATATAGCACGATCATGTGCCATTGACTCCTAGGTATCTGAGCATTGGTTGATTAGATTTCTGCCAAAATGCTAGCTTGTTTCCTTTGTAAGTGCTTACCTTAAAAATATCTAAACTATTTAGAGAGAGTATGCTCACAAACGATAAATCGTTAATGTACAAGTTGTATAAAATATCTATGCAAAATCTCAGCTTCAGGACATCTAATCACACTCACTTATTTATAGCTGTTGATTCAAGGGAACATTTCCAATCGTGAATGACGCTTTCACAACAATATGCGCGTGTAATAGCAACTTGAGCACCACCTTGCTTTGCAGATACTATTTTCCTTTCAGTTTTGGCGTTTATATGTTTATTATTCCTAAAACAGTCGTTACTCATGTTTATGACGTGAAGTGATTAGACGTAGGCTATTAAAATCTTGTCGGAGTATGAACATGATGACTGATAGGGATGGCTCGGGTCTTGTGCAGTAGCTGACGATTTTGATTCCGGTTGAGTGTGCCAGTCATTAGTCAGTGCAAGCTCTTCCACAGCTAAGAAATTATGCCGTATCAACAGTTCTCCCCTTAAATGAGAAACCAATATCTAGTACGGTAAGAACACTTGCATGTGTGGCACATTATTAACTCGCGTTTATATCTAACGAGACAAGAAACATTCTCAGACACTAATATAAGGTGCTAAGAATACTGATGGGCATAGATTAAGGAACTGGGAGCTATTCAGAGCGTGAAAGGTCGATGAAATTAATATTCTTCGGAGCAAACCATTAATTCTTCACTCATGTATTACACCTCACGTTTTGTGAGAAAATACGTTGGGAGCACACAGATGTCGATTAAATAACGAAATCAGGTAAGACGATGGTAAAAACTTGAACTAAAGGAAAGTAAATTATACATTTGGCACCTACGTACTGCAGCGTACGCGAACAGTTCAACAGCCTTAACGACAATATAGTCAAGATTGCTCCACACTCCTAAACTAACAACAATGAATCTAATTGGTGCACAGCAGAATGAACCACTAAAAATGTTAGAGAAATATTTTCAATATAACTTTAACCCCAATAAATTAAGAAATGCATACATATGATAATCATAGAAAAATAGTTATTGCAGCACGATAAGAAAAAAGAGAAAAGCAATTGTCTTAACTCTGGACTAATCAGGGAATTAATAGTAAAATAAATCAGTGGCTTTATCCAGAACTAGAACACTCAGACAAACGAACAGGAAGATAACAATGAAGAACTAACAGCTAAATCTATAAAGTAAAAAGTGTAGGAAACAGCATAAAATCCACGAAATGAAACAAAAATTACACTGCCATCGTCATGGATATACAGGGATATAGCAATAAAACGAAGATCAACTATTAGAATACGATGCTAATAAACCATAGTCTGATTAAACGCTGATATTCCAAAGTATACTTATTATCAATTGTTCTTGTGATGAATATCCAATGATTCCATTCTTAAAATATCACTGTTATGACAGAAATGACTACTTCAGTGAAATACTAATACCAATGTCGTAATAACTATTGTACGTAGTGAAAATCTCGCACAGGACTAATAATTATCAAATGCTGCTCGTTTATTCTACAACAAATTGCACTACACACTCAAAGTCGTTCTTAAGATTTTGTTACAGTATATCATTTTGTTCTCAGTTTGCATCAGGGAAGGAAGAACAACATTGACATGAAGTGTACCACCTTTTAAGTGAGTTTTGAACCTGCGTTGACTTCAGGAAATGAGTATCATGAAACATTAATACCAAGGTGGTGCTGAGGTGGAAACTCTGATCCCTGTATCGTTCATTATGAGAAAGAGAGAGAGAGAGAGAGAGAGAGAGAGTTTAATCACTTGCATAGTGCGCGATAAGAGCTAATGTAATTTACATGCAAATGCAGTCGAAAAAATAAATTCTTGAAGACATAGTCACAGCTTACACAATATTTAATCGAAATTTCAAGAAAATATCAGCTGAACTTTGTAGAAAAATTCTGTGCCACTCAAGAAAGTAAGTCGATTCTCATCTTTGCTAGACACATTGTGTGTTGGTATTAGATTCAACTGTCCCATCCGCAAGAATAATTCTGGACCACCGGTAAATCTAAATGAAAATGCAGATGTTTTCGAACGGTAATTCAATTTTTGACTTATAAATCTGGAGCATGATTTGTAAGTTTCCTGGAACGGAAGGAAGGGTAACATCGGCCCTAATTGTTCTCATTTGTAGCGTTAGCGAGACTCAGCAGAACGCGAATGGACTTCGCTCCCCGTTGAATTCTTCGGGAAACTATGAATGCGGTAGTTCACAACACATCAGAAAGTCGTAAATCACTGTGCGAGGCGTGGAAAGCGGAGAACTTCTTTCCGAGCGTGAAATGAAGTGGCACAGTGCGAAATTTTCTGGCCGTAAAAAGCGGGCCTCAAGGAAAACTAATTTACGGTCATCCATCACGAGCTGCGGCGGCATGTCCGTCCTCTGTCTGAAGCACGACTTATTGATTAACGTCCGTAGAATGCAGAATGCTAGGGAAACGTGCCACCATACGAGAAGAAGTGCAAGGTAGACGTAAATCACTTTTCGTTTGCTGGCATCACCATTAGCAGTACCATCGCAGGAGTAATAGCAATATTGCAAAAGCCGTCGTTGGGCAACCGAGGAGTAAACATCATTGGAGAAAGTTATATCATGTTTTTTTAAGCGTGAAAGAAAGACCATCAAACCAATGAAGGTTATATAGATGAGTTATTGATCCTCATGCAGTTACATAATTTAAGTTTTAAATCACAATTTTTGTATTCTCAACAACTTCTTCATGATACTTCTGTAGTGATCTTTGCAAAAGTTTGCGTACATATTCTGCGGTCATTTTACGGTTGTGCGACGACAGCAGCGATTAACACATTCGTAAAATGTAGCTTAATATGTTTACTGTTTCCTATATAAATAAAATTGAAGGGAATTAAATTACATTAAAATATCTCATGCAGCCTACTGATCTTACAAATTTACTCCCCTTGACTAAGGTGGCCAGAAGTTAAGAAATTCGACTCACTTTCTTGAAAAGTAGGCTTCAGTCGTCCTACTACGCTCATGATTAGAGATTTCCTTGGTTTTGGTAATTCAACGAAAGAGAACGTCATAACTGTACTCTTGAAAAGGACAGAGCCGATTTCTTGCAGCATCCTCCACTTTTTCGAGATGTGTTGTCTTCAGACACCAGAGATGCCGTATTCCAGTGCGAAGGTTTCACACTTCACAGATGATGGTCGTTCATTTTTGGCCCATGCGTACTTACTCTGTGAAAGCATTAGTTGCGTAATTTTATAAACACACCTTGTATGATTGAGGTTTAATCTTTTTGTATTAACATCATCCCGTAACAGGTGGATCGATACTAAAGACATAGTGACCACTAGTTGCCACAAATCATCTAAGGTGTCTTGAAGGCTACCCTCCATGCATTGCAAAGGTAGTATTCTAGACAGGTTTATTCGTGTCGGATGTCCATTACCCCACAACAGCTGGATAGACACTAAAGACATAGTATACAATTATGGGGAATAAACCCTCCAAGCATGTGGTTACATAATACGTTTTGATGGCTGCACGTCTTGCATGGTAAAGATAGTACTTTTGGCAGATTTACAGTTGAATTACACTTACCTGGATGTTTCTGGCCTAGAGTGAAGCTGCAGAAGAGGCTGGTGGGTAGTGATAATGAGATTAGTCTGCCACATGAGACTGCAAGGAGCATGATTTATCATGCAATGTGAGTGAATATTCAGCAGAACGCCACGAGATAAATCGAATGTTAGCTGATAAACGTAAGTAAATACGTGGAAACAGGAGTAAGGCAGCATATTGTAGCATTCCCAGTTGATAAAACATGCCAAGTGTAGCACTATGCCGATTTTGTATCTCAGTGACAAACTGATTCATAAATTTTACACATTCCTGCTATAATAGGCCCAAGATATAAGATCACTGAGGTGTAATACAACCCCATAAATCTTCCAGTGACTGTACATGCATTAGATCACTTTAAGTTGAGTATTATAGACCTGAAACGCAATTTAGTTGATTTTTGTATTGCAGCATTGGTGTAAGGCATAAAACTGATGCACATCACTTTGCAGCAGCAGCATAATGTGAAAGCACAGCACAACTACAAGTTCCTTAAATCGATAGGCTTGTAACTCCACGATGACGTCACTCGATGTATTAGATCCACTTCAGTATGGTCAACTGTTAGACGTATTTCTCCCACAATCATCATATTCTGTATCAGGTGCGAGCGTCTGTGTGTTTGTTTCCTCTCTCTCTTGCAAAAATTTAGTTTCGTACCTGGTACAAAACTTGTCATGTTTGAGAGACCTGGCATCCAAGCCAATAGTAATTTCTCTGCCCTTATGTCTAATGCGACATTTATGTTTCGAGAAGTCAGGAACTCTGTCCTTCTTACACAACATATCTAAGCCTATAATGAAATTATTAACTAGATTCTGGACCACGAGGTATGGCCATTGTACTGTTCCATCACCTATCTTAACGGTCACAAAACCGGTTTCGTAACACTACAGACTTATTACATACGGCAGTTAAAATCTTATGCTTTTGAACAGGAAACTCTGGTACAGGTTAAAATTCTGTAATTCTCTTATATAAATTATATGACAAAACACTCACAGCCACTCATGTGTCCAAAACAATACAGGTTGGAATACCTCCTATTATACCAGTAGTTGTAGATAAAACTGTATCATTGCTAGATGAACGACATTGTGTTTGTTGTTGCAGCATTTTTGTGTGCGCTGTCGCTTGTTCTATGTAATATGTTACGATTATTGTTCATAATGGGGTGTTTCTGCTGATTTATTTACGTGTACTGGTTTGCGGTAGGAAGCTGTTGATTCTGCTGCGCTACGTAACCGACAGCGGCCGGCGCGCCAGGATAAAGTTGACTAGCCGGCGCGTTTTGCATGGCAGCGACGTAAGCATTGTAGTACCTGTTTTGCCGTGCGGAACATTGATCCTCATATAACATATCAACAGAATCAATCACACTTGGAAAATATTCTTCATCATTTGTCTGGAATGTGCAGTAACATCTCTTTTATGTTAAAAGACTATCTGGCTTTCAGTGCTCGAAGTACATAGCGCGTAGCTACAGGTTCATCAAGAAAGTGTCTCACTTTTAAATAATTCTCAAAATATCGGCGCAACTGGCTGTGTTTAGCAATGAAAGGCTCTGGTTCCACAATCTGTTTCCTAAGACGTTCTAGTACCGACTTTGACCAAAATTTCGCCAAGACTGCTCTTGCAAAATGGTCATTAGTCACGCAGCTGTTGGCTTAATTAAAAGCCCGGACAGTTGTTCACCCTGAATGTAACCTACAACTTAAGAAATTCTCTTTCGGTCACTCCATGCTCTTGGAAACGCTTTTCTAAACGCTTTCAGAAAAATTACAGGATGTACAGTACGTTTTTCTGGGATGAAAGGTTCAAATTGTCAATGTTTAATCAGACTATCTTCTTTCGCACTGCAATGTTCATTGACATATTTGACTTCATTGACATATTTGACTTAGTTCATATCGTTCCCTCTGGAACATAGGCAGTGACGAAATTCCTCCACCTGTTACGATTTCTAGCGAGTCTCTTCACTTCACTCTAGGTTTTCCCATCCTCTGCAGCTTACGTCTCGATTGTCCTTTTCCAGGTCTGTTTAGGACGACAACGTTTTCTAACTCATTGAGGGTTCCAGTCCAACGCCATTCTTTCAACAGATCCATCGGGTTTTCTTAATGTATGCCCAATCCTGTTTCATTTTCTGTCCTCTATTTGTATATTGATTAGTTGCTGAATTGTCTCCCTCCAAAGATCATCATATATCATTATATCTTGCCCCATCACATTTAAAATACGCCGGAGACAGCGGTTGATAAAAACTGAGAGCTGATCTGTGATGTGGTTAGTCACCTTCCAAGTATCACCACCATACAACAGAACAGTCTTCACACTGCTATTGAAAAGCCGGAGTTTGGTCTTCTTTGAGATGTTCCTATTTCTCCAAACAGGGTAGAGTTGTACAAACGCACCATTTCTATGTGGATGCGACTACGGACATCCTCCTCAGTGCCTCCTGTAGTCTTAACCATACTTCCGAGACAGAGGAAAGATCGGACATGTTCTACGTCCTCTGCATTAATGGCCAGCCTATTTGTGGTGTCCGGCCGGTGTGACCCTGATGTTGTAGGCACTTCAGTCTTGAACCTCACGACCACTACGGTCGCCGGTTCGAATCCTGCCTCGGGCATGGATGTGTGTGATATCCTCAGGTTAGTTGGTTTTAAGTAGTTCTAAGTTCTAGGGGACTGATGTCAGTCAGATGTCAAGTCTCATAGTGCTCAGAGCCTATTTCTGATGGTCGAATTTATCCGCATTTCTGTGGTTTTGCGAACATTTATCTTGAGGCTTGCAACTTCTGCCTCTCCCAACCTGGCCACTTTCTTTTCCATCTCTCGATATCGTTGTGCCATTAAGCAGATACAGTCTGCGAAATATAGATCTTCGAGCCTATCCCGCATCCCCCATTGCACACGTCTCCTCCGGCCCCCATCACTCTCTGCAGTACCATGTCCAACAACAAAAGGAATATGTTGTCGTACTCCAGAATTAACTTGGGAATGCTCTGTTAGTTCTCCATTATGTAGTACTTAGCATTAATAGTCTTAATACATTTCCTTGATGACGTTGATAATCTTCGTTGGAATGCAATATTATGAAAGATTATACCACATGACTCTTCGACTGACTGTTGCCACTCCGCACTTTGTTCCAGAATAATTCTGAGAGTATTGCTAAGGCCCACACAGCTTCGAAGTTTTCTAAATCCCGCTTGCTCTCTCCTCAGCTGTGCTTCCACAGAATCCTTAATGCAGTTTAATATGATCCTGGAAAGTACCTTACTCGGTATTGACAATAGGGTAATGCCCCATAAGTTTCTGCAGTTAGTAACATCTCCTTTTTAGGGTATTTTCACGATGATACCTCGTTTCCAATATGTTGACAGGTTCTCCTCTCTCCATATCTTCTGTAAGAGGATGTACAGTAACTCGATAGTGGTTTCCAAGTCTGTTTCCAGCATCTCAGATGTTATATTATCAGTTTCTGGTGCCTTCCCATTCTTGATATGCTTCGGTTCTATCCGAATTTCTGTTTTCGTAGGTGCATTTACACTAATGCTGGGACGAGGATCATTGTTGATTGGTTTCACTGTATTTATTGTAGTGATCGGCTAGTGAATGGAACGGAAAGTACTGCCCATAACCGTCACTATTGTAATTAGGTGTCATGTGTACGGGTGTGTGCTGTTGCTGCAGTGAGGTGTGTGTTCTGTACGGAGGGTACGTGTCATACATGTATCTGTTTTCACTACCAAAGCGAGTATTTTCATTATTGGCATTACTACACTCCGGTCGTATGTCGTCGTTTAGTTGTCTGCTGTGCTGCGTTCGAATGAGCTTCCTCAGCTACGACATGTTTATTAATTTTGGCAAATTTGGCTACGGTGTCGTGCACAGCCGTCGGTAGTTTTTCCTCTTTGCATTGGTCAAAAGATTTGTTTTTCTTTTCAACTCAGTCATGAAATTCTTTATTTATGTTGGCAAAATGGTTATTAGTGTGTCACTGTAGTTTGTCTCTAACTTGTTTAACCATAGTGTTAACTTTGCCTTCAATTACAGTAATGTGTCTTTTTGTTGTGTAAAGAACTGACCGATTATATTTCACTTGAGCGGCAACAATTTCGCATGTAGTGTTTAAATGTTTGCCTTCAGTTTGACTATCTTTTACGTCTTTAGCAGTTTTCCTGCTGTAAGTTCAATTAGGAAAATTTTGAGTCAAGTTCGGACACTTGTCCGCTCAGTATCATGTTCATTCTTACACACTTACACACAAAGTATCATTACAAGGTCTTAGAGCTCTTAATTCAGCCTCAACCTAGCCACGTTTTTAAAACTGTCATGCGTTCGTCAATGTCTTTGTAGTTTTAAGTCATTTGCTTCATAACAGCGTCACACATACCGCCAATATTTATCAATTTAAACTGCTGAGCCCCCGCGATGTCGTTTGACGTGACGTCATGGACAAGAATGGGCTCTGAGCTGGATTTAGCTTTCTCACTAGTGGTCGGCATATTTACGAAATTTCCGTCACTATGCATGTTAACTGCTGATTGTTAATTACTACTGGAGACAATTCTGGAATCACTGTCACTGTTTTGTTCAGTGTCCAAGTCAGATTCGACTTGCGTCTGTTGTCTGTCATGTTCAATTTTTCCTAATTGATGACGTGTTACCACCATGTTAAACGTAATGTATATTACAAGGAAAACCTTTGAACGCTTTTGAAAATGAATTCATGAAATTAATTTCATGTGGCACCAATGTTGACTTAATTGGGCAAGAATTTCAGTGAATGATGAAATAATCAACATTAATGGCTGCTTGCGATTTTACGGTGCCTATGACACAATTCGGTGATTGTGTGGAGTGGTATGACTGTATTAATGTAATAAACTGTATGACAAAAATAATTGGGGATACGTGATCTTGCGCAAACGTGACTGATACGGTTGCGGAAAATTTTGACAAAGCTAGGAAGCAGGCTTAATTTACTAAAAACGCTTGGACTAGCGTGGTAATGTAAAAATACAAAGTCTTACTAGGATCGAAGTATGCAGTGTATTCCAGGTCTCATCCACAATTTCAATGTTCGTCTTTTTGTTCGATCTCTGCAAATATTCAGTGGCAATGGCTGGACAGATATGATCTCATTATCCATACAATAAAGTAAAGGAATGTAGCAAACACAATATAAGGTCCAGTCACGAAGTCACTAGTTCGATTTATCGGCTTTTCCGGTCTGGTTTGAGAATATCAGAGAACAGAAAATAATAATTGGTAATGATAATAGTAGGTGATCGGAGTACAATTTTTGATTGTACATAATACAAACTTTAGGCACTTGACAATGGCTTTTGCCTAAGGTCCATTCATTGTAGGTTTGACCATGAGTGACTGTTCTGAATATATATTTTTTTGCCACACTTGGTAGATTGAGTAATTCCAAAGTTTTGGCTCGTGCTGCGCTATTCATAAAGTTTGTAAAACGAAACCTTTAACAATGCCAAGACGCCGTTTTATTGGAACAGTAGCTTGCAACATAAATTAAACACCAGATAAAATAATGCCATTGGATTTACAAAGCATTATACTACATTCAATTACATATACACTTACATTAATTCATTTGCTGTGTGTAACTATGAGTACGGCTAGTGAGATTGCGTCTCAATAAAATAGAATAATGTCGGTGAGCCAAATAATTATCTGCAGACGTGGCAAATATGCGTCCAACCTGGACCGGTTCAAGAAAAAAAATGCTGCCGTCTTCCCGGTAAGACTACTGAACTGCGTAATTATTCTAATGTTTCAGCGGTTGCCCGCCACAATCGATACAACCGCTAATACTAATTAATATCTTAACTAGTTCTTTATTTATATTCTGAACTTATATCTACGTTTTTGCAGTACATCCATGCCCATTCTATAAATATGTCTTTGAAACACCTAGCTCAGCCTTGTAAACTAGAGAACAATACGAGCATAAATATCTTCTCAGGAAATAATCCCAAAACGGGAAAGAAAGTGATTTCATTTTGCCAATTACAAGGCTTATGTCCTTTGATGTGAAAGACATCTTCATTTCAGCCCCTCCTGATGACAGAATAACTGAGAGCAGAGGTATTTCAAATGGAATTAGAGAATTATAAATATAAATCATATAAAGAATCACCAAGATAAACTACTTTCAATGTAACAATTCACTCAATTTACGACAGAATGATGTGCCTATGGTTTAACAGAAAAGAATTTCTGAAGTAATAATTGATACAAATATTTATAAACTCTATTACTGGCGCAGATTTGGGTAGGTCTAATAGTCAAATCATATCAATATAAGAACAGTTTGCATATTGAACCTTTAAGTTTTAAAGAAAATGGAAACATAAGGAAAAAAACTACTTTCAACTCAAAGGACAAGTAATGCATCAACAGAAAAAGCTTCATTGTGGTCAGGAAGGGATCAGACATGAAAAAAAACGAAATTACACCCCCACATTCGTAGAAGTTTGCAACCATCTGACATATAGTAGTTAGATAATGGAGACCACCTCCAAACGAATGTAACTACTACCAAAATCTACACATAAGCATCAACGTCCCACTGTATGTTAGTTACAAGTGCAACACATCAAACAAGCAACATAGCACCATTAAAAAATGATACAAACAAAATACAGCAAAAACAAGAACTGTCTAAATACGCCAAACCATAACAGCATCATAAAATGCTCACCCACACTGCGAAACTCAGAAGACAACTCAAAAGTAAAATGGCACGCCATAAATGTCCTCAACCAAATTACACACAATAATTTTAACATCTCCTGAAGACAAAGAATTAATATATTTTCAATACAAAAGTACAAAACAGAAGAAATTTAAAATGTAACAGAAGAGGAAGAAGAATACAGTAGTTCAATAATACATGAATTAAAATATATTGGCTATAAATCTAAATGATTCCAAGAAATTTTATTATCGGGTACAAAGTGCATATATGGCTATTGTAGAATGAACATAAGCACTTTACAAATAGGAAAATCTAATAAAAGATCACCTCAACATAAAAGTAGATATGGTACTCTCATACCATAACAGCAACAGAAAAAGGATCTTAACTTTATGCTCAATTCCAAAAAAGCAAAAGTGGCCGACTACCGTAACGGCAGCACATGGGAAAATATTTTTCTTCATCATTAAAATAATTTTACTTCTCAGCACATGATGCATTTCATGTCACAGATCGGTTGAAATGGTTCTCTCTAAACATGACACATGATAATAACTGAAATTATTTTGTTAATCAAGAAACGTGTTTTACCACTTAGTGATTTCTTTCTTTGAACAAAAACATTGGCACTGAAGTGATCCTTCGAGAAACACAGTCTATATTGAGGTGAAAGCAATCAAGCCTAAATGACATTAACCATTAACAGTCAGTTTTCTCAGATGATCGTCACACATTTTCTTGATTAACTTATAACTATTTGAAATACTCATCCTCGGTGTTTATAACCGCTTTGGCTGTAATTTTTCCGGTTTCGTGGAGCTAAAAGCCACATCTTCAAGTGACATATGATTAAAATGTTATAGCGGAAAGGCTTGGAATCTTTTTTCCCAAAAATCGTTGTCCGTCAAAACAAAACACCTATTTGAAATACAGTTAGTTGCACGTAGTTATTACCAGTAGCTAAACCATTGCTAAATGTAATTTGAGATATATTGGTAACTTGTATCTGCAAACTTCCGCACTCATTGTAAATTACTGCCACTGATAGCTTTGCACCTTATCATCGACTTGCTTTCAGTGTTGTGACTGATTTTATTAATCACTACTACACCATTTATCATCATTGTGCTTCATGGATGTGTGTTGACATAAAGGAGTGTTTTGAACAGTTTAGGTTAAATTACATGCACTTTTCGTTCCATCTGATCCATAGTGAGGATGCAAAACGTGTCGTAAAACAAGAATACAAGATAAAACTTGTTGTGGAAAACAAATATCCTGATGCACCATCCTCACCCCACAAGTGAAGCGATCGTCATGGATCTGGAATCAGCAAAAAGTTTTCAAAATTCTTTCATTTAAAAGTGAATATATACTAAACTGAAGAATCATTTCACAACAATTATTGACAATGATCGCAACACTGCACTAAATTTGAACCGAAGACTGTCTGTACTGCCACTCGCATTATTTGAGATTAATAGTCAGGACTGGCGGCCAAACTTTTCCGACATAAGAAGTGACCCTCATTCTGCCAACGGCCTTTCCAAAGAGGGATGAAGAGCGTACAGAGGTTAACGCACTCTGTTGTTATTAGAGTAGGAATTCATCCTTAAAGGCGGAAGAGACAGCAGTGATCAATGGCATGAGGTCGCAGAAGGCAGTGGAGACCACTGTATTAAATTCTCATAAAGTATATCCACAGGAAATGTGACCTATAGTGGAAAAAGTGTCATGATGATCTCTCAATTGGCAAAATATTCCGGAATAGTCCCCCATTCGAATCTCTGGGAGGGGATACCAAAGGAAGAGATGATCACGAGTAAAATACTGAGTAACCAACGAAAATATAACGTCCTAAGAGATGGGGCGTGGGATATAAGAAGTTGTAATGTGGTAGGGAAGTTAGAAAATGTGAAAAGAGAAATGAAAAAGGCTCAATCTACATATAGTAGCGGACAGTGAAGTGAAATGGAAAGAAGACAAGGATTTCTGTTCAAATGAGTATAGGATAATTTCAAGAGGAGCAGAAAATGGTAAAACGGGGGTAGGATTCATTATGAGTTGGAAAGTAGGGCACAGAGTGTGTTACTGCAAACATATGAGACATAGGGTTGCTCTTATCAGAATCAACAGTAAAACAACACCGGCAACGATACCTCAGCTATACATGCTGACGTCACAAGCTAAGGATGAAGGGGCGGAGGAAGTATATGAGTATATTGAAAAGGTAATAAAGTATGCAAAGGGAGATGGGAGACTGGAATGCAGTTGTATAGGACGGAACAGATGAAAAGGCTACAGGAGAATGGCTATGGGGCAAGAAATAAAAGAGGAGAAAGACTAACTGAGTTCTGTAATTTATTTCAGCTAGTAATAACGAATACTTTGTTCAGTTACATCATGGTCACACAGAGATTATGAAATTAAATACTCGATTTTAAGGCGTACCTAGTAACGGATATAGATTCAGATCACAATGTGGTAGTTACGGAGAGTAGGCTGAAGTTTAAGAGATTAGTCATGAAGAATCAATATAGAAAGAAATATGATACTAAAGTAATAATGATTTACGAGGTATGCTGGAAGATAGATACAGCAATAATGAATAGGTAGGTAGCAAGTATGGTTGAAGAGGAATTAGCATACCTAAAAAAGGTAATCATAGATGGGGAAAAATACATAGGTCACAGAAGATAACTGCACAGAAACCATGGATAACAGAAGAAATATTTCAATTGATCTAAGAAAGAAGCGAGTACAAAAATGTTGGCGAAAATACAGGATTGCAGATATACGGGTCGCAGAGGAAAGAAATAAAGAGGAAGTGCAGGAAAGCTAAGGTGAAATTGTTGAAAGAAAACTATACAGTAAACGAGACAGAAACAACTGTCGGAAGAACTGACTCAGCTTATAGGAAACTCAAACCAGCCTTCGGTCTAATTAAAAGCAAGAATGCTAACATTAAGTGCTACGGGAATTCCATTGTTAAATGCAGAGGAGAGAGACTGGATAGGTGGAAAGAGCACACTGAAAACCTCTATGATGGGGTGGATTTGTCTGATGTGATAGAAGAAGAAACAGGTGTCGCTTTAGAAGAGATAGGGGATCCAGTATTACAATCAGTATTTAAGAAAGCCTTGGAAGAGTTGAGACCGAATAAAGCGGTAGGGATAAATAACGTTCCTTCAGAATATCTAAACTTTCACGTTGGTGTGTAGAATGTACGAGTCTGGCAATGTACCATCCGATTTTCAGGGAAATATCATTCACACAATTTCGAAAACTGCAAGAACTGATGAGTGAGTGTATTTATCGCTTAATCAGCTTAACAGCTCATGCACCCACGTTGCTGTCAAGAATAAAATACAGAAGAATGGAAAGGATAGCTGAGGGTGTGTTAGATGACCCTCAGTTTTTCTTTAGCAAAGGTAAAGGCTTCAGAGAGTCAATTCTGACGTTTCGGTTGATAATAGAAGCAAGACTAAAGAAAAATCGAAACATGTTCATAGGATTTATCGACCTGGAAAAAGTGTACGCTAATGTAAAATGGTGCAAGATGTTCGAATTTCTGTGAATATTATTGATAAGCTGTAGGTAGAGACGAGTAAAATACAATATGTACAAGAGTCAAGACGCAATAATAAGAGAGGACGACCAAGAATGAAGTGCTTAGAATAAAGAAAGCTTAAGACTGGGAGTAGTCTTTCGCCCTTACTATTCAATCTGTGCATCGAGCAACCAGTTAAGGAAACAAAAGAAACTTTCAGGAATGGAAATAAAATATAACGTGAAAGTATATCAATGGTACGATTCGCTGATGACGTTGCCACCGTGAGTGAAAATGAAGAAGAATTACATGATCTGCTGAATGGAACGAACAGTCTAATAAGTAGAGAATATGGGCTGAGAGTAAACTGAAGAAAGTCGAAAGTAATGAGAAGCAGCAGAAATGAGAACAGAAATTTAACATGAGGGTAGATGGTCATGGAGTACATGAATTCTGCAGCCTAGGCAGGAAAATAGCCAATGACGAATGGAAAAAGGACATGAAAAGCAAACTAGCATTGGCAAAAAGAGCGTTCCTGTCCGAGAGAAGTCTACTAGTATCAAACTACCCTAAGCCATAATTTGATGAATAAACTTCCGAGAATGTGCGTTTGTAGCGCAGTTCTGTATGGTAGTGAAGCATGCTCTGTGAGAAAACCGGATAGAAGAGAATTGAATCATATCAGTTGTGGTGCTACAGAAGAACGTTGGAAATTAGATGGACTTATTACTTAAGGAAAGAGGAGGTTCTCTTCAGAATCAGAGAGGAAAGGAATCTGTGGAAAACACTACAAATGGAAGTTTGATAGGACATCTGTTAAGAGATCATGGAATGACTTCCGTGTTACTAGAAAGAGCCGTAGAGGGAAAAAAAACTGTAGAGGATGACAGAGATTGGAATACATTCAGCAAATAATTGCGTACGTAGATTCCAAGTGCTACTCTGAGATGAAGAGGCTGGCACAGGGGAGGAATTCTTGGCGGTGCGTATTAAACCAGTCAGAAGACCGAAGACTCAAAAATATAAAACACACTGATTCACATAAATTAGTTCTACCAAGTATTTCATCAATGGAATAGAAGGAGATGGTCACCAATAAATCCTTGGATTGCATTGGTACTTAAACGTCTATGGCTGCTAGAACGTTAATGAAAATGTGTGCTCCTCTTTAACTGACACCTTTTGGAATCAAAGTAAGTGACTTTACGACTCTTGGGAGTTTATTCTGCTTTCCAGTATTGACTCCATGAATTGAGCTTTTGGTTCGATAAAGAGATACCTTTTTGGTTGCTTCATTTCATGGATGTGATTCACTGTCCAGTTACTCTATTTTCTTGTAGGTCACGATGACAATAAAGCAAATTTAGGAAGGACTCACTCTGATGTTTCCATTGAGATCTCGGGATATACTGACTCTGACTATTCTTTGCTTTAAGACCAGGAATACCGATATGACTGCCTACAATGTACACAGAATATGCCTGTAATTAACGAGAGATACTGTTTGTCTGCTCACCCATTACCATTTAATGTGACTCCGATGATTCTCTGTACGCCAAATATATTACAACACTCCTATATAATCATAGTCTGCTGAGTATTGCTAAGAACTGCCCCCTACACTCTGACATCAGATAAGATCCTGACAAAGATAGGAAGCTATCGGTTTTCATAAATACATTTAGAAGATAAAAACACATACTTAAGAAGTAAAACGCAACATAGTAAGAAGGTGTATTTCAAATTAGATTAAGTGCTACAATGTTGTTGTATAGCAGTAATTTAAGGGCTGTGTAGAAATGTCACAAGAACTACAGGCAGACATTCGGCAAAGGACTTCTTAGAGCTGTGGAAGTATGTGGGAGACACCATGCACGAAAAGAAATAACTACAAACCTATAACCATAGAAGGAATATCAGATTAGAAAAAGAAATCTTAGGAAGCGTACCAGCTATGTGAATAACAATTACCTACTTCTGAATATTGAACGTTTCAAATGAAAACATTGTAATATGATGTATTGTACCTGCGTTGCCATCGATGGTTTGTGCATCGACTAATTTTCTTTTGGAATACACATCTACGCCTAATAAACATCTTTACTTTGGAAGTCAAAGCAATGTTCATGAAAAGAGTCAACGCTCACTGTACCAGGTTCTAGGGCTTCTCCCCATTTATTTATTAATTTATTGTTCCGTGGGACCACATTATAGAGAAGTCTCCATGGTCATGGAAAGAGTCAATACATGAAATTATAACACGATTTTAGAAACAGATAAAATGATATATAAGAATCATATTGAATTGTAGATTGTAGAAACAGACAAAATGAAATATAAGAAACATATTCAGCCGACAAGTCGTAAGTTTAAATAAAGAAAATCAACAATGTAACACTGGAATTCGCTTAATTTTTTATCTCTTCCAGGAGCTCCTCGACAGAATAGAAGGAGTGAGCCACGAGGAAACTCTTCAGTTTAGACTTAAAAGTGTCTGGGCTACTGCTAAGATTTTTGAGTTCTTGTGGTAACTTATTGAAAATGGATGCAGCAGAATACTGCACTCCTTTCTGCACAAGAGTTAAGGAAGTGCATTCCACATGCAGATTTGATTTCCGCCTAGTGTTAACTGAGTGAAAGCTGCTAACTCTTGGGAATAAGCTAGTATTGCTAATAACAAACGACATTAAAGAAAATATATATACTGTGAGGGCAATGTCAAAATTCCCAGACTATTGAATAGGGGTCGACAAGAGGTTTTCGAACTTACATCACACATAGCTCGAACAGACCGTTTTTGAGCCAAAAATACCCTTTTTGAATCAGAAGAAATACCCCAAAAAATAATACCATATGACATAAGCGTATGAAAATATGCGAAGTAGACTACTTTTCGTGTTGAAATGTCACTTATTTCAGATACTGTTCTAATGGTAAATAAAGCGGCATTTAGTTTCTGAACAAGATCATGAACATGGGCTTTCCACAACAGCTTACTATCTACCCGAACGCCCAGGAACTTGAACTGTCCCGTCTCGCTTATAATATGCCCATTCTGTCTGATCAAAATATCAGTTCTTGTTGAATTGTGAGTAGGAAACTGTAAAAACTGAGTCTTACTGTGATTTAGCATCAAATTATTTTCCAAAAAGCCACAAACTTATTTCATGAACTACATTATTTGATAATGTTTCAATATTACACACAAAATCCTTCACTACCAAGCTGGTGTCATCAGCAAACAGAAATATTTTTGAATCACCTGTAATACTAGAATGAACATCACTACCACTCTCAATATTGCGGAAAATTACCTTCTGCTTTCTGTTCTTAAAGTAGAGGCGAACCAATTGTAAGCTACTCCCCTTACTCCATAATGGTCCCACTTCTGCTTTAATATTTTGTGGTCAACACAGCCAAAAGCCTTCCTTAAATCAAAGAAAACACCAAACGTTCGCAGCCTTTTATTTAATCCGTCCAAAACCTCACAGAGAAAAGAGACTATAGCATTTTCAGTTGTTAAGCCATTTCTAAAACCAAACTGTACATTTGACAGCAAATTATGTGAATTAAATTCTCAAGTAACCTTGTATATACAAACTTCTCGATAACTTTAGCAAACACCGATGGCATAGAAATAGGTCTACAATTGTAAACATTACCCCTGTCTCCCTTTCTAAAAGTGGCTTCACTACCGAGTACTTTAATCAGTCAGGAAACTGACCACTCCTAAAGGAAAAGTTACAGATATGGCTAAGTACTGGGCGATCATGCATGGAGCAATACTTCAGTATTCTGATAGATACCCCGTCATACCCATGAGAGTTCTTGGTCTTTAGTGATTTAATTATTAACTCAATCTCGCTCTTGTCATATCATGGAAGAGCATTTCAGGTAACAGTCTCGGAACACTTTTTTCTAAGAGCGCTATATGATTCCCTGTTGGGACTAGGTTTCCATTTAATTCAGCTCCTATATTCAGAAAGTGATTATGAAATACTGTACATATATGCGAGTTATCACTAACACGGACATTCCCACTACGCACTGATTCTATATCCTCGACCTGTCTCTGCAGACCAGCCACTACCTTTACGACTGACCATATGGTTTTAATTTTATCCTGAGACTTAGGTATTCTATCTGCATACCATATACTTTTTGCCTTCCTAATAACTTTTTTAAGCACCTTACAATACTGTTTGTAATGGGCTGCTGTATTTAGATTGTGACTGTTTCTAACGTTTTCATATAATTGCCGCTTTGTTCCACAAGATATTCTTATCCCTTTAGTCAGCCACCCAGGCTGCCGGTTTGTGCTAGTACCCTGTTTTGAACGTTCTAATGGAAAGCAACTTTCAAACAGCACGAGAAAAGTCTTGAGGAAAGAATTATATTTATCGTCTACTGTATCAGCACTAAAACGTCTTGCCACTCTTGTTCCTTGATAAGGTTTACAGTAGTCTCTACAGTAATTGGATCAGCTCTCCTAAAAGTTGGTAACTGTATTTAACTTGTGTTGCATCACAATAATCTTTTAGACTTAAAATTTGTGCATGATCTGAAAGGCCATTAACCTTTTTGCTAACAGAATGCCCTTTTAGTAATGAGGAATGAACAAAAATATTGTCTGTGGTTCTACTGTTCCCTTGCACTCTCGTTGGAAAGAAAACGGTTTGCATAAGATGATATGAATTAAGGAGGTCTACCAGCATCCTTTTCTTTGCACAATCACTTATACAATTATTATTGAAGTCGCCATATATAACAAACTTTTTGTATTTCCTATAAAGTGAACCAAGAACCTCCTCTAGCTATAGCAAAAATGTTGAGAAATCGGAGTCTGGGGATCTATAAATAACAACAGCAACAAGTTAAGCTCCACTAAATTGAACCAGACATGCACAACATTCAAACACCTTTTCAGTGCAGTACTTTGAAACATCAGTTGACTGAAATGGGATACCATTTTTCACATACATAGCCACTCCCCCACACCGCAAAGCGCTCCTAGAAAAGCTGCCAGCCAACCTGTATCCTGGTAAAGGAAGCCTCTGAATTATCTCCTTATTTAAGAAGTGTTCTGATATACCAATAATTTCAGAGTCAACATCTATAAGCAGTTCACTAATCTTATCTCTAATACCTTGTATACTTTGATGAAATATACTAATTCCCTCATTAGTCGGATACCTAAGCTTTGTCGAAAGTGGTTTCTTTGTTACAGAGACTTCGCTTTAGCAGGAATACCTATCAGCTTACTTTAATCTAGAAAAGGTACAGCTCTAACACCCACAACTACCGGAATTTTTCCATGAGTGATCCCACCATCCCCACCTATGCTGCCACCTATAAGCTTTGCCAACCTCCCCTTTCCATACCTGTTGAGGTGCAGGCCATGTCTAGTGAAACCCGTCCTGCTGACAGACTCCACCGACACCACTGAAATATGACTGATGCCTTCTGTCATCAGTGCACCCCCAAGTCTCATGTTATTACGCGTGACGGCTATATTAAGATGAGGCCTATCGTGACGCTGAAACTGTTCCACGAAATGCACATACGTGTTGCCAGTCTGAGTGGCTACCTTTTCCAGGTCACCATCTATGTCATACTCCCCATCCCTATCAATACTATTACCAGACCCACCCACAAACACTACCTTCAGTAAAATCCCTACATAACCCCCCTATGTTAACAGTCACCTGAGCCAATCCTGCATTAGGCTTCACAATGCTGGTGACCTGGTACTCACTCCCCAAAACTTCCTGCAACTGCTGGCCTACACCTCTACCATGAGAACTACCTAACAGCAGAACCTTCTTCTTTCTCATAGACTTTGCAACTGTCCTAGCCACCGTAACTGCTGAGGTCTGCTGCATACTTCCTACATCTACAGCTAATACAGATTCCTCTCCACTAGACTCTGACAGGTGGTCATATCTATTACAAACACCAATAGTAAAACTATCTGAAAATCTCCTTCTCCTAGCAAATCTCTTGCCAACAGCCAGCTCCCATTCCCCAACACCGTTCTCCCTCCTCATCCTATATAGCTCCTGCTGTGCGTTTTTCAATTGCACCTTATAACATTTCAGCTTCCTCAACCAAATTATAACATTTCAGCTCCTTAACACCAAATTAAAACATCCCAGCTCTATCCACCAAATTATAACGTCCCAGTACTTTCTGCACCAAATTATAACATTTCAGCTCCTCAACACCAAATTAAAACGTTGCATTAGGTGGTGTCTGCTTCGTGCAAAAGGTCTTGAGTTCATATTGACAACAACAAGTAATTCTTCATTACAGACGTTTGTTTACAAACAGAACTGACAGACTCAACAACTGACTCTCCGAGCTAACCGCACTGCATATCCGAACTGAACTGGCAACTGACAACTCCTAGGTGTATTAATATCTTTCAAAACAATGAGAGTCTTTGACAATGTTTTGTTTACAATACGATAGCAATTCATGACTTAAAACTAAATTAGACATTACAGAATTTTAGTACAGATTAAAGTAAGTAAAAGGATCAGTACATATAAATTCTTACAAGCATAATTTCCAAATAGATTTTATAACATTTTTCTACCAGCTTCTGGATAACCTTCACCAAATTTGTACCGATGTTTCCAGAAATATCTTGACATTTTATTCTGGATATTTCTTGAGTGGTTTAGAACAACTATCTATATGTAAAATGATTTAAATCGTGTTTCAAAACGCAAACAAATCTTTTTAGCAATATTTCTTGATACAAATCGTCTTTCGAAATTAGATTATGAAACACTTTTCACAATTTTTCGTGTTTTTGCGATGATAATACAGAACCTCTCCATAGAAAGCTCCAGAAGTGCGCATCAAACGCTCATTTACAGACCTTCTCTCTAGCTGGTGAGTTTCCAAAAGTATCTTGTCCATATTATACGAAATAATCCAGCTCAAAACTGATAATTTATACAATTAATCAGAGCTACAGCAAACAGTGAGTCTTTCTTTTACAAAATGAAATACAATTACAAAATTTAATGAAAATAGATTACTAACACTAATATATATTTACATTAATTCTGTTTTTCTTCTTTCTGTGCAAAATGTTATAATATTGACACAGTACTATATTTAAACATCACCAAAGTTTCCCTTTACATTTTGCATATCTGTATCGACATCCCCTAAAAGTCTACAGTATCGAATACTTCAATATGTCCTGTAATGTTACACAACCCCCCCCCCCCCCCCCCATCAGCACTTCCACGTGAAACACGGAAGGGTTGATGTCCTTACATTACAAAACAGAAAAGTTTTACACATATCTTTGGTGTCTTCTTTCTTGAAGACCGGTGATCTTCTTTCTTGAAGGTCGGTGATCTTCTTCGTTAAAGGTCGGTATACGTCAATGCCACACACTGTATTTCAGTCTCATCTTCACAGTCCATATGATTTCCATATACACTGCAGGCTATCACAGGCTGCAATAGCACAGTCCGCTATGAATAGACAGCATACAGTGGTCAAACCCAGTTAAACATTGGCAAAAGCATTTAATAGTCGGTGGACCGGTTTTTAAGGACACAGAAATTTGAATTCTCTAAAGTCTAATTACTGAAGAAAATTTGCTCTAAATAATTTCTTTTAGGTAAGAGAGGATAGACTGACAGATGGAGAAAATTGATTATACAGGATCACATAATAAGTGTAAGATGCAATGCCAGAATACGAAAATGAAATATGACAATTGCATAGCTAGGGGACCTAGTGCTCGCCAAACACTTAGCACACAAAAGAATGTATGCTCCCCTGAGGAATCAGATAAATACAACATAACAAAGTATACAAAAATATCCTGGTAAGATCACATATAAAAGTCTATAAACGTCTATTATCTAAAATACTTTTCTACATTTTTTAATACAGTTTCAGTTCGGTCACGTTTCGTAGGCCAAACAGTCTGCCAGAATTTGGGTAGACTAGATGGTAAGCATTCGGATGAGGATTGTCCTGAATCTTGAAAGGTCCAATGTATATGTCAAAAAACTTTTTTAATTCACCACTGATGGCTTTACACTTCTCTTGTGTTTTAACAAGGACCAAGTCTTCAATTTTAAATTGAGTAGGCTTCAGTCTTTTGTCATGTCTACATTTCCTCTTATCACCTTGAGATTTCATGGTCTTTCTCACTATTTCCTCTCTCTCTTGAGTACTTAATGGTTTGCAGACTGGCAAATCAATGAAATCACTAATTGGATGTGGTGGTTTGCTATTATACTGTATTTCATAAGGCGAAAACCCTGTTGAGGAATGCTGTAGGCTGTTCACAACATCTTCGAATTTCTCAACATAGTCAATCCAACTAGCATGATCAGTATTGCAGTAGGTTCTAAAGAATCGCCCAATTTCCCTCATGTATCTCTCCGAAGGGTTTCCTGACGGATGATAAGCTGAAATAAGAATGTGACTTATATTTTCATCTTCAACAAAAGAGAGAATAGAAGCTTTCGAAATGTGGTGCTACAGAAGAATACTGAAGATAAGGTGGATAGATCACGTAACTAATGCGGAGGTATTGAATAGGATTGGGGAGAAGAGAAGTTTGTGGCACAACTTGACTAGAAGAAGGGATCGGTTGGTAGGACATGTTTTGAGGCATCAAGGGATCACAAATTTAGCATTGGAGGGCAGCGTGGAGGGTAAAAATCGTAGAGGGAGACCGAGAGATCAGTACACTAAGCAGATTCAGAAGGATGTAGGTTGCAGTAGGTACTGGGAGATGAAGCAGCTTGCACAGGATAGAGTAGCATGGAGAGCTGCATCAAACCAGTCTCAGGACTGAAGACAACAACAACAACAAAAGCTTTCCATACTCCAGAAGTAAATTGAGTCCCATTGTCTGATAAGATTTTCTGAGGTTTTCCAACCCTGCCAAAATAGTCTCCTCTGATTTTTGAAATAATGCTCTTACTGTTTGCCTTGCGAAGAGGGTATAGCTTAATGAATTTTGAAAAAACATCAACCATAACAAAAATGTAACAATAGCTTCCTCTGGTCTTCGGTAATGGTCCATATAAGTCGACAGCGATTAACTCAAGTTGTTCTTTTGCTAAGATGTTTTGCATCAATCCTTGAAAAGTTTGGTTGGATACTTTTACTCTTTGGCACCTGTCACAACCCGTCAAAAATTTTCTAACCCTCCTGGCTATGTTGTTAAAGTACACATTTTCTTGGATTTTCTGGATACACTTTTGAATCCCACAATGACCAAAACTTTCATGAATGTACTTGATGATTACATTGATGTACTGTTCAGGCCAACATAAATTCCATACATCGCTATCTACACTGTTTCTCTTGAATAGAATCCCCTTGTAGATTTTGTAATAATCTCCCACTTTTTCCTGTCCCTTTTTCCCTAAATAACTTTTGACCAGTTTACAGTTCTCATCGTGGTTCTGATTCCATCGGATGTCATTACAAATGTCTCTGATTTCTTGTTCATTGTCCACCCCTCTTAAATACATAATTTTTAATTCTTTTTCACATCCCGCACTGTCATCTTCAAAGTCACCCCCCACAGGTAGTCTAGATAAAGCATCAGCAACTATATTATAGGGTCCTCTAAGATATTTTATTGAGTAATTAAATTGTTGTAACAAGAGTGCCCACCTGGTAATCCTTCCATGATGCAACCTACATTCTTGAATATAAATTAATGTTTTATGGTCTGTGTAGACAACTACCTGGTTTCCCAATAAATAATTTCTGAATTTAGAAAATGCCCAGTAAATGGCCAAAAGCTCTTTCTCCGTAACAGTGTATTGCCTCTCATGTTTTTTCAAGGTTCGACTAGCAAAAGCAATAGACCTGTGTTCTATTTTCCCATTTATATTTACTTCTTAGAAAAGGTGAGCACCTAGGCCATAATCACTACTATCTGCCATAATGCAAAGAGGTAAACTTAAATCAGGACGGTACAAAATTTGACTGTTACATAACTATGTTTTTATTTCTTCAAAAGGAACTTCACATTCCTGATCCCAAACCCACATTGCGTTTTTCTTCAGCAATCTGTTAAGACTTGGAGCATTTAGAACTTGGGTACTAATGAACTTTCTGTAGTAACCGCACATCCCGAAAACTGACTTTAGTTGTTTCTTGGTTTTTGGAATTGGGAATTTTGCAATTGCCTCTAGTTTTTCAGGATCTGGCAAAATACCTTCCTCAGAAATACTGTGCCACAGAAACTTCAATTTTTTCATACCAAACTTACATTTAGATAATTTAAGTGACATTCCCCCTTTCCTTAATCTATTGCAAACCTCCCTCAAAGTATTAACATGTTCTTCCCAAGTTTCTCCAGTGATCAAAATGTCATCTACATACACAGTTAATTTTGATAAAAGATCTTTTCCCAAAACAAAGTCAAGTGCTCTAATGAATTCGGCTACTGAGACATTCAGCCCAAATGGTACCACACAATACTGGTAACATCTTCCGCCATACAAAAAGGCAGTATACTTTCTGGAATCATTTTCTAATTCTACTTGGTGAAATCCTGATGTGAGATCTAAACTGATCATGTTTTTCATTCTTTCAAATTTATGAAGTAATTCGTCTATATTCTCGGGATGATTGGTCTCTCTGTCCAGATACTTATTTAGGTGTCTTGAATCTAGTACAAGCCTGACACTGCCATCACGTTTTGCAACCACTACCAAAGAATTATTGTATTGGCTCTTACTTCTCTCAATGATGCCCCACTCTTCCATCTTTTGAAGTTCCTTTTCTACATCTTTTCTCTTTGCAATGGGTACACTATAAGGTTTTATAAAGAATGGCTCATGTGGTTTTAATCTGAGTTTACATGGATAATTCTTTACTCTGCCAGGTCTATCATCAAAAACATCACAGTAATTCCACAATAATCGTTCTAACTCTACCTTCTGTTCTTGGTTCAAATTATCTGATTCCCGTAATTTTTCTTGAACTATATCCCCATATTCTCCATCATCATAATCCTCAGTAATTTCCTCTACACAATAACCACTGTCTTTAGAAAATGTAACGTCCCTAATTTCAATTCCCTTATCAGCACAGTTTTGAACCGACATGTCAGTACTGGAACCTACTCTCGTCTTAGGATCAATAACGGTAAACAAACTCTTTCCCCAATCAAATGCTGCATTAGCTTTTAATATCCAGTCCATACCCAGCAGTACATTCTCATTTAGGTCACTTATTACAAGACATCCTTGAGTAAACTGTACATCATTTATACTGAAGGACAACAACACCTGTCTATTAACAATTTTGCTCAGTTTGCCGGTAATGCCTCTAATTTTTATTCCAACAACTGGTAATTCAACAAAGTCAGGATCATGCTTAATTATATCTCTTAATTTGCTTGAAATGGCCCTAATTGGACTCCCTGTGTCAATCAAACAATACCCTTCCCAACCTGCAGCTTTAATTTTTATGTATGGACTACCAATAGTGCTGTTCTCCCTTTCTTCCTGTTCTTCATACAAAAGATCTTCTGCTATCTCATCATACCTCTGTTCCATATTTAGGTTTTCTTTATTAGTCAATACTTTCTTCAAACTTCAAGGTCTACTGGAATTTACTGGAATGTCTGGATTACTATTTACCTCACACACATCGTGACTAGTACCCCGTTTGATGATTTCATTAGGCTTAAAAGCAGAAACTGGTTCACAAATTTCCCTTAATTTGATCTTAACATCATTGTCATCACTGTAATCTTTAAATTTGTCCCAAACAGATTTCAAAATAATCTCAGATGCATCAGCACAATCAACCCCCCTGTCTCCTGATGTATTACTAAGCTGAACTGGCACAATCTGATTCTCATGTGGAATGTAGTTAGAGTTCCTGGCACAACTATTCTCAACACTATTGCTTATAACATCCTCCTTAACTTCAACATAAACTATTCCATCCAATTCACCATCAAAATCTTCTAGTACATAATCACCATTAGCCTTAACATCAACATTATCATCATCATTGCCTGAGCTTACACTACAAACACTACTAGTATCACCAACATTACTCACAACACCATCTTCACCAACCACATCCACATGAATATCAGACTTTCCAGAAACTTCAGTACGAACATCATTATGACAACTTACATCTAAAACATCACCACACATGAGTTTGTACAATCTAAAATTATCAAAGTTATCCTTACCTTTCATTTCAGCATTAGGTGCTTCTTCTTGATTATATAAATTGGCAATTATATCATCTTCTAAGCCTACTTCATCAAAGGTATCCTGTTTCCTATTACAGTTGTTTCTAGTATTTTCTCTGATGACAGTCCAAAATTTCCTGTCAAATTTAATTTTTTTATTACCTCTATCTACAGATCGATCATAAGCATACTGTCTATACTGGTTAGGTCTCTGATTATAGTGCTGTCTGTTCCGAGTGAAATTAGCCTGATTTTGAAAATTCCTTGCCCCAAACTGACAGACTCCCAGTGGAGCATTTAGTCGTTTAAAGGCCTATGTCTGTCATTTCCCTGCCTCGGGTTACCTTCTCTCATGTCATTACCCCAGGACCTGTTTCGATTTTCCCATTCTCTGTTTGAATTAAAGTGCTGATAATTCCTACCAAAATTTCTTCTGTCATTGTATTATAATTATCCCTGTTGTTGTTAAAGTTTCTTCGTTCACTATTATTGTTATTATTTACACGGTTCGGTTCCCCCCCTCTGTGTGATGAACCTACAAAGTCGTTAAATCTGTTGTTTTGCTCAAAGGCTCTATCAAGTTTGTCCACATATTTCAAGAATTTTTCTATGGACTCATCTGCACCATATGGTAAACCCCATTGTACTCTTTTCGGAAGTCTCCGTTTTAGTGCATCAATTTGAGTTAGCTCATAAAATGGCTTATCCAGATGCACTAATTTTTGCAACTGTTTCTCACAATAGGCTTTCATTGACCCATCAGATTCTCTGTAACTAAGACCATTCAAGAATTCACTTTTGATACGAGCTTGCTCAGTTTCAGACCAAAATATGGTTAGAAAACATTTTTAGAAATCTTCAAAGGACATTTCCACGGAACAATTCTGATTGGCCCACGAAAGCGCCTCACCATCGAGTAATTTCTTTACAAATTTTATCTGAACACTAACTGTCATTATGGACGTGAACTGCTCCTTGCAGAATTGCATGAAGTCTTTTGGATGTATATTCTTGTCAACGGGATAAGTTTTAATGGGAAAATTTCCCCATACCCCATTACAACTATTACTAAAACCTTTTTGCAACATAGTTTCTTGTATTTCTACAAATTTTCTGTCTACAGTTTTTTCGACATTACCTACTCTACTACAAATTTCTGTGACCTTTTTGTCAGAATCAGATTTGGAAGATTCAATTTCGCTTTCAAAAAATCGTTTTGTCTGGTCTAATTCATTTCTCAATTGAGAATTTTCCTCATTTACAAAATCAACAGATTTTTGAAGTTTTGACTGGTTATTTGAAATTTCGTTACTTAAATCAGTTTCAAGGACAGAAATTTTGCTCTCAACCGTGTCCATACGACAACTAAGTTCTTTTTGGTTTGACTCAAAAGTAATTAATCATTCTTCAAGAACCTGATTAGTGTGAGCAATCTGTTCTGTATTTGAATTTATTTCTGATTTTAAATCACACACAGCCTTCGAAATCGACCTGTCCATCTGTTGTTGTGTCTGTTCAGTTTGTTGTCGTAATTTGGCACGAGAATCGTCCATCTTCGAGAATAACTCTGAAAACATTTGTTTTAACATTTCCAACATTCCTACACTGTCAGAAGCACTTTCCCTAATAGGTGTACTCGCTACACCGCTGTCAATACTGAAATCTGCGTCTTTTTTTCATTATTTTAGGAAGCAGGTACTTATCTTAGTGTTTGTCGGCGGTCGTTGGTGTCCGTGTTTTGCGAAATTTCTTCAATTCCAGGATGGTTTCGCTCGGTTGATTCACTCCTTTTCTTGTGACCCCAGAATCGACTTATTTACTTCTGAAGAATGACTGGTCCGTCGTATATCCTCTTCTTGTGGTCCCAAAACAGACGTATTTTCTTCTTGTGATCCCAGAAGAGACGTATTTTATTTTGAAGAATCACTGGGTGGTCGTCAAATCCTCTGCTTCCTCCACCAGATTATAACATTTCAGCTTCCTCAACCAAATTATAACATTTCAGCTCCTCAACACCAAATTAAAACATCCCAGCTCTATCCACCAAATTATAACGTCCCAGGACTTTCTGCACCAAATTATAACATTTCAGCTCCTCAACACCAAATTAAAACGTTGCATTAGGAGGTGTCTGCTTCGTGCAAAAGGTCTTGAGTTCATATTGACAACAACAAGTAATTCTTCATTACAGACGTTTATTTAGAAACAGAACTGACAGACTCAACAACTGACTCTCCGAGCTACCCGCACTGCATATCCGAACTGAACTGGCAACTGACAACTCCTAGGTGTATTAATATCTTTCAAAACAATGAGAGTCTTTGACAATGTTTTGTTTACAATACGATAGCAATTCACGACTAAAAACTAAATTAGACATTACAGAATTTTAGTACAGATTAAAGCAAGTAAAAGGATCAGTACATATAAATTCTTACAAGCATAATTTCCAAATAGATTTTATAACATTTTTCTACCAGCTTCTGGATAACCTTCACCAAATTTGTACCGATGTTTCCAGAAATATCTTGACATTTTATTCTGGATATTTCTTGAGTGGTTTAGAACAACTATCTATATGTAAAATGATTTAAATCGTGTTTCAAAACGCAAACAAATCTTTTTAGCAATATTTCTTGATACAAATCGTCTTTCGAAATTAGATTATGAAACACTTTTCACAAGTTTTCGTATTTTTGCGATGATAATACAGAACCTCTCCATAGAAAGCTCCAGAAGTGCGCATCAAACGCTCATTTACAGACCTTCTCTCTAGCAGGTGAGTTTCCAAAAGTATCTTGTACATATTATACGAAATAATCCAGCTCAAAACTGATAATTTATACAATTAATCAGAGCTACAGCAAACAGTGAGTCTTTCTTTTACAAAATGAAATATAATTACAAAATTTAATGAAAATAGGTTACCAACACTAATATATATTTACATAAATTCTATTTTTGTTCTTTCTGTGCAAAATGTCATAATATTGACACAGTACAATATTTAAACATCACCAAAGTTTCCCTTTACATTTTGCATATCTGTATCGACATCCCCTAAAAGTCTACAGTATCGAATACTTCAAAATGTCCCAATATGTCCTGTAATGTTACAACCTGAAGGGCACAGACCTTACGTTCCTGCTCCTCTATCAACTTACTCTTGCTACATAACCTGCAGTTCTAGGAGAGGATCTCACCAGAAAGCCCACTGGCTTCCGCACTGCATTCCCCCCACTGAAAATACTTCGATCAAGTCTCACACCACAATCCACTACTCACGAACCTACGGCAAAGTCCACACTTCTCACTCATGGTAAAATTTTACACTTATCGAAACAAGAAAACAACATTATCAAATTTCCGGTTCTACAATAAGAAGATGTTAAAAACTGACTACAATAATCACAAACTTGCTCTACAAGGGAAGTAACTACTATTATTGACAGTATTAATCAACAACAGATGATAATATAACAAAATACTAACATAGAAATAAAATCAAACGTCTAATGACACAGTAACGAAACTGAAAGCAGTTCGCAAAAATTTCTTCTGAAGTTATTTCACTGCTCACTACTATCAGTCGGATCTGGATTTCGTGATCGCTACAGAAGCGTTAATTAGGTGTTTTAGTGTATTCTGAGGTTCCTTAACTAAAGCCTATTCTTCAAACTTTGCAAGGAAGCTTCCACTGAATAGACTACGTCCTAGCGTTTGCTAGTTTTTTTTTTTTATTCTTCAGAATACCTCAGACGCTCTCCCATGGGCAAGAACCCCCAACCAATCTTGATGCCCTTCTTTTTATGTAGCCAGTGTCTCGTCTTAGTTATGGTAGGTGCCACACACTTCATGATTGTTGCAGGGTGGATCGCAATAGCGTTCAATAACCAGTGTCTGCTGATGACTAATTCCATTTCCTGTGAGTCTACCAACTAACCAAAGTGTGCAGACTTTCCTTAGTACAGAGTCTGGTTGATCCTATGTAATTATCCCACTTCATCTCATAACAAATTGTGCTCATGAGGTTTTATCAGAGTTCATTGATTCCATTTGTCACTCACTAATATTGTAGGAATAGTTATTTCTCGTATTAAGTGGACAATTTTAAGCATATGAAGATTACAGACAACAGCAATATTTGCAAAAGCTCTGAGGTTGTTGTTAACATTGTCAAGAAGGTCAATAATAGACAGTGTCAACAGCAAGGGTCTCAACATGATTCCCTGGGCCGCACCTAAGGCTACTTTTACTTCTGTCGATGACTCTCCATCCGAGACAGCACCCTGCGTCCTCCTTACCAAGAAATACTCAATACAGTCGCAAATTTCGCTTGTACTCATACGTCGTACTTTCGATTGTGAAACATGTCTTCTACGATTGTTTGTATAACATAGACATAGATTTGTTTTTATTTGCCATTTCACAAGAAGTAGAAATAATTGAATTACCTGTCCCTTTGAAAAAATATTAGCGAAACTTCCATTATGTAAATGATTTTCATAGCACTAGACAGTCCACGACACGAGAAGTAAACTCTTTGAGATTTGCCAACATCTTGATGCTGCTGCTCATGTTTCTCACTGCAGTGAAAGGAGTTACCAGAAGTGTTTCTGCTGGTGAAACATGAAGTTAGCAAAGTATTTGCTGTGGTAAAATGCATTAGTTTTCACAGAAAGCCGAAGTAAATTGATGATGTCAAAGCTGATGACGGTGGGCTATAATAACAGGACATCAGTGACGAGGAGCAATCGAGAATTTTCGTCTCAGATGGCACACACGTGGAAACTACGCTAGACGGTCTGGCCTTTCCGGCACTCATAGGCCTTTCTGTTTCAGCTCTGCTCCCGAGCGGAAAGGGGGACCTGTGAAGACCGGCCCTGGTCACGAGTGCGTCATAAATCTATCAGCGGAAGTTGTTGCGATAGCTGCTCCACCAACTTCGCCACAAATGGTCGTAATAGCTGCCAGTTCTTCGACAGAGAGAGAGAGAGAGAGAGAGAGAGACGTTTATATAAACGACGCTGTTCATCAAACGTTATCCTAGGAGGTGATCTTTCTACGTCTTCCAGAAACAAAGTGACACCTATGTTTTTGGACGTCCCATTCTCTTCCAACAAGGATGTTCAACTCAACATTGCATCGGCTGCGAGCAAAATAAACGTATCCATTATTCGTTTTCATTAATATAAAATTATGCTTCGTCAGCTTCAGTGACGTTCATTTATCAGTATATATTGGTGCGACACTTTTCTGCAGCATACCACCATCATCAGGTACACAACAATGAAAGCAAAGTATCGTACAAAAATCGATATTGAAAATGAACGTGATTCATGCTAACAAAGCGTTATTCCATCGATTCCGTAATACAGAAGCAGACCACAAAAAATTCTGTGCAATGGGTAAATTTAAAGTTTTTCTATTGGTTTCTGGATTTTTTTATTTTGTACAAGGTGTGCACAGAATGTGTTACAAGCCTTCTCTTTCTATGTAAGGCACATAGGTAAATATGTGTGAGCAGAAGAAACATGATGTACAAAATAAAAAAGGCAATAATTTTTGTGCATTAAACTAAGTTAGTGAAGTTTACCCAGGATTTCGGGATATACAGTACTTTTGGTCTTTCCGTTTCCGTCAAAATAAATAAAGTTTTCTGTTGTCCCATTCGTGAGGCAAATAAGAGACGTATTACACTTCATACTTTTAAAGCATTCCAATTCCACTAATTACAGGACAGAAACAGAGGTTGTCTTCGGACATTCCTACAGGTCTCATCTTCTCACCCTCACCACCACCCCTATCAGCTGTAGAAATATATTACTCTCAAAACAATTTTATACATATAATGAGTCCTTTAGTACCAAATCAGATTTAATTTCCTCAATTATGCATTTATTTATACCCTCTTCATCCCAGATCCTTAGTCACAGGGATTAGTAGGTGTACCTTATCGTCAGAGTAAATTTTTCCAGAGAGCAAATGGTATTGTGGGAAGTGTGGTAGAATTTCCTTCCGGCGTTACAGAGACAAACTGGATGTTACTGTCTTTTCAATCCTGTAACGCAACCCTATGAGGAAAACGTCATCATGTGTGTCACCAATCAGTCTAGCTACCAAGAAAACAAGATACTAACATAAGCCGCTATCGAATATTTTTACATTTCACTTGCCCTCACGCCCAACCCCAACCTCTAGAGGTAGTTTTGTTACGTTTTCCACAGTATTTTTGAACTAGTTATCATAGAAATAATTAGTTATATTTGTTTGAAATACCTCCTGATTTAAGCCTAGATGTCGCTCCCTACACTCCACAGATTCCACTGACGTTTTGGAAAGTTATTCTCCACGAATGAATAGACACCACTAATCCTCAGTAGAAGGATACGTGAGGCTGAGATATGGCATCAAACGATATTACTGAAGAATGGGAAGGCCACCAACATGTCTACATAAAGGGTGAGACCGCACAGACTGACTGCCTCATGGGCGTCCTATTTCATGAGCTTTCATAGTTCCGAAACTACAAACGTCTCAGACCTTTATGAAAATGTGAATGCTTTCGCTTACCACTTAACTGCAGAAATCAATGGTTCCCAACCTTCTGAAACTGAAAGTAAAATATTTTCGTCTATGGAATGTTAACATTCTCAAATTAAAAGAAAGTGGATGATACTTAGTTAACGTTTAAAGAATTTGTTTTTACGTTATTGAATCAAAAATAAATGATTTCTTGAGACATTAGTCTCTGCTAGTCTGTTTCTTTACTTTTGATTCTAATCGAAAAACTTGCATTTCAAGACATATTTTATTTTCCTTCCGTTTCCAGCTTTTGCTTTGCTTGTTATCATTATCAAAAATGTACTTCACACCTGAAAACTGTAGCAAATGGAGTCTCTGTGCTTAAAGCTTTCTGCTATAGTATTGGGCACTCCTACAACCTTTCGACAAAATGTTGTCAATCCTGCTTTCTAAAACATTTAAGTCTATGTTTCTCTTCTCGGAGTAGAACAAATCTGACTTGGGGTGCAAGCATTTATGTATCGATTATCCAAATCAAGAAAACTGTTAATATTATACTCTGTGTAAGTGCTGACTACTGGGACGAACTGCCCCCTAAAAGAGATAACGGAGTAGTAATAACGATTTTCTGTGCTTTTGGTTTTGACTTGAGACGGTAAGCCATCGACTTTCACCACGGGAACCATTACAAACTGACGGTCTATAACTGAGATATAGAGTGGTGCATGCTGTATGTTACCAGAAGGGACGGATGAACATACAAAAGAGTTGGGAACAGATTATAGTAAAAATCTAAGTCCGGCCATAAGAAACATGGAAGGTAAAAGGACAAAGTGCGTTATCCTATAGATTCCCCATTTGATAGAATACCGGCGCAAATATCTTGCTAGCAAGAATCCTCCGTAAGTTTCAGGTAAAAATAGTTTCCCGCCCACCGCACAAGATTGCAGATCTTCTGGGATCAGTAAGTAAAATTTGTTTTTGCAGATGGCCTAAGTTTACAAAGTAGCTTCGGAGTATCGTATGATTTACTGAAATCTTCCCATATAAACGGACCTTTTCCCAGTATACCTCCATCTTTTGTGATTCTTGAACAGAGTATTCATTGTTATTAGCTGAAATATACTGCAGAACTTACTCTTTCTCCTCTCTCCTCTCATTTCTTTTCCTAAGCCCATATCCTCCTGTAATCTTTTCTTCCACTCATTCCCCTACAACTGCATTTCAGTCCCCCACGACTGTTAGATTTTCATCTCGCTTCATATGCTGTATTACTCTTTCAATATCGTCAAACACTTTCTCAATCTCTTCGTCTTCAGCTTGTGACGTCGTCATGTATAGTTGAGCTATCGTTGTCGGTGTTGGTTTGTTGTTGATTCTGATAGGAACAATCCTATCACTGAAATCTTCACAGCATCACACTCCCATTGTACCATTTTCCGCTTCTGTTGATATTACCCTATACTCATCTAACAAGAAATCTTTGTCTTCTTTCCATTTCACTTCAGTGTCCCCTACTATATCTTGACTGAGACTTTGCATATCCCTTATCAAATTTTCTAATTTCCCTACTACGTTGAAGCTTCTGACATTCCATGTCCCGACTCGTAAAACGTTATCATTTCGTTGGTTATTCATTCTTTTTCTCATGGTTACCGCCCTTTTAACAGTCACCTCTCTGCGATCCGGATGGGTGACCGTTCCGGAATCTGTTGCCAGTGGAGAGATCATCTTGACCGTTTTTCAGTAACAGGGCACATGTCATGTGGATAAATGTAATGGACACAAAAAAATTAAAAATAATCTGAAATGTAATAAAAATAGGAAAGCAACTAGCCTAGATGGCATTATTATTATGTTCATCAAATATGAAGTAACCAATTCATAATTCTGCTTCATGCACATTTTAAACTTGTGGTGGAAGAACTGCTCTGTACCTGAAGAATGGGACACAACTGAGTTTATTTCTATATTTAAACGTAGCAACAGGAAAAACACAAATCATTATAGATGAGTAAGTTTACTAAATTCATGATATAAAATTAATGGTATAAGTCTTACTCAAGAGCAGCAATGTACAGAGTGGCGTTTATAAAACTGACCCCTGCGCTGAAAGGAATATGAATGAAGAAACTGAACGGACATCATCGCTATCTTACATTTTTATTTTACAGTTTCGTTATTAACTATGTAATTAACAGTTTAAGTAACATATTTACTTTTATTAGTTTAATCAGCATATTTTAGAAAGGAATGAAAGTCTCTGTCCAAAATGTTCTCCATCAAAATCCAAACAAAGTTGTGTTCGTCGAAGAACGTTAAGGAAAGTTCGAAAATTCTTCACATATGTTTTCTTTTAATGTGTCAGGTGTTTGGGATTGTTGAGGCAGACTCTAGCTTTCGGAAATCCCCAGAGGTAAAAGTCACATGGTAACAAGTAGGGAGAGCAGGGTGTTCACAAGCCCTTACTAACGGTCCTCTCTTCTGTAAAATCAGTGTGTATACGAGCTAAGGTCAAATCAGACGTATGAGAAGTAGCCCCATCTTGCAGGATATACTCACAACATTTTTCGTTTGGAGTTAACAGAGGCCGCCAGCGGTGGACTAGCCGTTCTAGGTGCTCACTCTGGAACCGCGCGACAGCTACGGTCGCAGGATCGAATCCTGCCTCGGGAATGATTGTGTGTCATTCCTTAGGTTAGTTAGGTTTAAGTAGCTCTAAGTTCTAGGGGACTGATGACCACAGATTTTAAGTCCCATAATGTGCAGAGCCATTTGAACCTGTTAACAGAGCCGAAAATTCATTGTAGAGTTGCACGTAAACACGTGTGTTGAGAGTTTCGTTGAAGAACAAACGCAAGATAATTCTGTTACCGAATACAGCACACCATACACCAAATGTTAAATCGTGTAACGGCTTTTGCAGTATGCCATTGGAATTCTCTGTAGCCCAGTGTCTTGCCTTTTGTGAATTAAAGGTAACCCTACAGATGAAACCAAACTTCATCCGTCGAAAAAAGAGGAACAAATGAAGACGTACCCCAACATTTTCCAGTAACAAATTACAGTAATGAGTACGCTTACCTTTGTCCGCTTCTTTTTTTTATTTAACAACACTCATACGGTAAGGTTTCATTTTTAAGCCATGAAGAATGCGTCGACATGCCCTGAGAAATATTCCACATTGGTGTGATAATCGTCGTGTTGACTTGTAGGGACTTCTTTCAATGTGTGTAGTCACTTTTGCCCCAACTTCATGTATACGTACAGTCTGTGCCTTATTTCTCTTTGAATTAGCAGGACTGCCTGTCGAACATCACTTTCTCGCTAGATCCTGATACGTTGATTTTGCAGAAATGTTACTTTCAGGAAACTTTCCATGAAAAGTTTCACGAACAAGTTTTGTAGATTCAGACCGCACATATTCCTCGACAATGAACATACGTTTTTCAATGAGGTAAGGCATGACAACGAAGTACACGGCTTATAACCAGTACTTCCCGTATAAAGAACGCACTAGAAGCTGGCAAAGAAACTGACAATCCAGTAATGTTCCTCACGCACATTCGCATTCCGGCTGGGCTAAGTTTTATGTTCGCCACTCTATATTTCTGATGCAATAATTACAGAAGAACAATCAGGCTCCACGACGTTCGTGTAATGCTAATAGATTTATAAGCACACAAATTATTGGAAAAAGTCGGGAATTTGGCTTAGAAGGGCATTTGGCATTTACTGATTTTGAGAAAGCGCTTGATATGGTAAATTGACTCCTTTGGTATAAAATGCTGTAAGTAAAAGATTTTCGAAAAAATCTTATTAATATCACAACGAGTCTGCGAGTATATAAAAAAATTCCAGTAGGTACCGGTTCGAAAATGTCAAATGAAATTTCAATAAACCGAGGTGTTTCTCAAAGTTGAAGGCTACGCGCTTTTGAACTTATTCGAGGGCTGTTTGGAAAGTAAGGTCCGATCGGTCGCTAAATGAAAACCACATCATCACCATCATTTAAGGCTGATTATGCCTTTCAGCGTTCAGTATGGAGCATAGCCCCACTTATAAAATTCCTCCATGATCCCCTATTCAGTGCTAACATTGGTGCCTCTACTGATGTGAAACCTATTACTTCAAAATCATTCTTAACCGAATCTAGGTACCTTCTCCTTGGTCTGCCCCGACTCCTCATACCCTCTACTGCTGAACCCATGAGTCTCTTGGGTAACCTTGCTTCTCCGATGCGTGTAACATGACCCCACCATCTAAGCCTGTTCGCCCTGACTGCTACATCTATAGAGTTCATTCCCAGTTTTTCTTTGATTTCCTCATTGTGGACACCCTCCTGCCATTGTTCCCATCTACTAGTACCTGCAATCATCCTAGCTACTTTCATATCCGTAACCTCAATCTTATTGATAAGGTAACCTGAATCCACCCACCTTTCGCTCCCATACAACAAAGTATGTCGAAAGATTGAACGGTGCACAGATAACTTAGTCCAGGTACTGACTTCCTTCTTGCAGAAGAGAGTAGATCGTAGCTGAGCGCTCACTGCATTAGCTTTGCTACACCTCGCTTCCAGTTCTTTCACTATGTTGCCATCCTGTGAGAATATGCATCCTAAGTACTTGAAACCGTCTACCTGTTCTAACTTTGTTCCTCCTATTTGGCACTCAATCCGTTTATATTTCTTTCCCACTGACATTACTTTCGTTTTGGAGATGCTAATCTTCATACCATAGTCCTTACATTTCTGATCTAGCTCTGAAATATTACTTTGCAAACTTTCAATCGAATCTGCCGTCACAACTAAGTCATCTGCATATGCAAGACTGCTTATTTTGTGTTCACATATCTTAATCTCACCCAGCCAGTCTATTGTTTTCAACATATGATCCATAAATAATATGAACAACAGTGGAGACAGGTTGCAGCCTTGTCTTACCCCTGAAACTATTCTGAACCATGAACTCAATTTACGGTCAACTCTAACTGCTGCCTGACTATCCATGTAAAGACCTTTAATTGCTAGCAAAAGTTTGCCTCCTATTCCATAATCTCGTATAACAGACAATAACTTACTCCTAGAAACCCGGTCATATGCCTATTCTAGATCTATAAAGCATAGATACAATTCCCTGTTCCACTCATAACACTTCTCCATTATTTGCCGTAAGCTAAAGATCTGGTCCTGACAACCACTAAGAGGCCTAAACCCACACTGATTTTCATCCAATTGGTCCTCAGCTAACACTGGCACTTTCCTTTCAACAATGCCTGAGAATATTTTACCCACAACGCTGATTAAAGAGATACCTCTGTAGTTGTTACAATCTTTTTTTGTTTCCATGTTTAACGATTGGTGTGATTACTGGTTTTGTCCAGTCTGATGGAACCTGTCACGACTCCCATGCCATTTCCGTTATCCTGTGTAGCCATTTAAGACGTGACATTCCACTGTATTTGATGAGTTCCTACTTAATTTCATCCACCCCAGCTGCTTTATTGCACAGTAATCTATTGGCCATTTTCTCCACTTCCTCAAATGTGATCCTATTTCCATCATCATTCCTATCCCATTCAACCTCGAAATCTGAAGCATTACTGATCGTATTTTCACCTACATTGAGCAACTCTTCAAAATATTCCCTCTATCTGCCAAGGCATCCACAGGATTCACCAGCAGTTTTCCTGACCTGTCCAAAATACTTGTCATATCCTTTCTACCTCCCTTTCGAAGACTGCTAATTACACTCCAGAATGGTTTTCGAGCAGCTAGACCCATAGTCTCCTACCTTTTTCCAAGGTCTTCCCAAGATTTCTTCTTGGATGCTGCAATTATCTGTTTGGTTTTGTTTCTTTCTTCAACATAAGTTTCTCTGTCTACCTGAGTTCTAGTTTGTAGCCATTTCCGATACGCCTTCATTTTCCTTTTACAGTCTTCCTTGACTATTTCATTCCACCAAGCTGTTTGCTTCATCCTACTTTTACACACTACTGTTCCAAGACATTCTTTAGCCACTTCTAGTACTGTGTCCCTGTACCATGTCCATTCCTTTTCCAATGACTGTAATTGACTACATTCAACTAACTGGTACCTTTCTGAGATCGCTGTTATGTACTTGTGCCTGATTTCCTTATCCTGAAGTTTCGCCACTCTTATCCTCCTACATATGGACCTGACCTACTGCACTTTCGGCCTCACAATCCCAATTTCACTGCTGATTAAATAATGATCAGTGTCGTCAAAGAATCCCCTGAATACACGTGTGTCCCTCACAGCCTTCCTAAATTCCTGATCTGTTATTATTTAGTCAATGACAGATCTGGTTCCCCTGCTTTCCCAAGTATACCGGTGAATGTTCTTATGTTTAAAAAAAGGAGTTAGTGATTACTAAGCCCATACTGGCACAGAAATCTAAGAGTTGTTTTCCGTTCGTGTTGGCCTCCATATCCTCTGTTCGATTTCCCATCCCGGCGTTAAAATCGCCCATGAGCAGAACACTGTCCTTGTCCTTTACTCTAACAACTACATCACTGAGTACCTCATAAAAACTATACATCTTATCTTGATCTGTCCCTTCATAATGCGAATATACTGACACTATCCTAATTTTCATGCTAGACACTGTCAAATCTATCCAAATCAGTCGTCCGTTTACATACCTTATTGCAACCACTCTGGGTTCCATTTCTTTCCTGATGTAAAGCCCTACACCCCATTGTGCTATTCCTGCTTTGACTCCTGACAGGTAGACCTTGTATTCTCCTACTTCCTCTTCTTTCCACCACTTACCCGAATGTCACTAACAGCTAAAACGTCCAGCTCCATCTTACTTGCAGCCTCTGCCAGCTCTACCTTCTTCCCAGAGTAGCTCCCACTGATATTAATAGCTCCCCATCTCATTACCATTTGTTTGCCAAGTCGTATCTTAGGAGTCCCTGGTTTGTCAGTTAGAGGTGGGACTCCGTCACCTCCAAAGGTCCGAGGCATTTTGCTCTGATTGTTGCCAGCATCATATCTAAAGTACCAGGGAAGCAGGTTGCTAGCCTTACTTGCCCCTAGTCACATTGGGTTTTACCCCAAACGGCTGAGGGACCTACCGGTGGATTTGGTAGTCTTTGCCGTGTGAGCACAAAGGTGACCACGACTCAGAATATGTCCGAGATGCCCAGCCTTATTCCGAAGTAACTGGTATCCCGACTGTCGGGACCACTTACTTGGCCACTCATACGTGGCCCGTGGTTCATGAACTAGGACATGAGTACAGGAACCCACACCATGAACCACAGAGAAAAGAAATTTTTTATTGGCAACAGTTAGCCACACCTTCCAGCTACTTCTCTAAATAGTCCTCGCTCCGACTTCGAAATTTGTCGTGGCGTTGTACAAGCTTTCTAGTGCTCTCGTCTCAGAAAGCAGTCACCTACACTTTTCACCAATTCTCTACATTGGTCTGCCTTTCGTTTTTTGTGCCAAAATGTTGTCTTTGTAGCCAGTGGTTCATGCGATCAGAGATGAACAACGGACGGATCCAATGAAGGACTGTATTTTGAGTGATCATACTCTTCCCACCAAAAACGCTGCAGGAGCGTTTTCATGGCCCCTGCAAATGCGGCTGAAAATTGTCTTGACGAAAGAAAAGCATTACATTTATGTTATGTGGCCTCCACAGATACAGGCGAAATCTCTCACCAGATCCACGTAATTGGCGGGAGAAACTTTTGTGTTAGGCATTTCTTTGTGATCACTTTGGTCTCTGAACTGCAACGAGCGACGTGAAGGGTTCGACAGGCACACTGAAGACATTGCCCAACAAACCTGTGCAAAAGTTTCAACAGATTTTCACAGTGGTTTCCATTTCACGCCTAGTCGGACCTTACTTTTCGAATACGGCTGATACGTTAGCGACAGAGCTGTGAAATGGAAGGATGAAATACACTTAGGAATTAAAGAACGATCTAGCATACCATTAAATATCTTCTTATATGCTGATGACCAGATAATTACACAGGAAACGGAACGTAATATACAAAAAGCAGTATACAAACTACGCCAAAATAATTTAACTAAATCTTAACTATAAGACAAAGATATTGGCTTTCGAAGGAAATAATCCAGTCAGATCAAAAACGTTAATAAATGAGAAAATTTTAGAACAAGTATCCCACTTTCATTATCCAGTCATTGAGAAGAAAGTTGATAAACATCTAGTTATCTGCGGAACTATTAGTACAGATTTGGGAAGATAAACAAGTAAAGAGATAAAAATGAAATTCTACATAGTTATGGCTGTCCCTACTCTTGGATAGGTTTCCAAATCATGGACAGCAACAAAGAAAGAAAAATCAAGCATACAAGCAGCGGACATGAAGTTCATGAGGTATGTAGGAGACTGTAATAAAATGGAAAAAATTATGAATGAAACAGTTAAATCAGATTTAAAAAAATGTTTAGTTAAAGACAGGGTAGAGCAGAATAGCAGAAAATGGAAGGATCAAGTAGATGGAATGATAAAAAAAGACTGCCAAAAGGATAACAAGGGGTAGACATCGTTAGAGGTGGATGGATGGGTGGCCGATACCCGAACAGGTGATTACAACACCCAGTCCTTTGAAGGATATGACGATGAATGTCCCCATTAAAACGTATTCGTAGACGTCGAGATAAAAGCATCATTCAGTAGCGTTTTCTCAATTTTATAACTAAGCCAAATTAATAGATTTTTAGCATGATTCAAGTTTTGCATACCTGTAGCCCGATAGTTTTGCCGCAGACTTTTAAATATTCATGTTTGACACCTAGAAGGTAGGCAACAACATTAACTAGACGGTTCTTCCAATCTCTATGTTGCGTCATTATTACAGACGGAGTATTAATTTACTAAATAATGGTGCAGTTTTTATCAGCCAGCGAAATTCTTAGGATTTCAGAGTCTGTACAGCCATTTCCTTGCTTTGAGCAACTCGTGCACGCATGTATTCTGGATACAAGCCATCCAATAAACCACAACACCCACTGATTGGTATAGATCAGTGATTTGCATTGTTGTCATTTTCCCGTTGACCCTCAGTAAGTGCACGTCGAGCCATGGCAGCTCATTTCACTATCGGTAACTTCTAGCTGGCTTCTCACCAGGGGGCGCGGATTACTTCCTTGTGGAGTTATCGCTGCCTCGCCTAGTCCTCGAAAGCGACCCCTAAGAGTCGCGCCAGCGGAGAGAGGCTTACGAAGGGCGCGGCGCAGGCAGTGGACGGGAGTTTTCGCACAGTCTGGAGCCGGGGGAAGCGTCAGTGCTTGGACCAACAGACGCGAGTTCCGGTTCAGCACGACGTCTTTACCACGTCGTCTTTCACTCTTCTTCGCCAGGACTGGGCAGAAGGCAAAGGTCTGTTTCGCTTGTGTTGTGCGCAACTAGTTGTTAACGTCTGTGAACCGATTTCCTCCTCCGCAAGCTGTTGTGGTCTCACCAGACTTAGGCCTGTCCCACCCCTCATTAAATCGACCAAGACTTATACGAATAATTGTAAGAACAGTTTTTATTATTATGATCTTTAAGTTTGCTTTTGGGTTTTCAGAAATACTGTGGAAAGAATGTTTATTTATGTTGCAGATAACGTGGAAGACGTTGCCCAACGATCACCACGAAAGTTCGATGTAGCGGTAAGTGGGCAAGGAATAAAACAAATACTGAAAACTACCGCGAGCCATGGAAGAGCCTGGGCCGCGAGGGCGCCGAGCCTCATAGACCGTTGTTGGACAACGTCAGAGGAAGAGATATTTTGCTTTCTCTTTGTAAACAGATCGATCAATTCTTGAAAGGTTCATGTAAAACGTATAGGCGGGTGACACATTAGGTGGGATCCGATGCCTGTAATACTTCCACAGTCATTAAAAAGTTGTTAAACGGCAAAACCAATAGTTCATCATTTATATACATAAAAGTAGTAAAGATATAGGAAAGGAAGAGTTGTGGCGTCAGAACGAAAAGTAATACATCGCTCAGCAACGAAGAAAGACGTAAACAGCTGGCGTTACGTGGTGAAAACAAATCAACCGATAAAATAGTAAGTCTGTAATTAAGGATAATGGCACGTAACACTGCACTGTCTCAACTGATTTTCGTGTTTATGTTCATTGGGTCGCTATGAACGCTTTGTTACTTGGATTTGTGATTTAGGAATAGTGCATTTCCCGGTCTGTGTGATTTTGAAATTACTTGTCTTTATGTGCTGGCCAACGTTCTCTCTCAAAAATTTGCTGTTGCTAATGTTCTTAAGGTTACGTAAAGTGCTCAGCTGTCAAGGGCCTACGTCTTATCTAGTTCCCTTCTTTTCTTTTAATTGCCCTCGTTTTAAATTCTGATGCTTAAAACCAGTTGTTTTACTTTTTAATGTGTGTTTTCACGACGTTTTAGGAGCTGGTGGGCTCTGTGATATTATTACCCAGCCCTTTGAATCATGTTGAGAACTCCGGTTACTGTTTTGGCCCTGGGGAGTTGTTTATTATAATTCTTCCTGGAAGAAATTACCTCTCCCTTTCTGTAGTTATTTTAGAGAAGCTTATTTCCAGGGCGTATCAACGTATTGGAAACTATTTATAAGTGCAGTCAAGGTTAAATCATAACTTTACTTGTAGAATAGTCCAGTCAGACACGCTTCTTTTTGTTAACAGCTCTTACTAAGTTGCTGGCACAGTGTTCCGTGTCGGCGGCTTCTTACCGTTTGGGCTTGGCTCACTTGCGGCAGTGTGCACGGCTCTGGAGTATTTCGTAACGCAGCTTGCGATTTGTTCTCTGTCGCGCATCCTGACTGTCCATGCTCGAGTTAAATATCTTATTATCTGACTTGCACTGTAAAAGAAATGTTGTTGCTACTAAAAATCCTTTGAATAACTTGCTTCACGCGGGATATTTTCTGTTTAATGTTAAATACACATTGTACACTTTTTCTACATTTAATTGTAAATATTTTTGTGCAAACGTTTTGGGTAATCCCTATGTTATCTACGTTAATATTTATCTTTTGGGGGTCCGCCAAATATTTGGACTTGAATTCACGTGAAGAAATTTATCTAGGATCCTTTTAATTATTGTAATAGGCTGGGTTATCTACAACTAGTTAACTCAAAACTTTGAAAAGGACAATATTGTTAAGGCCTTATTTCTTGCATTTGTTTCAGGCTTTTATTATTGTAATTTAACTGCTGCTTCAATCACAACTTTGAACGCCTTTAATGGCAAATTAATTTCAGTTTTCATACATGTTTTTCAAAGGGGTCCTGTTATTATCCAAGGATGTTGTCCAAAGTCGAAGATGTCAGTTAAAGTGGCCTAGACCTTCCGAGCCATTTCCATGATCCTGGTAAATAAATATTTCACATTTGGTAAATGAGAAGGTTGAAAGGTCTCTGTTAGATTCCTTTCATGTTAATTTCTTAAATCTGTTGTCATTTACGGCATAAATTCCTCTTCTAAATTTACTGTGGCGTTTCTGACTATCTGCGAGGAGACTGAGTAGTGGAACGTGTTACTTTTACACATAAACAAGAACGATCTGTAACACTACTACACTTTAAAACACAGTTTATATTCAATTCATGTCACACAGTCTCATGCGGAACCTACATCCGCTTTCTTTTATGTACTGTATATGATAAGATACTGTCATCCCCCTTCCCTTCTGTGTGAGAGGATGAATGAGCAAATGTTTTTCTAGTTGCATGCTTGAGGGTAGCAGACAAGCCTGTCTGCTAGAGAACAGTAGGACCAACGTCGGAACAGGTAGCTATGCTTTCTAAAAGCAAAGAGGTTCCTTAGTATGGTTCTGTCCGTCCCATGTCATGTTGGTACAGGAAGCTGCCTCTGGTCAATTCCTTTTTGTATCGGGAAGCACGCTCGGTAGGAGCGCAGGTCAGTCTGTCCATGGCGAGCGTCTGAAGTGGTAAGACCTCCGGCTACGCGCGTGTCCGCTAAGTCCGTAGGACAATGGATTTCTTAAGTTCAGCGTAACTGAAAATTTATCAACTTTATTTCAGGTTTAGCTCTAAAATATCTAATGTTATCTTAAATTGCAACGCAGTGTATTTCGAGTGTGAACTTCATAATATTTTCCAATAGTTGCTTTGTCACTACTTTGTGAGTAAAGTGGAACCACGTGTTGATCAGTAACTCTTAGATCATCAATCTTAAATGCGAATGTGCGTGAGATTATAACGTCTCGTCTTAACAATATTTTTCTATATAGCAACTTTTCTTTATGTTCAACGCATGTGGGGTGTACTTTGTGAGACCAATACCACGTGCTTATACAATTGTTTCACCCATCAGGTTAATAGTAAGACGATAGTAACCAGTTCGAGGTTTTTGTGTTGTAAATTGCTTTTCGATCTAATTTAGTTTAATTATCAAGACTATTGTGGAGTACACTCTTTGTGTAAACCAAGTTGACCACGTGAAGCATGTTGTGTAATCATCAAAGTAACCCTCAGCTATTCTTTTCGGGAAGATTTCACAGAGAGTTAGTATGAATTTAGTATACCAGTGTGTGGTAATTACATGACGGACAGGACTGCGCTACGAATGTAACTTCTTTAGGTGAAAATTGAATCGGTTGGTTGTGGTTAACTTCCTCTTGCATATGTTTCAATGTTCTTCGTGTGTTATTTATGAATGTAGTGTTGTATGCAGTCTCCCAATCTTGGCTCCATATTTGACGTCTTCTGTAAAATTACAAACTCACATTTTCACAATCCTAAATAAGGCACAAGCTTAGTTATGACTCAAGTTTAATATGCTGAAATTTCAATTATCAATGTTAAAATAAATTTCCAAATATAAACTGATTTATTTATTTTTATTTAAAATCTCTTTTTTATATATGTATCACCGGTTTTCGTATGACTATTAAAAGATTATAATTAATGTTAGTCTGGTTGGAAATTTGGTAAGTTAGATTGGATACCTGGTGAAACAGTTGCTCAGTAATGCAACGTTAACTTCCTCAGATAGCTCACAGCTTTTAACCCTCTTTTATTGTCTATCAGCACCGCTTTCACATAACTAATTAAAGCAACAACATTACACATGGCGACCCTATTCTGTGATTCTGCTAGACTCTGGAATCTCTGAAACGTTAGATTGCGAACGTTGTATAATCTTAATTTTTTCCCTGTAGCGCTCAAACAACTTCTGCGTTGTTTTTGAGCATATTTTAAATAGATTCACGGCGTTGTTGAGCGGCGTTGTGTTGTTTGTCTTGTTTTGTTTTCTATATTTGTGTGTTTTATATGTGTGTGTTTTTTTCTGTCTTGTAAATTGTTCTGTTTCGATCAAAGATATTAATTTGTTTTGAGTGTGAAAAAGTGCGTACTAGGTTGGGTACCTTTCGTGTGACTGTCGTGATTTTTGGGGGATACATTTATTCAGATTAGTGTCTTTCGTAGCGGGTATAATAAACTGAACTAATGCTGACACGTAGCCAAGCTAAAAGTAGGCACTCCAACAACTTAAGCAACATGGACCAAGGGGATAATCTGATTTCGAATATTAACGCATCGGACGGTTCCGAAAATGCAATGGGAAATACTTCAGAGGAAATGCAAAACAGGACGAACGGGCTCACATCAGAGCCAGAAATTAATTTGCCTCCAACTAACCAAATTGATTTGGCAGAACTCATGAAAGCCTTATTGCAACAAAATAAAGAAAACGCAGAGAAATCTGAAAACTCGTTTCGAGAACAGAAAGAATCATCTAAAAAATCGATTCGTGAGCTAGGCGAACAAATGACAAAGAAATCTGAAAAATCGATCCGTGAGCTAGGCGAACAAATGACTCAAAAATCTGAAAAATCGATTCGTGAGCTAGGCGAACAAATGACAGAGAAATCTGAAAAATCGATCCGTGAGCTAGGCGAATAATTGACGCAGAAATCTGAAAAATCGATACGCGAGCTAGGCGAACAAATGACGCAGAAATCTGAAAAATCGATCCGCGAGCTAGGCGAACAAATAGACGAAAAACTAATCCAGCAGACAAATAAAGTCGACAAGTCGATGCAGAGAGTGTCCGATGATATCTCACAAAGAATAAACAATCTGGGAAGTGAAATAAAAAGTGATATTATGAAAGAATTAGGCCATACATTTGAACAAATCGATGACCGTCTGCAAGCCTTAGAACAGGGCAAGCGGAGTCGCGATGCGGAATCGAAATAGAGGGAAGAACAGCTACTTAGGAATTTCCAAGCGCTGAGAGCACAATGCCAAAGAGAACACCAGCAGGTACTCTCGAGGGTCCAGGAGGCGGAAACGCGTTGTCCCGCGTCGATTAGCAACACAGTAGCGGACAACCGTCAATCGATTCACGCACTCGAACAGCAAGTAGAACAATTGAAGCAGACTGGGGCGGAGGACAACAGACAAATACATGATAAGATTGCGGTATTAGCGGACAGCGTAGGCACGATGAAGGTGACGGAGACCGATAACAATACTACACCGGTAGCGGTGGCAGAGACTGAAGAAGTGCGTTGGGACTCCGGCCATGAGGGAGATTTTGACGACAGGGAAGAATGTATGTTGAGAGACAGACATGAGAAAAATAGAAACATTCATGGGCCTCGCCGGGAGGAAATGCGGGGATTTGATTTCAAACATTTCCTTACGGTGAGAAAGTTTGAGATATTTCGAAATTCGCAAAAAGGAATACATCCACGAGCATGGCTTGAGCAATTTGAGTTCTTTCTTCCCCCTGACTGGGCAAGTTCACATAAGATAGAATATATGTGTGGCTATTTGGAAGGCGAACCGGCGATTCGCATGAGGTCGGCAGCGCGTCACTGCAACTCCACTCGGGAGTTTCGACAAGCCTTTCTATCCGCCAATTGGTCGGAAGCGGCACAAGATAGGATCAAGCATGGCATAATTATGCTGCCAAATTTGAACCAGTCTGGTTTCGGCAGCCCAGCGCGCCTGTTCGACCACATGCTGCAGGCAAATCAATTTCTATACGACCCATACGGACCTGCGGAACTAATTAGGATATGCATCACCAAATTGCCGATGCACTTGCTCGACGTCATTCTTGCGGGACGACGCAAACAGGACGTGGAAACGTTTAAGACTCTTCTCCAAGAGTTGGAATATAATACAGGAGAATTCCCGCCTAATCAGGCACAAAGTTATTACGGGGCACAGCAGCGCGATCGCAGTCGTGGCCGTAGTACTAATCGACGGCGTGACTGGTCGTCGCGACGCGAACGGAGCAATAATCGGGACCGTCCGTATAGAAACTGGGGTGACAGTCGCGAACACAGGTGGAACAACGGAAATGATCGAGGACGTGGACAAGATCGTGAACGCTACGGGTACGGCAACCAGAATCGATATTACGAAGAATACGGTGGGAATAGGACTGTAGGCGGAGCACCTCATGATGTTGAAATTCGGCCGCCTAACCCTAGACATAATCCAGCAAATGGAAATGAACAAAACCGGCAATGACAAACGATCAGCGCAGAAGGCGCCCAATCGGAACAAATAAGCGACATGGCAAATGAGTACATAGGGTATATAGAGAGGAGAGTGAGGAGTAGAGAGGACGGTGAGGAGAAAGAATTGATTAGTTTACATTTGTGATAAATGCATTTTGAATAATATGTTGGTAAAAATAATGATAAAGATGTTTCTATGTGATTGATTGAAGTGTTGTTTTTAGTTTTTTTTCCTTGTGCAATTAGGATTTCGGTTGGTCCAAAATGAAGATAAAAGGTTTCTTTGTGAACGAGTGAAATGTTGTTTATGGTTTTTTGGTGTAAATTGAGAAGAGTCGCTCCTGAAAGAAGGAAGATCTGTGTTGAATTAATGCAAAACTCAGGGGTATATCGAATCTGTGGGTATTATGGGTCTGGCAAACCCAGGTCCCCAGCTGTTAGTAGCCTTGTTTCCGATTTTTTGCTTTCAGTGCTACTATCTGTCTATTACTATTCTATATCTGTCAGTATAAATGAGGATCTCTTACTATAGTATGCGTGCTGTATGAATATTTTAAGATAGGAGAACTCTGACAAAGGAATGAGTAAGTTTAGAATCTTGAAAGCAGGATGCAATAAGAGGATTGGTTAACCATTGGCTTCCCAATAATCGATGATATGTTAATATTGATGACATATGTCTTTTTTTGTTCTTTATAGCTGAGTATGTATAGTGCTGTCTGTGGATTTCGTCAGTATATTGATTCCCTTCAAGGTGAAAGAAGAATTGTGGTTTGTGTAATTTACGAAGCCCTGATATATTATTGTGGTAGTCAAATACGAGCAGTTTTTCAGCAAATGTAGAATGGAACAAAAATATGGATGCTTTTTGTAATTTTTATTGATGTTGAGCCAGAGCCTGAAAAATTATTCTGCGTTAATACTTGTCCTAGAAAAGCGACGTTTATGTGTTTTGCTGATGCCGTAAGCATTACAGCTTACTATTTTCGCTGGTGCGGGATGCACTGCAGCCTATACGATTTGTAGTGAGGAAATTTCCCTCTTGAAGGTAGAGGAAGATTAAATAATTTTGATTATGGGACCGAAGGAAAGCTTGGTTTAATCTAATAAGGAGGAAGCAAAACATTTGTCATTTAATCTACAGGAGGATTCGGATCTTTTGTGTCTGTTGTTAAGTTCAATATGTTAAGATGTAACTGTTTTATAGAATAGAGGTGACTACAATTTTGCCATTCATGAGAAATGAATCCAGAATAACCACCACAGGCGAAATAACTGATTTGAAAGCGAAAGGTAACTTAAAGAATGAACGAAATGGGAGCAACATGGGTAAGAAAATATAGTATAAACTGTATAATTAAAATATCTTTACCCTTTTCAGAGTCATATGTGTGATTAATTCTTGTGACAACGTAATTTTAAATGAAATTTTCTTACTGTTTATTTGTGAATATATGAGTATGATAAATGTATAATTGCGAGTCTCTTATCAGGTGTGTCAGCTGGTATAAATGTTTTGGCGTGTAAATAACCATTGTTTTTTTTTACTGTGTATGTTTAAGGAAAGTTTCTCCATATTTATCATGTGACAAGACATATGCCACGAGCGTCAGGAAGAGGACGAATTAGAACAATGTTGTAGTGGTACAAACACTGTGTTGAAGTAGCATTGAAGTAGCTTGTTGGATTAACTAGTAGTGGATTGAAGTAAAATTTCGACTAATGCATGTTTATAGGTAGTTAGTTTGTAGAATAGGCAACAGGTGTGCATGTGTGTGTGTAAATAACATGTGAACCCTATGCTGTCCTGACCTATACTTGCACAAGGCATAATCCTATTCACTTTAGTGAATTAATAAGTAGCATTTGATTTATTAAAACGTAAGTGAACCACATTAGTGATGTGGATTTAGATTTTATATTGTCAGTTCATTTAATTTTTATTTTTATACTGTAAGTCATTTCACTTTTATTTTTATATTGACGATTCATCTAACTTTTATTTATTTAAAAAAATTTAAGTCTCACTTTTGTTCTAAAAAAATTGTGAAAGACAATACTAAGTGGTATTATGTATGACATTTTGTAGTCACATAACTATGATGAACAATTTCTGTGAATGCAGTTGAGAACCTGAAAGCGAACCGGCTAAACTCTTACGAGAGAGCGGGAGCAGCGAGGAGGAGGACTAGTGGCAAACCGGTGGCTTTCCCAGCAGGACACACTGTCAACCGGGCCACTTCGGGAGCGCGGTCGACAACAAAAGAAGGGTGCGCGGCAAACACTTTCCCTTGCACCTGGAGCTAATGAGCGGCCGCACCAGTGCGACCCTTCGTGGAGGCGATGACCTGAGATGGGCGAGCGGTCCACCGCGCGGACCATCCACTGGCAACACACCACACGCACGCGACCGTGACGAGACGGGCGCGGTGAAACGACAGAAGACGGGGAATAAAGGGGCGTGGAGTCTTTTGACACATACTGTCCAGAGAAACTGGCAGACTTCAACGACGCTTATCAACATTTCCTGGTGGATGCCCACTGTCAAGCGACAGTAAATCATAGTTCGATGTTCTCTGGTAGCTAAGGGTGGCACAAAGAAGAGCCATTATGTGTCATCCTTGCCCAGGAATATCAACCTGGCGTGTCAAACGAGGATACCGCACGAATTTGACAACACAAACATGGAACCAAATCGACATGTAGGTGACACGGGCCACCAAGAGAAACTTCATGAGAGGGCAGAGAAGGCGGGATTGCACGCAACAGATGGACAAAAATCCCTAATGACAGCTGCGGCGACGAATCCTCCCCCCCTCCTCTTATTTTGTGCCTTGGAACTGTGGAACTACTGAGTGTGTCAGTGAACAGTGATTATACGGTTCTTAGTCCAATGCATATACGTGTGTTTTGTCAGAGAAAGTTTGACTCGTGTGTTTTGCAGGGGCTCGATTTATTGGTGTTCATTAGACTGACTCTTGTATTTTGCAGGTGTTCTACTTTCTTTTTTAGACTTTGACTCTTGTATTTTGCAGGTGTTTTATTGGTGTTTTTTTAGACGTTGACTACTGTACTTTCAAAGCTGTTTTATTTCTCAATGTTTGTTTTGGTGTGTTGTATTAGATTTCTGATATTTTGTTTCGTAAATTCATTCCTGTGGCATTGGTTCGTTGATCAGTCAGACAGCTATTCATTCTCATTGGACTGTGATCGATTTGCCTTTGCATGGGGCATATTTATAGTGAGGAACCCCTTAAGGGTAACACTCACATAATTAATTGTAGTTTCAGTATAATGACATAGTGATCACTGTTTGATAACTAACTGAAATATAGTAGATTGATTAAATTAGTGCCACAAAGTTATTTTAATTCTACAAATTATTAGTTTTATGAGATATAGAATTTTTTCCGATAACCACTTTGTAAAACATGTTTTCTCTCATCTTTTTTTTTTTTTTTTTTTTGCTTTTGCGGATTGGGCATTGTAATGTTCTGCTTTCTAATACTGATGTTATTTTCATTTTTTTTAAATTGCTGTGGCACCTTTGCCATTTTCATAAATTTTGCTTCTTAATAAACAGTCATAAAATTTCCTGTGATCAGTTGGCTCTTGCAATGAGCAAATACTGGTGAATTCCATAAGGGTAACAACCAGAAATTGTTTTCATATTAATGACTTGCTGACCGAATTAGGTCCACACTATCTTTTAAATAGGTGTCACAGATTGTTTATTTTTCTCTTTGAAATTAGTAGATTCTAAAGATGTGTTGAAATTGGTGTGTTTTAGCAAGTAGCTGGTGACCTTTTGCCTTTTCTTTACATTTTTGGTTTAAGTTGCGTGTGAGAAGCCTGCTTGGGAATGTCCTAGCATGGCCAGAAAATTCCCTGCACAGTTTTTTCCCGGAGCGTTGGGGTTATAAAAGGTCTCTGTTAGATTCCTTTCATGTTAATTTCTTAAATCTGTTGTCATTTACGGCATAAATTCCTCTTCTAAATTTACTGTGGCGTTTCTGACTATCTGCGAGGAGACTGAGTAGTGGAACGTGTTACTTTTACACATAAACAAGAACGATCTGTAACACTACTACACTTTAAAACACAGTTTATATTCAATTCATGTCACACAGTCTCATACGGAACCTACATCCGCTTTCTTTTATGTACTGTATATGATAAGATACTGCCATCCCCCTTCCCTTCTGTGTGAGAGGATGAATGAGCAAATGTATTTCTAGTTGCATGCTTGAGGGTAGCAGACAAGCCTGTCTGCTAGAGAACAGTAGGACCAACGTCGGAACAGGTAGCTATGCTTTCTAAAAGCAAAGAGGTTCCTTAGTATGGTTCTGTCCGTCCCATGTCATGTTGGTACAGGAAGCTGCCTCTGGTCAATTCCTTTTTGTATCGGGAAGCACGCTCGGTAGGAGCGCAGGTCAGTCTGTCCATGGCGAGCGTCTGAAGTGGTAAGACCTCCGGCTACGCGCGTGTCCGCTAAGTCCGTAGGACAATGGATTTCTTAAGTTCAGCGTAACTGAAAATTTATCAACTTTATTTCAGGTTTAGCTCTAAAATATCTAATGTTATCTTAAATTGCAACGCAGTGTATTTCGAGTGTGAACTTCATAATATTTTCCAATAGTTGCTTTGTCACTACTTTGTGAGTAAAGTGGAACCACGTGTTGATCAGTAACTCTTAGATCATCAATCTTAAATGCGAATGTGCGTGAGATTATAACGTCTCGTCTTAACAATATTTTTCTATATAGCAACTTTTCTTTATGTTCAACGCATGTGGGGTGTACTTTGTGAGACCAATACCACGTGCTTATACAATTGTTTCACCCATCAGGTTAATAGTAAGACGATAGTAACCAGTTCGAGATTTTTGTTTTGTAAATTGCTTTTCGATCTAATTTAGTTTAATTATCAAGACTATTGTGGAGTACACTCTTTGTGTAAACCAAGTTGACCACGTGAAGCATGTTGTGTAATCATCAAAGTAACCCTCAGCTATTCTTTTCGGGAAGATTTCACAGAGAGTTAGTATGAATTTAGTATACGAGTGTGTGGTAATTACATGACGGACAGGACTGCGCTACGAATGTAACTTCTTTAGGTGAAAATTGAATCGGTTGGTTGTGGTTAACTTCCTCTTGCATATGTTTCAATGTTCTTCGTGTGTTATTTATGAATGTAGTGTTGTATGCAGTCTCCCAATCTTGGCTCCATATTTGACGTCTTCTGTAAAATTACAAACTCACATTTTCACAATCCTAAATAAGGCACAAGCTTAGTTATGACTCAAGTTTAATATGCTGAAATTTCAATGATCAATGTTAAAATAAATTTCCAAATATAAACTGATTTATTTATTTTTATTTAAAATCTCTTTTTTATATATGTATCACCGGTTTTCGTATGACTATTAAAAGATTATAATTAATGTTAGTCTGGTTGGAAATTTGGTATGTTAGATTGGATACCTGGTGAAACAGTTGCTCAGTAATGCAACGTTAACTTCCTCAGATAGCTCACAGCTTTTAACCATCTTTTATTGTCTATCAGCACCGCTTTCACATAACTAATTAAAGCAACAACATTACAAGGTGTCGTTTATGCACTAGGATGATAACATTAATCAATTATGCTATAGACAAGACATCTGTGACAGAGAATCTTGTATACTGAAATACCTATACAGTTGCAGAAAAACAATTTATGAAGTTATGCTCAATGACACAGGCAAACAGTGCTTCACGTTCAGTTCTACACATCAGAGGCCACAACTCCAGAGGTACATTAAAAATATGAAAAGGAGCAATGCTGAATGTTTCAGATGTTAGTGTGTACATATTGATGAGAATGAAGACAAAAAATCACATTATAGCTCAGACGATTCAGTATAGCGACTCTTACACTTCGTAATGCAGTAATCTTGGGGAACACAGAATTCAGTAACTAAAGATACTTTTTTCAATTTCATTCAGAGTTGTCATACAGAATTGTATTGATCATTAACAAACTTTTAAGAAAGAGCCATATCTGTATGGGAGCCATATCTCTAATGTGTAGTGCTGAAACTCAAACAGCTTGTAGACAAAATTTTGGAAAGTGTTTTACATACAACATGCCAATATTTTCTCAAAAAAAAAATTCTTATTATTAATCCTCTAGAGTTCATAACTAATAACGACATTCTCATGAATACCACTTTAGGATATAAACAGCCTGGGCACAGAAGGAAGCACAGAGGCTAGCACACTAGAATCTCATTCGGGAGGACGATGGTTCAATCCCGCGTCCCACCATCATGATTTAGGTTTTCCGTGATTTCGCTCCAGGCAAATGCTCCCTTTGAAAGGGCATGGCTGTGTTCCTTCCCCGTCCTTCCCTAATCCAATGAGACCGATGACCTCGCTGTCTGGTCTCTTCCCCCAAACAATCTTATCCACTGAAGGAAGTTAATAATGCTGCTCTGAGATAATTACTTACCTATACAATTATATTAAAGGTATGACCGATAACAAAGATAAATTTGAAAGTAAGTTGAAAACGTTCAATATAGGCAGCTTCTTTTCTTTTAAAGAATATTTATTTGGAAACAAGTATCTTGTCCAGTTCGATAGTGATACATACATATTGGTTTCTTGAAACAAAATATTGTTTTGTGCTATGTGTACTCATATAAATGTTCAATGTGCAACCTCATGTAAATATCACTTTCCTTAATATTCTGTAAGCTCACTCGTTGTACACCATTATGATATAGCGTAAAAAGCGATCCATCAAACTGTAGCGGGAAAAAAAATTAACAGCTTCGATACGTAACATTCATTTCTTGAGCTCGACCTTGGTTTTGCATCTCTCTGGAGGCTGTAATCTCACGGTAGGACCTGTATTCGCTTGATGTCGTTCGACGTACTTTAACCTGACAACTGTTGTATGTAATTTCGTAGTAATGTCTGTTGTCGATGCCCACGAGATCACGTTTGGCAGCCCCACCCACCGTGACGCGTCCTTCATGCGGCGAGTCCTCGCGTTCGGCACTTGTCCGCTGCCGCTAGCCGCCGTCGCGTCGCGCCGCGGCAATTTTCGACGCCAGCGTAACGAGTTCCTGGGACGGATCAAAGGAAAACTTTTAATAAGAGAACACTGCCAGCGGACCGGGCCAATTACCCCGCCGCCTTTGACTCCGACTCCGGCCCACCTGTCACCCGGAAAATTCAGAACTTCCGCTCTGTCTTTCACTGCAAGCGTTCCATTGCTGCGACGACGAATATTGTCTCGTTAATAAGTCTTGGGAGCAGCTGAATACTTTGTCCGACTGCTACAGCAATTTTCGAAGTCTAGCTAAGTTTTGGGATGGTGGTATGATATTTCGCTCCAGAGTTGAGACGGAAGATGCGGAGTAAGGATGGTCTCTAGAAGCAGTCCTCTTAAACGCCTGCAAAGTGGAGCCGTTGTCTGAAGTTAGCTGACGCTGATGTAAAGCCGTGAAGACTAGATTCTCTGAGAACGTGATTTTCAAAAGTTTCTTTAAAATTCCGTCTACATTCTTTCTACATTTGCTCATCCCAGAAAATATCAATTTGCGTGATGGAAGATACACATTAGGCACATAATCTTAACTTCGTTGTTTATTCAGATAGTTATGAAAGAATAACAGCACTTACGTCTTATTTGGAAGGAGAATTCCTCCTAAATCACGCTTGAGTCATGAGTGCTGACGCAGAATCATTTCACTAGAAGACATACATATCTGTAATTTCGAACTGCTGTTTAATTCCCAACAGTTTACTAACGAGCCACTGGAACGCCGTTGCATTGCACAGACGATTGAGACATAGATACACACAAGACGCACAAGTCAGTTAATGGCGGTTCGGTTTCACTGAGCGGTGGTACAGCGACAGAAGACATCGGAAAACAGGTATGCTGTTCTCTGATCTACATCTGCATCTACGTGGATACTCTTCAAATCACGTTAAAGTGCCTGGCAGAGAGTTCATCGAACCACATTCACAAAAATTCACTATTAATCCAATCTCCTATCGCGCGGAAGAAACGAACAACTATATCTTTCCGGGTGAGCTCTGGTTTCCCTTGTGTTATTATGACGATCGTTTCTCCCTATGAAGGTCGGCGTCAAGGCAAGTGCCCGCGAAAGGCAAAGGTCCCGAGTTCCAGTATAGGTCTGGCACACAGTTTTAATCTGCCAGGAAGCTTCATATAAGCGCACATTCCGCTGTGGAGTGAAAACTTCATTCTAGAATTAAGCTGTTCTCGCGCGAATATAGTGGAGTGGACAATGAGTAGAATAGTTCGAGATAGTCGCTTACTAACCGGCCTACGGATAACACCATGTTAGGTAGCTCAGTAAAATTACTCAGAAAAATGAAGAAATACTGAGTTAATTGCCGTTCGAATACCTCGTGACTGACGCGACTGGAGTTGTGTACAATTTAATGAAAGTTTGGTGTTTGTAAATTAAATAATTTGAGAGTTATGGTCGTGTGAACTTTCTGGTCGTAGTAACAATTCCCCATGGCAGGTTTTGTGCTTTGTACAGAATGCTTTGGCGAGAACGTCTTTCCAAGAAGGCCACTGAAACGACCGAATGTTTAACTCGCGAACAGTTGTGGGTCGGCATCTGGTAGAATGTGAAAATTAGTCAGGTCGGACTTGCAAAAATTCTGGCTGCTTATCGAGTAAAATTATGTTGTACGAAGGTGACGTTGAATGATATAGCATTACCACATTAAATACGGATATGATTGCCATTTCATATGTTTCCATATGAATATGAAGCAGATTCAATCTAATTTTAACTGATTTTTGCAAGTAGACTGCATCCTCCGAACACTAGATTTTATTTTAAATAAACTTTCGCGAACAGACTTTCAATTCGAGTTATGTGGCCTGTGTATGGTAGGTATTAGGTAGTGTTTGCATCAACGCTGCTTTCCACTGCCTAACACGTATCCGCTACTACAGAGTGTACGGTCGACGGAAACAAGCATATCGAGGCAGGTGGACTTTCGATATGTGAAAGAGAGAATGCAGACGACCGACCCCGCCCCGTCACAATAGGTGCATTTAGTGCACGGGAAATGTGAAGTTTAAGTGAGTACGATCTTTAGCCGGCCGCGGTGGTCTAGCGGTTCTAGGCGCTCAGTCCGGAAGTGCCCCACCGTTACGGTCGCAGGTTCGAATCCTGCCTCGGGCATCGATGTTGGTGATGTCCTTAGGTTAGTTAGGTTTAAGTAGTTCTAAGTTCTAGGGGTCTGATGACCACAGATGTTAAGTCCCATAGTGCTCATAGCCATTTGAGCCATTTTCAGATCTTTAAAAGCTGCAGTGTAGCTAACCTGATAAAAGAAAGACCCACACGCCCATAAATGAATTTTAATAGAAAGGCCTCGGAGCCATTGTGATATTTGGAAAAATATACGGGATATTCTTAATGCAAATATTATCTGTCTACGTTAAATTCCTTTAGTACTCGCGTGAATTACACGTTCTTGATTCCGTGCAATAACGTAAAACATTATTTTTTTCTGTTTGGCCTTATTAGACAAGGTGTGCCGAAAAACACCAACAACAGTTGGTATCTTGTGCGGGAAGCAAAGTGATCGGTTTTTACGAAGGAACCCTTGTACAGAAATGCACGGTTTCAGCGTTGGAGAGCATCGAAGTCTGAAATGGGTGTGCGTGCCACATTACGTCAACAAATCTAACGTGTGTGGCACTTCGTGCTGTCTAAATTAGAAACCGGTTTCGAACTACGTAGCTCATGCGTCAATGCAGAGCCTCGAGCACACGATCCAGTACATACAGTTGTCTTTCAAGTACTTCAGTTGCTTCGTGGGCTGAAGCAATAAAGTCCTCTAATGACGTGAAATGTGTACTACCCCACAGAAAATGGTCGAGACGTGTCAGATATGACAACCGGACTGGTTCACCTCTACCAATCCATCAAGTGGATCTGCGATGTTGATGTGATTCCGCACATCGACCCTACAGTGTGCTGGAACCCCGACGTCTTGCCACCATTTGTCCATCCGAGCAAATTGTGACACTACATCCGATAGGATAGACAAAGCGTCTATAGTAAAATACCTCTAATACATGTGAGGTATGTCGGCCCTGTTTGTTTGGCAGTAGATATGGCCCAATGATATGGTCACCAATTATTCCACCAAACATATTGACATCTACCTTCAGTTTGTGATATTAAATCACCCCTGCACAGTGATTTTCGTCCTCTACAAAATATATGTTCTACATACTTAATATGCCGCGTTACGTGGACTCATCTGCGAACAGTACCAAGCTCGGGATCTGCGGGTGTAGTACGCGTTGTAAATACCGCTATGGCAACTGTTCCCGAAGTGGTTAGTCCTCCTCCCATAATGCCTGGACTTCCTGCAGACGGTATGGATGGAGCCGTTCTACTTGGGAAACAAGCCACACGGCACTTTACCCGAGTCAAGTGCCTGTGGCACATGTCGAGTGCTGGTGCCTGTCTCTTCTATGGACATTGTCAGCACGTCCTCCTCCAACTGTATGTTTCAAACCGGACGTGGACGAGCCGCATCACCTTTAGGCACCCACCAGAGGAAAAGTAGTAGAGTGGGGTTAGTATATGCAAGTACCAAATACAAACTGCTGCTACCGTGTAGTGCAACGACACACCTCAGACGGAAAATATCTACGTGCAACTTTCCGGCATCTCTGAGGCGTCTGTCGATAGCCATTAAAGTGCCATGATATGTGTACGTCTGTTTTGAAAATGTCCCGCCTGCACCTCTGCAGCAGCTCTTCCATTCTAATCCCCTTTGCCGTATGCAGGCCCCATGTCTAACATTTCCACAGCTGTGTACGGATACATGTCACACTGCTGTCAATAAAGTTAATGCACAGGCAGACCGCATAACGTCCACAGTAGGATGCGCCCAAAGGTTGTGTGGAGGAAAGTAGCGCATGCTCAAGAATTTTATTAGGCTCACGTCGTCCATTCGCAGTACACAGATCGCTAGAGAGCTACATACTCTCCGTATTCAGACACCAAAACGACTCAGAATATACCATCACAGCTGTCCGGTCTCAGACTTCGACACCATCCAGGAGCCGAACTGCGCATTTCCGAAAATCAATCAGTTTCCCTTCCGGAACAACACGCTAAGCGTTGTTAGTGTTTTTGGTAGACCTTGTATATAAATAGGCATTAACAGTGTTTGTGTGTCTTGCACTTTCTGTGGAATACTGAGTGAAATTCAGCAGTGGTTTATTCAACATTTCGTCTGGAATATTAATGAAATACGTGCGTAGTAAAGCAGGTGCAATTAAGTCAGTTAGCTTCTATTAATCACAGCATGGAGGGTGGATTTTCATGAATATGTCGTTTCGACGGCGGGAAAGCCTTAAGTTGTATAATTTGTGTTGAATAAAATTCCTTTACATATCAGAAATTACAATACTGCAGTACTCCAGGGCCACTGATGAGTAGACTATTACTATACGATAAATTCCGTGCACAGTCAAATTTTATAAATATTTATTTAGTTATTCCATCCTTATGTACGATAGATATTTTCTTTTTCTCTTTTACTCGTGTAATTGGCGAAAAAATCATGTTCCTTCAACATTAATTAGCCGGCAGATTTTACTTTTATGTAATGCATCGACTGAATGTGGTTGTACCGTAGGAATAATAATTAAAATACAACTGACGTGCTGCACATCGAAACACTAAATGTCTGAACTACTGTGGACACAATTTCAGCTTAATGGTACTATCTGAATTTGTCCAGAATCAGAGGAAACGTATTGTGACCAGCATTTTTGTTTCTGACACAGAGAACTGGTAATTAATGGCCATGTGGTTATTAAAATACGTCTGTCACACAGAACTCTGAATACAATGGCACAGATCGTTTTTTAACATTAATTTCATTTATTTCTATTGTCCGGTCTCTTTTGCATAGCAGTGTTTTTGGGCGCCATACATGTCGTTCTACTCGAAAATATTTTTTTCAACACCAAGTCTGATGCTCGCCAATAACGTCCCAACTTTTTTTCTACTGTTCTATGTGCCCTCAGTTACCAATGAATTCAATCAGCCAGTGTAGAATCTTTATCAGTTAGATTGGAGTAGTTCAGTTTTTCCTTGATAATGTTTCCAGGACCCATATCACAATTTTGGTTCATAAACAGAGCGCTGTAGACATCCTCAAGTAATTAGCTTTTCGTCTGCTCTCCACGAATAAAGCACCATCGCACTCCTTCTCACTGGAATAGTCATTGTGAATCAGGTGACGGTTTATTAGCTATCCTTATCCTAGAAAAAGAGCCCGGTCACCAGGGTTATTGAAATATCCATGAAGATGTATCACTACACCAGTCACGTACTTTTACTGTAACTGCACCTCATTCAGTGCGTACTCAGAGGAATTGACTTGATTTTTATGAGGCTGCGTGATACAGAAGAGTAGCAAATACGGGTAATGGCATAGAAAGTACTTACTCCAGGTTCTTGCTCTGCAGAACATCAGTATGCTGTGAACACCGAAAAATTTGTTTTGTTGAGGTAGTACACAACAGTCTAAGATATATCCAAAATATCAGTCAGACCATTCGCGAAATATATTACCTAGAAGAATAATCACTGACAAACCCTTCTCTCATTTCTCTATGCACACATAAAGATGTTACTGACATTTTCTGTACGTTTTGTTATTGCTAGTATCTTTTGACAAGTTGCGATAGCCAGTCGAAGTTCAGTGCCACAGTATCTCCGGAGGGAGCATTGGAACATTTTATAACGTCTACTCAAGTATGCATCGTGGCGAGAGAATACTATAATTGCTATCGTAGAAAATCTGACCAAATGATTGACGCACTCTGATTAACATAAAATGTACTGTACGATATCCATAACGTGTGAATAAAATTTTTGTGACGTCGGTACAGTGCCTCCGCTTGTTGCTTATCACTTTCTATGTTTGTAAGCCCCTCGGAACTTTTATGGTCAGTGCCTGAGTTCGCATAAAATATGATTTAACAGGGTTCATGCTCCAGTAGAGTTATGTAGAGTTACAGAGACGCCTAACCGAATATGTTTCACAACAGCTATGGCATCCTCAGTGGGTGTATATTTACTCTCTATGAAAGTATTATTGGTATAAGTCCTTGTGTACTTAGATTGGAAATGTGTATGTTGACTATTGGGAATTATATTTTCAACTTCCAATATTTAATTATTTCACATATTAGTTGCAGCAAACATAGTGTAAAGATACGTTTATGTTCCTAGTTATTGACTAAAACAAATATAGCTTATCTTTGGTTTACAAGGAACTGTTTTGAGCTCCGTATTAGGGAACATCTAAGGTCACAGCTCGCCTTGTGACCGGCACTGCGTTTTGTCTTCTGGAACTTAACGGAGGACTTGTTTTGTAATCTGATGGAGAGTCCGGCTGTTTGCAGCACAACATGGTAGTAAGACGCAGTTTACTGCTGTGCATAATGTGGCCCATCTCACCTGTTGTAACCGGTAATATCATTACAGTGGGAAGTTAGGAATGGCTTTGCTTAAAAATTGAGTAATGGTACTTAGTCGTGGTGAGGAGAGGTAACGTGAACTGCAGAGTAAAAATTTGTGATTTTTCCCTTAAAAGTTCTGTGAGAATACGTGGAAGTATCTACTAATCAGCATGTTAGTGGCTAGTTTCCGACAAGGAATGACGAATTTCATCAGGAAACTATGACAAACAGAACCACAGGCTACAGTTAGACCTAAGAAGATACCCGTGCTTACCTTTTGCTTCTCAAAGCCGTTTTTGACTGATACCACCGGATCCTCAGACCCTGGTTTAGGCCCAACTAGCTCTACCGAGACGTGTCTGTTATGAATAAGTATATCCAGAAACGTGATCTTGAAACTGAGGAGATAATTGTGTAGGAAGTTTTCAGCTTTTTGAGGGTCTTGATTTGGCTTTTGTGCAGCTATGTTCTTAGTTTCCTTGAAGAGAGGTGGCAGATGACATGACTCTCATACATTTGGCAGCAGCACGACCAAAGTGCAACGCTAACCCCTTGTAAATACAATCAACACCTGCTGCCTTTCTAGGCTCCATTTCCATACAGCCTCTATGGTCCTTCTCATATTCCTCAAGGTCTAAAGACTGGACATTCAATATCACTTTAACAAATCACCATATAATGCATAAGCAGAACGAACAGTTAATGTTTACAGAGAACACCGAATGAACATTTCCAGAAGCTAGAGGCTAGTGTAAAGGAACAATGGGCAAGTGTTAGAGAACAAAATTCTGATACTCCAGAACATATAGCTAGTACAGAGAAATTAAATGAACAAATAAAGTCTATGAAACTACCTGGCAGATTAAAACCTTGAGTCGAACCAGGACTTGAACCCATACCAGAACCAGACACCGGGACTTTTCCCTTTCATGGGCAAGTACTCTACACACTGAGCTACCCCAGCACGATTCCCCAGACACTCTCAAAGTTTGGCTTCCGCCATTACCTCATCTCCTACCTTCCACGTTTCGTTGAAGATCTCGTGCATAACTTGCGGAACTAGCACTTCTGGAAGAAAGGATATTGCTGAGACACTGCTTATCTCCAGCCTCTAGGATAGTTTCCAGAATGAATTTTCACTCTGCAGCAGTATGTGCATTGATATCACGTCTCATGGCAGATTGGTGGAACACACGCCAGTTAAAGACCTGGGTTCAGGTCCCACAAAGTTTTAATAGACCAGGATATTTCAGGTTACTGAACATTTGCTGAAGGGTGAAAATTTATTCTGGAAGTTAAGGTTATTTCAAGGGAAAAATAAGTTAATGTAAACGCATTTAAAAGACAGGTGAAATATTTGGAACATTACCTGAATGAAATGGGAAAGGTGGTTCGCGTACGTTTGATATACTAATTAGTCAGATGTAGTCAAAATATAAAAAGGATCTCTTCTGCAGGGGATAGTCTTCTTGCAGCAGTGAAGTCATGTTAAATTAAAAGAGCTTGTAGATGAGCAAAAGAAATAATTGCAAGGGGATTTTGACGTTTTAAGAGAGAAATAAATAAAGGATGAGGCAGATTTATCAGACAGATTAGATGCTATTCCAAGTCAGGAAGTTGTGAGTCACACCCAGGAGCAGTTGGCAAACCATACTATAATATCACGAAGTCTTAAACAAAGGGTAGAAAAATTAAAGGCTAGTTCAAGAAAGGAGATAGGTAGTAGAGGGGAGCTAGAAAAGTCTTTAAGAAAGATAATGAACTCGCATTTCTGTAGCACAATCTGCTCTTAATACTGAACGCTGTTCAAGCTGTTGATGTCATTCAGTGTTTGTGATTTAGTGAAGGTTACAGTTGTTCCGGAGGAGCCTGCGACTGAGCTTCCGCACCACAATAGACATGTTAATCAGGATTGAGAGAGGAATTGAAGAGGAATTATTTACGGTATGTGATCGTAATTTTTGTGTTAATTTAACGGTGGAGGACCAACATCAAACAGATATTGACCCTACCAGGCCTTTACAGAAAATAATGCGATACTTCCTCCGGTGGCCACTTTCGCAGAAACACAGCGCCAGCGGCCGAGGACGAAGGGAGATTCTGCCACAGCAGTGCAAGAGGTAGCGGACATTGGAGGACATAGGAGGATGCCCTTGCTTCACTAAAGAATGGCCAATTTGTGAAGAGCCTGGAGGACAATGAAAAGGACGAAGATAGCAGTGGACCCCTGCAGGCACAAAGATGGAGTGTAAACAAAAAAGCTACAGAAATCCACTCTGAAAGTGAGCGAAACGTCTGGCTAGTAGAAGCTATTTTGGCCTACCTTAGAAAGCGAGACACGTGCCGATAATTGATGGAACCCTGCAGGCAGCGGGGTGAAGGCCACACACAAAGCGCCAGCAGGGGAGATGTGCGAAAGTATAGGACTGACGATGAAGTCAGCCTGTGTAAAATGATGTTAGCCAGACAGTAAAAAGTATTTTTATGAATCACGTAACAGATTATTAGATGAAAAAAAACATGAGTCCGTTCAGATATTATACACAGATAGCCTTAATGAGGAGGTGCTGTGTGACTACTTTCACAGCAAGAATACACAACAACTTCGGAACAATGTGCGACCAGCGCTGGGAACAACTATGACCGTGAAAACGTGAGAAACGCGTCGTTCTCGAGTCACATACCAGCACATTCAAGATAGAAAAGGTCCACTCTGCAATGGCAGGCGTGATCATGAAACGGTGATACGTTATTGGGTGGCATTGAAAATTTAGGCCGCTAATGACAATGACGAGATGTCAGAAAACTCGAGGGGTCCATGAGCTTAGCAGAGGGACAAGTGAAGACAGTCGGTGAGACAGTGTGAAAGCAAGAAGACATCGACTTTTCCACCCACTGTCTACTTCCGCCTGCTGACTTTGATTGTAATGTTTACTTCTATCCTAAAGTACATCGTTAATTTCTTATTCTTATACTGTTAAATTATATATGGACTGATCCTTACAGTCCAGCGCTTGGGGATGAAGCACTAGACGGAACACTGGAAGTTCCTTGACCAACATTTGCCTCCCGGCACCGTAAAACACTACTTTGCCTAAGGAACCCACCGCGATCTGTCAACACGTGTACCGTTCCGTGCTATCGCTACACAGCCACAGGGCACTGATGTGGCCGTTCGACCCGCCACCACACAGCTCAGAGACGGCGCACCGTTCCAACCCAGCATCTGAACTCATGACATATTACCCCAAACAATGGTGAGACGATTAATTCCTCCTCCTTCCCCTTAATAATAGAGTTGTATCCACACCCAGTCAAATCGTTCCTGAGATTTTGTGAAAGAGTTACTTCTTTTTATTAACAATTTGTCGATTCGCACATTAATATCTTACCTCATACTTCTTTTCTCTTTTATTTCACTTCATCGCTGATGTAATTAAATTTAAGGTTTGAAGTGAGCGACGATCTCGTTGATAATCTGCAGGTCATTTCGTTCCAGAGATAAGATTTTTCAGTTTACTACATTTTTCTCCCAACATAGGCCAAGATAATTGGTAAACTGCATGTCATTATTACGAGAGGTCATAAACTTCTTCATTTACTACAATAAAGCATTAATAGAAGGACATGACGGACCCAACTTCAGTGAGATAAGGTAAACTCAATATGAATCTGGCTCCCAATGTGCAAATGCATTTCTTGTAAGCGAGAATATAATTTCAGTTACAAGTAAGAACTAGAACTGGAGAAGGAGCTAACTCACATAGGTATGGGACAGAGATATTTTGAGTGCACTGTAATACTTAGGCCGAAGCAATGAATTAAAATTTGTAGCAGCCCCGGGGTTCGAATGCGGATCTCCTGCATACTAGGCAGATGAGCTAACCGTTGTGGCACGGTGGTACTACGGCTACCATAAGTGCACAGATTACCTCATACAGCCACAGTGGCAGAGCGGTTCTAAGCGCTCAGTCTGGAACCGCGCGACTGCTACGGTCGCAGGTTCGATTCCTGCCTCGGGCATGGATGTGTGTGATGTCCTTAGGTTAGTTAGGGTTAAGTAGTTCTAGGTTCTAGGGGACTGATGAGCACATATGTCAAGTCCCATAGTGCTTAGAGCCATTTGAACCATTTAGATTACCTTGGTGCTTCGCCCTCACTGATACCAATTCTAATTCTCGCCTCAGCCCATGACTATTCCCCTTCTAAAATCACATCACTATTGCCCAGATCCTCCAATAGCTTCAGCCTACATCATTACCATTCATAATTTTGAAACGGTGTATTTCACGAACATCAACTCTATATGATCTCCATAGTGTCACTTTTATGGCAATTTAGAGATATTCCAAAATCTACCTGTCGTACAGCGTAAGAGTAACGATGGATACTGGTACTATTTTACGTAAAACTGGTGGTGTAATACGTAGCCAACGTAAGAGAAAGAAACAAGTTCAGATAGAAGAAGGAGAATGTAATGTTCTTGCTGCTGTTGCAGTTGATCCGCAAATTAGCTCTCGTGCAATTGCACGAGGAAGTGGCATGTGTCAGGCAAGTGCTCTGCACATTCTCCATTGACGTAGGTTTCATTCATAGCACATCTCTATTCATCAAGAGGTAACCGGAACGATTATGATAATCGGGTTAGCTTCCGTACATGGACCTAAGGCGGATACTTCAGATATATCATGTGTCTTGTTTAGTGCTTAAGACACGTTTAACAACCAAGGCCAGGTATACTTTCGAAACATGCATTATAGGTCTTTAGACAGCCCCGTTGGCTTCGACAGGTGGAACATCAGCGTCCGTGTAGAGTAAACGTGCGGTGTTGGATAGTGAACCATCGGCTTATACGCCCATATTTCAGAGATACATTACTGAACGCGCACATATATCGCAGCCTCATAACAGACCATCTTCCACGGATACTAGAAGAGATTCATCTACAGACTAGAGAGAACCTGTGGTACCAACATGACAGCTATCTGTCTCATACTGGGCGAAGTACTACAGCATGTCTTCAGATATTGTTGGATTGGATGCAGTGGACCTGTACCTTCGTTGGAAAGTACTCCGGATTAGGACCTGTACATTATTTTCTGTGCGGAAAGCTGAAAGACGCTGTCTTCAAGCACATACCAAATGCACACGATGATATGCAACGACATATTACTGCAGCCTGGGAGGTCATCACCGCTGAAATGCTAGCAAGTGTGCAGCAGTGGTTCCATACCAGACAGGAAGTGCGAATTTTCAGTACCGGTGGTCATTTAAACACAAGCTACGATGGTTAGTTGTCTCGTTATTGGCCGGAATCCACATACGTGGTGTAATCACTTGTGTTGTTCTTTACTGCGTGTATTGTACAAATGTCGGCGTGGGAATTTTTCAAAGTACAACATTTCGCTAACGATTCGCACCAGAATCTTGCAACAAACACCACTGACATTCTGATTTACCGTACTATTAGTTTCTTAAGGTCAACACGCATTGTTATATTTAAAAATGTATATTTGCACAAAAATACACCTTGTAAGTATTATTACAACCTTTTTATCGGCTGACAATACGAGCCCCTGACGACCAATCCAACTTGAGGAAACCGAATATCAATAGCACTTTCCATATCAGCAACATTTCCGGCGCAACTTTTAGTCGATTCGCACTGTGTAACAGTAGTGTCTAAATATGGCCAACCATTTCTGTGTTAGGTGCCTCTTCCTACTTGGTAAACAACTGCCGTGGCTCCTTGCGTTGACAATGTCTATCATTCCGTGACCGCTGTGCCAAAGACGTAGGCTTCCAAATATCTTACACCTATTATAGAAAGTAACCTGTCTCTAGATTTGTGGATGTGGCAGAGGGTCTGATCTGAACTGGTATGGTGATGTCCAGAATAGTGGAATTCTGGTGTGTTCGGCAGTTTGTGAGTTTGCTGTGAGATGATTTCAACAGGTACTACAACACCTTTCCGCTCACTTGGTTCCACATGTTAAGGCTGTGAATGTGTGAATTATGGTAGAGTTTACACTTGATTCAGTGCAGAGCCCAGTGTCCGTAAGTATAATAATAAATTCATGCAGATGACGTACTATTGTATGCCACTTCTGTGACTTACGTGACCCTAAACTACCGCTTTTTTCCGGCAGAAATGTGGAGCTGCCATAATCCCTGATTTTCATGTATTCACTGCAAAATTTTTTGTGTTCTTTTTATAAGAAGGCAGCTTCAATGTATGTAGGTGTGACAGGCAGCTGTCATTTGAATATACTTTTCATGTGTTAAGATTTTTGTATCAATCAGACATGACATATTTTCAGATACCTTTCTCTGTATAAGCCTCGGTATATTATGAGAAAGCTACTGTTCTTGATGTTTAGAGCTACTGACGAATTGTAGAGCGATTTTTCATTGTTGAGAACTAATGAAATGGTGTGGATACACATGATAGTTCACTTTATATTTTTATTTTCATTTATTTATTAATTTGAGTCATCAGTCTTCTGACTGGCTTGTTGGGAACCGCCACGAATTCTTCTCTTTTGCCAAACTTCTCGCCTCAGAGTAGCAAATGCAACTTACTTCCTTAATTATTTGCCGGATGTATTCCAGTTTCTGTCTTTCTCTACAGATTTCACTCTTTAAAGCTTACTCTAGTATCACGGAGGTTATTCCCTAATTCCTTAACACATGTCCTGCCAACCTGTTATTTCTTCTTATCAGTATGTTACATATATTCCTTTCCTCGCCGATTCCACAGAGATCATCATCATTCCGTATATCTTCATTCCATTTAAATTTCAACATTTTTCTGCAGCGTCTCGTCTCAAGTGCTTTGATTCTCTTTCGTTGCGTTTATTCCTCAGTCCATGTTTCGGTACCATACAACTCTGTGCTCCAAACGCACATCCTCTGAAATTTCTTCCACGACTTAAGACCTATGTTTGATACTAGTAGACTTCTCTTGGCTACGAATATCCTTTTTCGCTAGCGCTCGTCCTCGTTGCTCCTTTGGTCATGGATTATTTTGCTGCGAAGGCAGCAAAGATCCTTAATTTCATTAACTTCGTGATCATCATGTTTCATGTTATGTTGCTTCCTGTTCTCATTTCTGATGCGTACCATACTTTTTTCTTTAATAGATTTACCCTCAACCCTTATTGTTTACTCATTTCGTTCAACCAGCCCTGTAATTCGTCTTCACTTTCACTCAGGATAACACCGTCATCGGTGAATCTTATCACTGATATGTTTTCACCTTGAATTTTAATCTACTTTTAAGCTTGTCTTTTATGTCTATCGTTGCTTCTTCGATGCATGGATTGAGAAGTACGGGTAAAAGACTACATTCCTGTCTTACAACCTTCTTAATTCGAGAACTCCGTTCTTGGTCTTCCAGTCTTGCTATTCCCTCTTGGCTGTTGTACATATTGTACGATACCCGTCTTTCCCTATACATTAAAATTAATTTTCTAAGCATTTCGAGCATCTTGTACCAAAAAATGGCTCTGAGCACTATGGAACTTAACTGCTGATGTCAGTCCCGGAAAACGTACAACTACTTAATGCCAATTAACCTAAGGACATCACACACATCCATGCACGAGGCAGGATTCGAACCTGCGGCCGTAGCGGTCACTCCGGCCGGCCATCTTGCACCACTTTACACTGCAGAACACTTTTCCAGAAAGACATATCATAAGAATGTATCTAGAATTTTGTTCAGTCTTGTTTTCATTATAATCTCCAAGTAAGAACTGCTCTCTGGTTCCTTTTATTCGCTAAAACCAAACTGATTTTTATCTAACATATCCTCAGTTTTACTCTTGTGTATATTATTCTTGCCAGAAACTTGATCGACGGGTTGGTAAGATGATTGTACACTAATTCTCCCACTTGTTGGCTCTTGCTATCTTAGAAATTGTGTGGATGATTTTTTCCCCCGAAAAACTGATGGTGTACCGCCAGTCTTCTACAAACCCAAGTGAAAAGTCGTTTTGTTGCCAGCTTCCCCCAACCATTTTAGAAATTCCGACGGAATGTTACCTATCCCGCCTGCCTAATTCCATCTTAAGCTGTCAAAAGCTCTTTTAAATTCTGATTTTAATACCGGATTCGCTGTCTCTCCCCTGTAGAGTCCTGTCTCTTCATTATCACTTCATGAGACAAGTTCTTCTCGTCATAGAGGCATTTAATGCACTCTGTCTACATACGCGCTGTCTCTTCCGCATTTATCAGTGGAACTCCCTTTGGACTCGTAATGCTATCGTCCTTCCTTTTAATTTTACCATACGTTGCTTTAACTGTTCCATATACTGGATCAGTTCTTACGAAAATCAAATCTTTTTCCATTTCTTCACATTTCTGATACAGCCATATCGGTTTAAAATGCCTGAATTTCATATTTATTTCAATACTATGTGATTTGTATTTCTGTATTCCTGAATTTGCCTGCACTTTCTTTACTTCCTTCTTTAATTAAACAACTCAAGAATTTCTTGATTTATCCATGGTTCATTCGCGGTTACTTTCCTTGTACCCACCTTTCTCTTTCAAACTTCTGTGATCACCCTTGTTAGAGATTTCCAGTTTTTTCCGGCTGTACTGTGTACTCACTTATTCATTATCGTAGTATCTATAACTCAGAGAACTTCAAGCGTGTCTCATGATTCATTGGTATTTCCGTATCCCACTTCCCTCCATACTGATTCCCTCTGAATAATCTTTTCAACTACAGCCTATTATTCAACAAAAATTAATTTTGATCAGGGTCGTTATCTGCTCCTGAGTACGCCCTAGAATCCAGTATCTGATTTCGAAATCTCTGCCTGTCTAAGACGTAATCTAATGGGACCTTTCTCGCATATCATGCCCTATTCCAGGTGTATCTCTTCCACTTCGCCATTCGCCATTACTAATTGATATTTATTGCAGAACTCAATTACTCTTTTTGCTCCTTTCTTCCTGCTACCGAGCTCATTTTTTCCTGTAAAAGTTTCATCTACCCCCCATCCCCCCCCCCCCCCCCCCCCTAGAACCGCATTCCAATACCACGTAATTATTATATATTCCGTTTATATATCGAATTACCTGTTCAGTATCTTCATAAAGGTACCAAATCTCGACATACTCTGTTTGTGACGTAAGCATTTTACCTGAACTGTTACTGCTGGTATTGGTTTTCTGTCGATTTTGATGAGAACAGCACTATTACTGAACTGGTCACAATAGCTCATTCATGCTACCTTCCTATTCATAATGAATCCTAGTCGCGTTTTACAACATTCTGCTGCTGATGATAATACCCAATACTCGTCTGACTAGAAATCCTTGTCCTGTTTCCATTTCACTTCACTGAACACCATTATTTTTGATATAACATCAACATTTCCCTTTTCAGATGTTCCAGTTTCTTCACCACGTTAAAACTTTGACAGTGGATGCCCCGGCTTTTAAAACATTCCCCTTTCGGTAGTTATTCAATCTTTTTTCTCATTGTAACCTCCTCCTTGGCAGTACCTTCCCGGATATCCGCATGAATGACTAATCCGGAGTGTTTGGACAAGGAGAGATCATCATTACTCTTTTACGATTACAGGTCACATTTCATGTGGATATTCATTATGTGTTTGTAATGCTGTGGTGTCCACGGCCTTCGACATCCTCACGCAGCTGGTCATTGCTGATCCTTTCGCTTTCTAGGGGCAGTTTCCAACGCGAGGTGCAACAAAGTTCCCTGAAAGTCTACCCCTCTGACAATGTCGTTGGCATAAAGAGGGGAAGACGTTATGCCGCCATTGGTGACGATCTTCATTCACAATTTAAGCATTAGGGCAGTTCATTCATAAAAATTAAATTAACAGTATATGACATGAGAAGTAACCTACGTAACTGGCACTTTTAGTAAGGATAGGCACGTTAGTGGCATAACGGGATCACTAGGGGGCGACTACCATTAAAAATGAAGAATGTATGCATGGGAAGCAGTAGCTGCCACCGTAACAATTTTTCTGATCACGTGCAAACAATATAAATACAGTGATTTAGGACTTACTACATTACGTAAAATTCACTGTGGTTTCGGCTTGACCTCATGCGAATGTATGTACAGGGTGAAATTATGACGATATGATGGAACCCATCTCGTCAGACATATACTCCAGATACGTCCTTGAGCTTTGTTGTAGATTTGAGAAGGCATCCATGTTTATTGGTCTGCAGGTCAGAGTCAGTGCAGAACGAACAAAGAAAGGTTCTGTCACAGGATCACGAAACTGTACAACCATAGGGAATGCAGAGTATTTTACGTTTCTGGATACTGTGTAGAAAAAATTAAGCTTTACACTGGCATGTCACTCATGGCAACATTTTTCGGATGTGTGTGATTTTAGTGTAGGAAAAGCAACGGAAACGGCTAACAATTGCAGCAGCATTGTGATCGCTACCTGGTAACGATACGCACAAAACAACCCAAATAACTGACCGCATACTAATGTTCTCTTTATCTCAGAAACAACGGAACAACAAAACAAACATACTAAATTTAAACAGACGCAAAATCCCCAGGACTGCTGACCTTTTACACAAGCTCGAAATTTAGCGCGGACTTCACTGCGAGATGCTTATAATAGTTACCATAGCGAAACTTTGTGTCGAAACCTCGCCGAAAATCGAAAGAGATTCCTGTCTTAAGTAAAGTATGCTATCGGAAAGACACAATCAATGCAATCTCTGCGTGATAGGTATGGTGATACTAACGAAGACAGTGCTGCCAAAGCAGAGGTACTAAACACAGCCTTCCGAAAGGCATTCACAAAAGAAGACGAAGTAAATATTCCAGAATTCGAGTCAACAACAGCTGGCAACATGAGTAACGTAGAAGTAAATATCCTGGGAGTAGTGAAGCAACTTAAATCACTTAATAAAATCAAGTCTTCTGGTCCAGGCCTTGTGCTAATTAGGTTCCATTCGGAGTATGCTGGAGTAGCTCCATGCTTAATAATCATATACCACCGTTCACTCGACAAAGGTCCGTATCGAAAGACAGGAAAGCGGCATGGGTCACACCAATATTCAAGAAAGGTAGTAGAAGTAATCGACTAAATTACAGGACCATATCATTTACGTCGATAAGCAGCAGGATTTGGGAACACACATTGTGTTCGAACATTTTGAATTACCTCGAAGAAAACGTTCTATTGACACACAGTCAACATGAATTTAGGAAAGATAGTTCTTGTGAAGCAAAACTAGCTCGTTACTCGCATCAGGTACTGAGTGCTACTGACAAGGGATTTAAAAGATCGATTCCGTATTTCTGGATTTCCGGAAGGCTTTTGACACTGTACCATACAAGCGGCTTGTAGTGAAATTGTGTGCTTATGGAATATCGTCTCAGTTATGTGACTGATTCGTTCTTTCCTGTCAGAGATGTCACAGTTCGTAGTAATTGACGGGAAGTCATTGAGTAAAACAGAAATGATTACTTGCGTTCCCTAAGCTAGTGTTGTAGGCCTCTTTATGTTCCTTGTCTATTCAAACGATTTGGGAGACAATCTGAGCAGCCGTCTTAGGTTGTTTGCAGATGACTCTGTCGTTTATGGACTAATAAAGTCATCAGAAGATCAAAAGAAATTGCATAACTATTTAGAAAGGATACCGTGTGGTCCGAAAACTGGCAATTGGCAATTGAACCCAAATAATGAAAAGTTTGAGGACATCTACGTGAGTGCTAAACTTCGGTTAGACGATAAATCATTCAATCTGAAGGCCGTAAATTCACTAAATACCTAGGAATTACAATAACAAACGACTTACATTTGAAGGAAAACATAGAAAATATTGTGGGGATGGCTAAAGAAAGACTGCCTTTTATTGGCAGGACACTTAGAAAATGTAACAGATCTACTAAGGATACTGCCTACACTACGCTTGTCCGTCCACTTTTAGAGAACTGCTGCACGGTCTGGGATCCTTACCAGATACGACTGACGCAGTACATCGAAAAAAGTTCAAAGAATTGCAACACGCTTTGTATTATCGTAAAAAAGCGGAGAGAGTGTCACTGAAATGATACAGGATTTGGGCTGGACATCATCAAACGAAAGGTGTTTCTCGTTGTGGCCGAATCCTCTCACGAAATTTCAATCACCTAATTTCTCCCCCGAATGCAAAAAAAAAATTGTTAACACCGATCCACATAGGGAGAAACGATCATCATGATAAAACAAGGGAGATCGGAACTTGTATCTAAATATATGGTGTATTTCTTTCCGCGCGCTGTACGAGATTGGATTAATAGAGTATTGTGAAGGTATTTCGAATGAACCTTCTGCCAGGCACATAAGTATGACTTGCAGAGTATCCATGTGGATGTAGATGTGGATGTAGAAATCATTATCAAAGCGATCCTGAGGTATCTGTTAACAACCGGGTGCGACGAGTGTTAGCGCGCCCATAGGCGTGGAGTTATTCCAATTTCACTCTCCTGATTGAAGTCAGTAATGAGTACTCGGGAACATGAATCCACTCTGTTTAGTTTTGGGATCGAGTTTAGAGTTTTACGGTCCTTTATGATATGTCAACAATTATCCTGATACAATTTCACACTTGTTCAATCGATGTCAAAATAATGAACTGCATTGTAACCCATTAACTTGATACTCCTTTCTCATGCTGTAGGTTTTAGTGAAACGTCCTCCGATTTCATGTTGATGTTATTTCTCGACCTGAAGATGTTGAATATCAGACAAATTTCTAATATAACGGCTTTTGTTAGTTGTAAAGTGTATTGCCCTAATAATTGATTTAATGTGGAAATTATTGTCTTAGATCACAGTCTGAGCTGGAGAGATAATAGCTGTTTTGTTTTACAGAACTCAGTGGCTTTTGTGCGGTTACTACCATCTAATCATCCAAGTGCCAATATGAGTAACTGTGGAGGTACTGGAAGCAATTATGGTACACTACAATAACTGACCTGCAACTTGCACATCTTATAGTGTAATATTGTTGCAACAGGGATACTCAAGTGCGTTAATTTAAGTTGTTGCATAGCCACTGACAAACATAATTACTCAATTTACATATAGTAATAAAAATTGTAACGCCAAATCTCTACCCAAGCAAGGTAGAAGAAATAATTCCACACAGTAATAAAGTAGCGCCCCAAGTCACTCTACGGAAAAAAGGAAACTATAAATGTGACTGATTCCCCCCCTCTCCCTCACCATTCCCCTTCTAAGTATACAACCACCTGCCCAAAGCTGTTGAGTCTTGGACCATAAGAATCATGGGAGAGGATATTGTTTGGTGGCCAGTATCCTCTTTCTATAACACAACTGCACACATATATTAAGGGGGGATTCTTTATATACAGCCGGCTGGTGTAGCCGAGCGGTTCTAGACACTACAGTCTGGAACCGCACGACCGCTACGGTCGCTGGTTCGAATACTGCCTCGGGCATGGATGTGTGTGATGTCCATAGGTTAGTTATGTTTTAAGTAGTTCTAAGTTCTAGGGGACTGATGACCTTAGCAGTCAAGTCCCATAGTGCTCAGAGCCATTTGAACCATTTATATACATAAACAGAAAGCTACTTACCTTTAAGAGTCCATGTGCTGTGGTACAAGCTCTTCATTAATAGTACATGTTAGCCTCACTGCTGTTGAAGTCCCTCTAAGCGAAGAATGCCAGACGCCAACTAGAATAGTGATTCAGCTATTGACTGAGAGACTGACCTAGTGACTGAGACAAACTGAGACTGAGCCCTCCAGTACGCAGCAGTGATCTAAATACTTTCAGTTGAGAGGGCGTTGGTGGTCCATTGCTTGCGAGTCTGTCTTTGGTCTCCGTCCTGATAGGTGCTCTTGATCCAGCTCCTACTATCGACCTTCTTGCTACATCTTCGCCGACTGGTGTGCTTGCGACAGCTTACACCAGCGCAAAAGGTATGTAGAAACAGAAAGAATAATACAACTCTTGCACGTGTGGCATTACTCAGCTATGACATCTTATATGCATTTCCACATAGTTTACAGTCTTTCATCTCAGGGATGCCAGTCAGGACTCATATGTCGATTATGATACGTGGCGAATTACGTAACTGATGGAGAGAGTATGACGTGATGACAGAGGTGTAATATTGAACCCTTGGCTTACTCGGTACCTTGTGTTTAAGTAAGTAAGAAACAAAAGACAAAGATCCCATTTCGAGTCTCGACCCTACACACAACTGTGATTTCTCTTATTTGTTCATATCAATGTTCTTTGTCCTGCTGCCTGAAAGTTTCATTCCGTTATATGAAGTTTGAAAGTAAAATATTCGAACACACTGTAATCACGAATAAACCATTGTCTTACGCAAAGGTTCTGCTGTCAAATATTTAGCCCCGTAAGTGGGTGGTACATGCAGTTTTTTGATTACATAAGTGCGACACAAAGTAAAACAAAAAGCAGAGATTACATTTTATCGATGTTAACTAGCACATTTTTAAAAATCTAACGGCATCCACGAGAACCACAGAGCCCCACATAGATAACTGCTAACTACATTTCCTAAGAGATGTGACTCATTCTTGAAATATTACACGCTTTCCAGCAAATACTTAGATCTGGATAAAGACATAGGAATGTTGCTGGCGTATTTTCTAATCTGTCACTTCATTAATACTAGACATCAATGCTTTTCTCCGAAATGGAATGCAGACTGCTGTTTTGACTTGACTACCCATGAGGGATAAAACTGGTAGTCCCTCACCTAATTATTTATCACAATTATCCGTAAAAATAGTCTGCAAACAACAAAGGTCACGTGCTCATGTATCACTTAAGTCTCCAGCAGTTTCGTTTTATTTTCTCATATGCTCACATGTCTATTTGTTTGACAGTCGGGAACATAGCTTCCGAGTACCCAAATACTTGTCGATCTTAAAATAAATTGTGGTATCACCGCCTGACACCACACTTGCTGGGTGGTAGCCTTTAAACCGGCCGCGGTCCGTTAGTATACGTCGGACCCGCGTGTCGCCACTACCAGTGATTGCAGACCGAGCGCCGCCACACGGCAGGTCTAGAGATACCTCCTAGCACTCGCCCCAGTTGTACAGCCGACTTTGCTAGCGATGGTTCACTGACTTCTACGCTCTCATTTGCCGAGACAATAGTTGGCATAGCCTTCAACTACGTTATTTGCTGCGACCTAGCAAACGCGCCAGTATCCGTACTATTGAAAATGTGAATCATGTACCATAAAGAGCGACGTTCTCCATTAAAGGATTAAAGTTAAGTATTCCACCAACTACGTCCGTTCTTCTCAATTCTAACTCCCTTGTCATGTTGCAGACCTCACGTGAGCAGAGACGCGTGCATTTCGGCCTCCTTTGTTAATACGGTGTTGGCTCTCGTGCCAACCACAACATAAATCCTCTCTGATAATAACTTCTGAAAGAGTCATCTATATTTTAGCCACTGTCCGAGCGATTTTTGCGCCTTTGTCTGTCTTTATGCTAATTGAAGACAGGCCCGCATGTGACGCTCCGTCAGAACTTTTGTTTCCGTCTCGAAACTGTTTGAGCAAGTGAAACATATAGTTTCGTAAGCATCTACCGCCATACTGCATGCCTCCGTGTTCGGTTTCTCAATTTTTCTCTACGTGGGATATCTATGTAGCACTCCACAGCTCGAACACCCTAATATTTATACTAGCTACGCTCCGCTCATCATACGGAACAAATCTGCCTTAGCTCGGTGTCTTCGTGATGATTCGTAAAACTTTTCTCCAAATTCCTCCAGGTGTCCATACTTACTCTTAAGGAGCTGTACAATTTAAATATATACCATTTTCCACGCATCTTTTACTATCTAAATTTCGGATAGTCTTATGTTTTGCCATAACGTGTAGTTAGGAGAGTGAAATGATTCCGGAATAAGAAAGAGATCCACCTAAAATTACGCGACATATATACTAGGATTCTATTCCATTTATTGTTGTCTACCTCGTTGCTGAGGTCTGCTATCTTTCCATGGACAAAATTATCCACATACACCTTGTGTACGGCCAAGCCAAGGAATCAATGCGAATATTAGAGACACTTTAAGAACAACTCATACACATCTTGTAGAATCGGATGTACTGACGGTGGTCAGCGTCTTCCCAACACGACTTGACTGAGCCTTGTTAGATCTACTCAAGCATCTTTTGACATCGACGTAGTTCCTTTGTGGACGGCAATTATATGAGCAGACAGAAGGAGTGGCCATAGGTAGCCCCCTATCTCCAGTAGTGGCGAATCTGTTTATGGAGAAACACGAGGATGAGGAACTTAAAACTGCTGCCTACCGGCCGACGTCTTTCTTCAGATACGTTGATGACACGTTCGTCATCTGTGCACATGGCAAGAAAAGACTGGCTGAGTTATTGGACCATCTGAACACAAGACACTAGAACATCAAGTTCACCATGTAACTAGAGAGTGATGGTTAGCTCCCATTCCTCTTCGCCTCGTAAAAAGGAAGGCGGACGGCACCTTGGACCACAGAGTGTACAGGAAACCAAAACACATTGACCTATATCTCCGGGCTGACAGCTGCTATCACCCAGCACAGAAGCATGGAGTGCTAAGAACACTCGCACACAGAACCAAAACACTCTCTGACCCAAACAGCCTGACAGCGGAATTAGAACATCCACAATGAGTGTTCACATACAGCGGATACGCCACCAGGGACATCCACAAAACGCTCCATCTGACCAGACGATCTGAGGCCACAGTAGAGCAGCAGAAAGTAGAGGCAAGGAAGGTAGCCTTTCTACCTTATGCTGGGCCTATATCTGCTAAGATCAGCAGAATCTTGAAGAAACACAGTATCAAGAATGTGTTCTGCCCACCTAATATGATAAGGACACTCCTTGGAAATGTCAAGGATGATTCGGGATTAAGGAAACCTAGTGTCTACCATATACCATGTGAATGTGGGGGGTCTTACATCGGTACAACTACCAGAACAGCTGAAATAAGATGTAAGGAACATCAGGGAGATAACAGGCTACGCCAGCTAACCAAATCTGCAACAGCAGAACATTGCCTGGACATTGAGAACACCATGGATCACGATAAAACCAGGATCCTGTATCAAATTCCCCGATTCTGGACTAGTGCCATTAATGAATCGATTGAAATCAAGATGGCGGAGTACGTGATCAACCGGGAAGCAGGATATCAGCTTAGTACTGCGTGGAATCCAGTGTTGGAATTACTACAGAAACAACGGAAAAAAGTTCCCTCCTCCAGGAATGAACTAGAGACGTCCAAGGACGTAAGTAACGGAACACAATGGCATACGCAATACCAGGTGGCAGCAAGCTCGTTGGAGGATGACCATGATAACGTGCAGCTCCAACAGCAGCCGGATGCCGCAGGAAGCGCACCTTACATGCGCATACTGGCTCCAGAAGGCCAGGAGAATGGCTCGGCTACGCGAGAAACTCGCTGCGGCCATTATAAGGAACTTCAACAGAGTGGGTGATAGTGCTAGGATCGCACCTATCGGGCGCGGGCCCAATACGGAACGCTTTGGGATGTCCGCTACCTAAGACGAGAACCGCACCGGGCGCGGACCGAAGATGGAGCGCCTAGAGACTGATACCACCGCCACAAATGGCCATAGTGGTTGCGGACGATACAGGGAGCGCCACACAAAACCGAGGCGTAAATATGGGACAAGGTCAGCTCGTGAACCTGTCTCAGGGAACACCTGATCAAGACGCCGAGTTACGACTTCGAAATATAGTGTTTGGAAGACGTGGACCACCGGAAGTACACCCGATTCTACGAGATGACAACAAATCCCCGGGAAAGTCTTAGAAATTATAGCTCACACACAGTTTCTAACAGTCATAAGTCATGATCTGGTATCTTACCTTCGTCTAAAGCTTGCACTTGGGATAGAATATGCAATGTCCTAGGACCACAAAGCACTCGAAACTCCTCATGACTCTGTAAGCCTCTTGGCTGATCGTAAGAGCTGTGCATCTAGTTGCAGACATTCTTCAGCGTCTTGATATGTGTCCGTTTTCTGTTACTCTACAAAGTTTTGACTTAACGGTCACACTGTCATCGCATGAGACAGAACTAAGCACTGCAGTTGGGAAATTTACCGATATATTACACAAACGGCAGAAACAAATCCCGCCAAAGCACAATCCTACTGGGGAGAAGCAAAGTATCTTTTTTGAAAATGCTTTATGTCCGCCCGCAGGTAATCCCTGTGCTTGCAGATCATAAGCAAAATGTATTTCAAATTTATGTTCAAAAGTATATTCAAAATTATTAGTTCTTGTGTGTGCTCTGCTGATCCCTGTTTCTAAAATGTCTGTTTATTTTTTTATCATTTATGTGGAAAACTGTTGCACAGTTTCTTACCCACTTTCACACCTGCTGACTAACAGGCATCTGATCACCTATGTGTCTGTCACCGAGACGAGTTGCATACAAATTTTCTTTTGTGTACTTCACGACGTTCTTTCAAGTTCCACGGACCCACCTCAAGGAGTGTTCACCTGTGTACAGTACAGCAATGCAATGGTGGAAGCGAAAGGGTGAGAAGGCAGCGAAGGGTGGGGGTTGAGAAAGGGGGAAGGGCGAGGGTGCCAAACCTTAACCAATTTACAGCCCCGCCTGGCCTCCGATAAGCCCATTCGAGGAAGGCCGTAAGCTAAGCGCTCGAAAGTGAGGCGAAGTTCAGTCCCCTGAGATACAGCGCGGGAGTAATCGCAGCAATTACATACCCCACTGGGCTTTGGTTTCCGGCCGACCCGGCCTGTTGTGCTGTAGTCCCTCTGCGGCCACAGCAGCGGTAGCGACCGCAGAACTCTGCATATGATGCGTATCATTCAGAGATACGCTCGCATGGGGCTTAACCTCCTCCACGTGCTCTCTCTCTGTCCCTCTGACATACTCGTATGCTGCGTAGCTATTGTACCCTATAATTAAAAGAGTTTTTGCACACTGTAAATTAATGTAAACATTATAAATATTAAACCAGTCTCACTGTTGTTCATCAAGTCTTCAGGCTCAAGGCCCCTTTCATGAAGGTCTCTTTGCTAGTCTATTCTGTGTAAACCACTTCATCACTGCGTAACCACTGCGTTTTATATCTATCTGAACATGCTTACAATTATGAACCTTTGGTTCCCATTTGTAATTTTTAACTCTCATATTTGCCTCAGTTATCTAACAGATTTTTCTTTGATGTCTCAGCACTGAACTGCACCATTGGAATGTCACAGATGATAACTGCTCTATCTTTGCACCTTACAGTTTTGTAGTAACTTTTTCACTGTTGTCCACCAATATTGCTCCTCTTAGACTATTATAGTCAGTGAATCCTGACATAGAAACTGAGGAATCCGACACTATTTCTCAGTAAATGTTGTGTTTTTATCTCCATATGCATACACGAAACACAGTAGCTGGCTTTCGCAGTGCTGTGACGACTTATTAATGCTGCACGTAACCAAAAAAGAGCATTACGTTACGGTTCAGAGGCCCCACTCCCAGTATTTTTACCCAGTCTAAATTTAATAGAAATTGCAACGTTTTAATTCCAAAACTAATGAGATCTTCAAAACATTACAACAGTAAGGTTTATTTCTCACTTGTGCTGTGCAGCGAAGTGTCTTTTAACATTTATGTCCTTTAATTATTAAGAGAATAAACATGTTATGAGAAGAAAATTATCAGACATTAAAATATTGTAGTACCGACCAAAATAATCGGAAAACAAGATATCACGTCTGTGGAGTTACTTCCATGTCGCACAAAACCTTACCTCGAGGGATCCTTAAACGAAAGGTGTCCCAGGAGGTATGGTCACTATTCACGAATATGACAGAGCAACAAATCATTATTGTGTCTCGACGATATTAGGAATAAGATTATACATCAGAGTATGTATTTTATTTCTCTGTGTTAATTATCTATGAAATTTTTAATCTTATTTTATTAAAAAGTAAGAGAACTGTTATTCAATCTTCCTTCTTTTCCTTCCAGCCTCACTACAAGGAGACTGTATCTCTCTTGTATGACGATTTCTGTTCTGAAATAATAGCATCGTTTAACTCATTTACGGCTTTATTTTTATAGTTGAGAGAATTACGCTGTCATTCCTGTAAAAGAGAAAAAATATTTCATTTTTTTGGCCTCTCAGTTACGTAGAAGTAGACAGTTTAGTGGTGCAACGATCGCGCCCCAAAGGGCACAATCGTTTACACATTTCAGCATTTGTAAATCGAACCTGCAGTCTATGTCTGTAGCGAAGCCCTACTATAATTATTATTTCTATGCAGACTATATCCTTACATTAACAAACAGACAAACAAACGCCGTCCTAAATAGGCCTTGAAGGCCCAACGGTACCGATTGGTCGCCGTGTCATCCTCAGCCCTTAGGTGTCAACCAACGCGGATACGGAGCGGCATGTGGTCAGCACACCGCTCTCCCGGTCGTTGTCGGTTCCACCAAGTAGTTGCTCAACTGGACTCACAAGTGCTTAGCGCAAGCCGCTTGCAAACAGCTCTGAGTAGACCTGGAGAGTGACCCGCCCAAGTGCTAGTTAAGCTTTACATCGCCCAACTTGCCTCTGTCCTGTCATAGAACTCACTTATTTGGAATGTACGAAAGGCAATAATGTCCCTTTCATTAAAGCTTTCAAGTGCTCCAACTGACGCCACTTTGTCTCCAGGATAACGTACAACTGCGACTGTTACCCGTCCATTTACATGATCATTACCAGCTATATTGTCAATTGCAAAGTTTAACACAGCTCCACAGAACGCTGAAGGGCCGTGTAGAAACACTTGACCGCTTACAGGTTGAGCAGTTAGTTGAATATCATCTACTGCTTTTTAAATTGTTAGACGAGGACGTCTTCTCCTCTTGTAGTAACGTGGCATGATAAAAGTCTATCGGTGTTGCGCTTTGCATTAAATACTGACAAAATCACGGTATTATATCATCAAGTTTGCTGCTTTCCAACGATGAGTCCTGAGCTTGCAACAAAACTCTCATGGGTAAAGGAATAAGCTCTTACACAATCACTTAATGCCTAGCTTTTCTTGCTGGCAATGTGCTGTAGCCTTTCTTCGTTATCATTTTCCATCCTTATATACATTTAAAAACACAAAAATCCACACCGTACGAAAGGGATACATTAAAAAAGGAATTCTTATTTGAGGCAAAGTACTTTCTGTGGACATACGCTCTATTCTAAGTAGTTCCTGAGAAAGAACAAATTTAATGTATATTTTCTTTTAGGCTACTGGAGCGCAGTACGTGTCTTATCCACCTCACTTCTTTTGCGTTTCATTCTAGTCCAGCCTATCCCGTTGCTTTCCACCTCTTTGCTTGGGATGCCTATCCGCAATTATACAAGCCCTTATAACGCGCAGTAGTCCTTAGTGTGCCGTCAGTGAATCAGTGACAGGGATGGAGAGTGTCTCCCAGCGGCGCATCGAGTAAATGTCTTTGCACACGCGCTTGCTGAAATACCACACGTTTACACTAAGAACATATGTGCAGATATGGTGTATGTTTGCATCTTCTGCGACGGTAGTGCTCCCGCTGTTTTCGCACAGTACCGTCGTAGCTTCACAACATGCCGAAAACTTATCGCAGAATGTTTACCGGAGTTTTACAGCACTGGATGAAACAAGTTTTCTGCCAAGTTCCCGTTTTTCTTCTGGAATTGTATTTCAGCAACCTGTGCAGGAATAGCAACACATTGTTGGTGAAGCGTAGTACCAGTACCAACAAATGGCGAACACTACACGCGGAAAACTTGAGCTCATTTTGCATGTAGCGTGTCCACCATCTTCACACCGGTGATAGATCCACACGACCAGAATTTTTTCACTGGTTAAATGACACTCGTGATTTACTTCCATTAATACTATTCACTGTTGAAGCCACGTTTACATGGAACAGAATCAACAACTCTCGTAATAATCGCCGATTGTCGCAACAAAGGCCATACTCTACAGTGGAAACCAATACCCAGTTGCGTTTTCTGGTCACTGTTTGGTACGTCATGATGGGTAACATTTTGATAGACCTCCTCATTTTAGAAGAGAGAATGACGGGACACAGATAATAGCTTTTTTGTTTAAAATTCATTTGTTGAACACCGTGAGGACGTTCTTATGGGCACGTGGACTGCAGTCTACAAGGGCTGATCAACAAAGACTGATTTTTTACAGAAGTTCATTACTCCATTTCAGTGCATAAAAGATTTTTTTCAGAGTACTCCCTACTTGAATGCATTTTTCAAAGTGTCTCAGCCATTCCTCGAAAACATGGTGCAGGCCATTCTTTGTCACGTTCTATTGCGCCGCCTCAGAGTTCGAATACTTCGAAGCTTTGTCTCTAGCGATGGGAACAAAACAAAAATCACAATAATCATAGTATACAAGATCGGGGCTGTAAGGCAGTTGCGGTATACAGGCAGAATTGAATCGGGCCATAAAGTGCATGACCTGGTTTGCGACGTGAGGCAAAGCATTGTCATGAAGTCGCCACCCAGTCAAAGAAAGTTCTGGTCGTTTCCTTGCAATGTGCTTTCTCAGTTTAGCCAATACTGAGTGTAACATGTTACCGTAATAACAGTGTGGTAAATCAGTCCATGATAGTTAGAAATCGGGGTTACTATCACTTTCCCTCCAGATGGAACCTCTTTCGACTTTTTTAGCATTGCAGAATCTGGCGATTTGCAAAGTATAAGGGCTCGTTTTGCTTCAGGATCATAACGATGCAGCCATGACTCATCACCGGTGATAATCGATTCCAGAAACGTATTCTCTCCGATAGCAAAGAAAAGCAGCACCTTACAGTTTCTCTCCATTCGCACAAACTTTTGTTGGGGAATCAGTAGGCGTGGCAACCATTGGGCACAAACACTCGCCATATGGAGAAGATCATGCATAGTAGTAAAGACAATGCCATACGAAGTTCTTAACACTTCACTGAGGTTATATGTAGTTCTTCGCCGATCCACACGTACACTCACAGCAGTTGCGTTGATGTAGAATTCAGTCACAGCAGCAGCCGATACACCTGCCCCACCTTACTAAAAACAGACAATTCGGTCCCGTTAGAAGTCCTTGAACCACTTTACACTGTTAAACGAGTTAGTGCATCTTCACCATATGTTTGCTGCATCTTCTCGTAAGTTTTAGCGGCTGTATGGTTTAAAAGAACATAAAATTCTATTGCCCTGTACACCTCGTGTCACCTCCATTCTCTGGCACGTGAATTGCAATGAGCGTGTACAAGACGGAGCATTACTACCAACTTACCGATACGACAGTCCTGCCGCCTTTGGATATTAAATATACAAATCTTCCTTTTTCAAATGGTTAAAATGGGTCTGGGCACTATGGGACTTAACATCTGAGGTCATCAGTCCCCTAGGACTTATAATTACTTAAACCTTACTAACCTAAGGACATCACACACATCCATGCCCGAGGCAGGATTCGAATCTGCGACAGTAGCCGTTGCGCGATTATAGACTGAAGCCCCTACAACCGCCCAGCCACAACAGCCACCTTCTCCTTTCAAATAGTCGTGGTAGAGATAAGAAATTGTCACGAAAGCTGAAGGAAAAGAGCAGTATCATCAGCCTATGTTGATGAACCCTCGAACTTCCGGGATGACGGAGCCACAGAAACGCATGTTACATTGTAGTTCATTACACTGGATTGAACAATGCAAACATAATTAGCACAAATAAATATATTCTATCTCGTTAACGATTCGGAATAAGGCATATGTCATTACGGAGTTTCATACTTGGAGTAAGCGTTACTGTCACTTTCCTGAGTATACCGATCGTGGTGGCGCACTTGTTAGCTCAATAGACTAGCTGTCGGATGGACGATGATTCGAATCCACTTCCGACTATCCTGATTAATGTTGACCGTGAATTCCCAAAATCGCTCCAGCAGTTAATGTTACTGTGATTATCTTCGGTCGGTCCATACCGCGACATGTTACTAATCAGTTTGGTTTTGATTGATTCTTCTGTTGAAGTAATATATTCGCTGATTTTGTCCAGTGTATTATGATACCACATTGGGGAGGGGGGGGGGGGGGGGGGGGGAGAGGGGGATGCTATAACCCCCATAACCCCCCTCCCTCTTGCCACCACGTCTCGACACAATAATTATACTTTGATTGCTTGTGTGTGTTATTTTCATTTGTCATGCCACGTGTACATTTAACGTTGCCGGCAATGCAGGTGTCAGTAACTGTTATATAATACTATTTCCTACCGAACAGACACAAATATGTAACTCCTGCTCCAGAACGAGCTGGTAATCGCAATTTACTATCGAATTATTGATATTTCAGTCAACCTCAGTTGTTGTTGTTGTAGTCTTCAATCCAAAGACTGGTTTGATGCAGCTCTTCGTGCTACTCTATCCTTAGCGAGCCTCTTCATCTTTGAGTAACTACTGCAACCTTCATCGTTTTGAATCTGCGTACTGTCTTTATATCTTGGACTCGATCTACAATTCCCCCCCCCCCCCCCCCCCCCCCCCTGTGGTCAATTTCAGTTACACAGTGAATTGAAATTCTTGCTAACTATGCCACATTTTATGAATACGTGATGTTTATTATTTTGGATATGCACGAAGGAATAGACAGCACGTATTCCTATCACTGATTGACCTCGACTGGCGAATGTACAATTAGCTTCGATCTCCTGAGGGAATCTCAAAGTAGCAAGTTAGGAGGATACAGATGGGGAATGTCGATAGTTGGCGCTAGGTGGGAATGTGGGTCTGCTGAGCAGCTTGCCTCTACAGGGTGGTCCATTGATTGCGACCGGGAAAAATATCTCACGAAATAAGCGTCAAACGAAAAAAACTACAAATAACGAAACTTGTCTAGCTTGAAGGGGGAAACCAGATGGCGCTATGGTTCGTCCGCTAGATAGCGCAGCTTTAGGTCAAACGGGTATCAACAGCGTTTTTTAAATACAAACCCCCATTTTTTATTACATATTTGTGTAGTATGTAAAGAAATATGAATGTTTTAGTTGGACCACATTTTTCGCTTTGTGATAGATAGCGCTGTAATAGGCCCGACCATATGGCTCACAATTTTAGACCAACAGTTGGTAACAGGTAGCTTCTTTAAATTAAAATACAGAACATAGGTACGTTTGAACATTTTATTTCGGTTGTTCCAATGCGATATATGTAACTTTGTGAACTTACCATTTCTGAGAACGCGTGCTGTTACAGCGTGATTACCTGTAAACACCAAATTAATGAAATAAAAGCCGTTGTCTTCTTTGCATTTGGCAAGACGTGTAACGACATTCCTCTCAACAGCGAGTAGTTCGCCTCCCGTAATGTTCACACAAGCATTGACAATGCGCTGATGCAACTTGTCAGGCATTGTCGGTGGATCACGATAGCAAATATCCTTCAACTTTCCCCACAGAAAGAAATCCGGGGACGTCAGATCCGGTGAACGTGGGGGCCATGGTATGTTGCTTCGAGGACCAATTCACTTGTCATGAAATATGCTATTCAATACCGCTTCAACCGCACACGAGCTATGTGCCGAACATCCATCATGTTGGAAGTACATCGGCATTCTGTCATTCCGTGAAACATCTTGTAGTAACATCGGTAGAACTTTACGTTGGGAATCAGCATACATTGCGCCACGTAGATTGTCATCGATAAAATGGGGGGCCAATTATCCTTTCTCCCATAATGCCGCACAATACATTAACCCGATAATGTCGTTGATGTCGCACTTGTCTCAGGCATCGTGGATTTTCCGTTGCCCAGTAGTGTATATTATGCCGGTTTACTTTACCGCTATTGGTGAATGACGCTTCGTCGTTAAATAGAACGCGTGCAAAAGAGCTGTCATCGTCCCGTAATTTCTCTTGTGTCCAGTGGCAGAACTGTACACGACGTTTAAAGTCGTCGCCATGCAATTCCTGGTGCACAGAAATATGGTACTGGTGCAATCGATGTTGATGTAGAATTCTCAACACCGACGTTTTTGAGATTCAAGTTTCTCGCGCAGTTTGTCGCTACTGATGCGCGGATTAGCCGCGGCAGCAGCTAAATCACCTACTTGGGCATCGTCATTTGTTGCATGTCGTGGTTAAAGTTCCACATGTGGTTGAACACTTTCTGTTTCCTTAAATAATGTAACTATCCGGCGACGGTCCGGACGCTTGGATGATGTCGTCCAGGATACCGAGCAGCATACATAGCACACGCCCGTTAGGCATTTTGATCACAATAGCCATACATCAACACGATATTGACCTTTTCCGCGTTTGGTATACGGTCCATTCTAACACGGGTAATGTATCACGAAGCAAATACAGTCAGCACTGACAGACTGTTACGTGATACCACGTACTGATACGTTTATTACAGCGCCATCTGTTACAAAAAAGTGGTCTAACTAAAACATTCATATTTCTTTACGTACTACACGAATATGAAATAGAAAATGTGGGTTCCTATTAAAAAAAAAAACGCAGTTGATATCCGTTTGACCTATGGCAGCGCCATATAGCGGGACAACCATAGCGCCATCTGGTTTCCCCCTTCAAGCTAGACGAGTTTCGTTCTTTGTAATTTTTCGTTTGATGCTTATTTCGTGAGATATTTGGCTCGGTCACTATCAATGGACCACCCTGTATATGCCACACAACTTCAGTAGGGTGGATTGGGTACCGCAACCGCAAAGTAAGCAGGAAATCCCGAGTACGATTTCCGATTCAGCAAACATGTTCGCAGGTCTTCGCTGATACTGCAAAAAATCCTGATATAAACGCTATTGTTCGTTCCTTCCCTGTCCTTTCCTTCCTCCCTCCTTCACCTTCAATCTACATAGCACACTAAATTAATTAACCTGAAGAGAAAGATGTTTCAGAGTGTGGTTTGTAACGTGTACGCAATTATTCAGTGAAGACCAGAGATAATAGTACAGGCATTCTTTCGCTTAAAGTCTATTCTTCGGAATCGATGCCCTTTCTGTGAAATACAGAATGTTAGGTAACACGAGTCATTAATGCACCGGATTCTGCGGTTGAGTTATAAACTTGGCTTGAGCATTTCCTCGAAAGATGAAGCCGTAGCTTCATGTTGACTGTAGGGCTTAATAATAGATTATAGGTCTCACCCCCGCACTTCCCGGCCCTTACATTACCTTCGATAGTGATGAGAACTGCCTGACCTCTTAACACACTATCGACCCTGCACGTTATGCATGTCTGAAACCTGCATCCGTGACTGGCCTCCTCGACACTCTTCTACGACGATCATCAGGCGTCAGAAAATTTAACGAGACGACCCCACGCCTGTCATGCTGGTTCAATACGCACCTTTTTCATATGAAATATTTGTCGTCAGTGTTATTTAAATGTTCGTAATGGACGCCTGAAGACCAAATTTATCGTGTTGAGTCGCTAGTGTACTGTTTAATGACGACATGTTCCTGCCACTTGCCTCTAAATAAGCAGTGCACAATTCTGTTTGATCTTCCTCGTGGTTTGAACCCACCATAATATATATGGAGACGGCGTAAGTAGAGTCGCTAGTGAACCGTCTAATGGCGACATGTTTCCTCCCACTTCCCTCCAAATAAACAGCGCACAATTCTGTTGGATCTTCCTCGTGGTTTCAACCCGCCGTAATATATATGGAGAGGGCGTAAGTTGATTTAGTTTAATATTACTTGATGATGACGCCTGTCACTTGGCGCTACAGTGTTGCCACATAACCTACCGCTCGGTTAAGGGCGACACCCAAACATGGCGGATCCCATAACAAGTGTCGAAATACTGTTCCTGTGAGCGGAGAGATGTTGGAAGCTGCTGCCGTCAGGTACTGCTAGAACGCAAGATGCTTTGACCACAGTTTATGTTTAAATGACGGATCACAGAGGTGCGGCGGACAATACGCTTTTAGCACTAAATTTACCATCGTGTACAAACATAAACTCAGCCACTTGATGCGCAATGCATCCGAGAAAACTTCGGTCAGAAACTTGCGGCAGAATCATTAATGACTCTCCTTTTCCTCACGACGATTAAAGCTGACTTGTATGAGCGAACTTCAGACAATAATATTCAGTTCCAGCGTGAAAAGCGAACTGTAACATCTCGCTTTGGCTACGTGAGCTGACGCCATACTTACCGATGAGAAGTCCTGCTAGAGACTTATTTACAAGTTACAGGCGACAAGGCAGATTCCAAAGGAAAAAAGAATGAGAGGGAGGAAAATAAGAGCAACTAAATGTCAATACGATGTTGAATATGACGCAACGAAATATTGAAAACAAAAAAGTAACACATAGTAACCAAGTAACTAAAAATAATAATAATCAGAGTCTCCTTCATAAAGATTTAAAAATAAGAAAAACACTACCAAGGGCCAGGATATTTTTTTTTACTTTTTGTCTTTCTTTTTGCGATTTTTTCAGTTTAGATGTTTATGAAATAAACCAATTTCATTTTAAAAATAATCTCTGTCTATTTGATTCAAACTAATAAGCTGCAAATGGAAGACTTCAATATAGAGTGATGAAGAAACATACAACTGATAATACAAAGTCTTCCATGTTATTCAAGTAGACACCCAAAATTACGATAAAATTACAATTTCTTTTTATCGAAAGGAAGTTATTTAAAGATAACTCTGTACAGACGAAAATATTATTGATAAGTCTGACTGAAAGAGTAGATATCCTTTACACCATTTCATCTGTTATCTAATGTCTCCTTATCACTATTCTTTCTTTTCTTTGATTTGTATGTTTTTGTAGCCCCATTTGTTATAACAAACCTGGTTATCAAATGTCTTAACCTGGAAGAAGTTATGTGTGTGCTACAAAAGGCTAACAGTTTGGTAATGATTAATCTGGTCTTAGTAATGGAAGACGGAATGCTAGAAAACTTAGCAGTGAATTTCTAGTTGGATTGTTTAATTGAGAAAACTTTTACACAATAGGTGGAGTTTTGAGTCAGTTTCGAAGTATCTTTCTATATGCATGGTCTACAGCCGCCGACAGTTAATTTGTGAATAACTGTATATAGTTGTTTACTGAACTATTTTACGGTGTTGTGTCCATAAATAAGAAAGATACGGAACAGTATCACTAAAATGGTGATCTATTACGGCGAAGACCGTGTGGCCTAAAAGACACGCCATCGTGCTGTGTTTCTATCTTTGGAAACGTTTCAAGCTAGTCTCGAGGCTGCCACTCACGGTCACAAATGCAGGTGTGGTCCAATTGATAAATTTTATCATCACCTGGCTGGCATGTTTCCCATGGTTTTGGCACTTTAGGACATGGGAGAGGGTGCGCACGTGTGTCTGGCCCATAACACTTGCTACAATTTTCTGAAGCCAGTAGATCAACGCCTGCGAGATGTTCATTCGTTGGTATCTTATTGTTGAATAATTTATACAAAAGTGCGCTCACATCTAACGGCAATATGAGGTTATTGGGGCTCGGCCATAGTTGTTGTCTGTTCCCAGTGAGAAGCCAAGATTCCAGCTTCCAGCTTTTAACTAACTTATTCACTGCGAAGCGCTATCGGCTACAGGCGAAAACAGATGCCGTCTACAAAGCTGTGACAAGAGTAAATGTTGTCACAAAGATGTTCACAAAATCGCGTTACAGCATTGGTAGAGGTATACCCGCGAAACGGAGACGCCCAGCCTTCTGCAACTATCACGGATCAACTATAGGTCTCAGGCATTAGCTGACCTTGAACGCAGGCATCGAAGGTGAGGTAGTTCTGCATTTTTTTGTGTCTCACGATAGATACTGCATGTTCGTAAACCGTCGTTGAGGAGTACGCCGATCCTGCGGGCAACTGCTCCTTGCATTTTTACAAATACGCTGACAATATGCACACTGTCTAAAATTTTAATGACTGTTCAAGCGATCCTGACAGACTATACAAAGGCCACAATGCACATTCAGAATTTCAGACACAGTGAGCATAATGGAAGTACACAGAGAATGTACGTTTACTTTTAGCTCCGTTATATATACGATTTTACTTATCAGTATTTTCAGCGGAAAGGAATGGCGAAAGACGATACCGATCAAAACATCACATATGATGCAATTTATAAGGCCGGTAAAAACGTTTTCTAGCAGTTTAGTTATTGGATATGCAAGGGACAGCACTTTCGTCTTTCATAAGCTTCATCTCCAGTTATTCTTTAGTTTATCTCGAAATAGTGTGGGATAGAGCATAAGATTGTTTCACCTACCAATGGCGCATTTTTATATATATTTTAAATGATCGTCACTCAGATAAAGAGACTCTATGTACTTCATGAGTCATCATCGTAAGATGCACTTATACAGAGTTCAGACCAGGAATTAGAATGACGGCATTAGCACATTATTATATTTCGCCACACCTTTTAATTATAATATGTCATTTGATACAGCGACAGCTCCATCCATTTGGTCATTATATTTCATACTGTATTTGTTGACACGACTGGTTATAGTTGTGACTTATTGACAGTGCAGTCAAAATATTCGGTGTAGTGAAGTAGAAATCCTTACATTAAGAGCTACTTGGCAGTTTCTGTACAAGGGGTGTATCTCGTGGTGCTCTAACTGAATATTACAGCAGAAGGCAGACATTTCTCCGAAATTTAACTGAATGCTACTGTAAGTTTTACCGGAAACAATTTCCTCACTCATAACTGAACCACTTCTGAAAAGGCGGAGATCATAACTAATACTATCCCGAATTGCATTAATGTATAAACATGAGCAGTAGATCCTCATCTTCACGAGTTCCATTCAGGCAAAGAGAATGAATGGAATCATATTTGATGCCTTCTTACGAGCTGTAATTAATAGTGCCCTAAAGATCCCTGTGGGAGTCTACATAGGGGGCTGCTGTAGATTCATACAGCCATCGAAACAATTAGAGCAAGTACCAAATTTCGCATCATTTTGAAATGTTATCAAGGCAGGGCAGAATATTTGTGCACCTTCTTTCAGACCGTTCTTCATTATATCATCTGCGAAAATTCTGAGGTTGCTATTAATACTGTCTACAATGTCACTCATATACGACATGAACCGAAACACTTCCTTGTGGTAAACCGTAAATTACTTCTATATTTGGCGATGACTTTTCATCCAAGAAAACTTGCGGCGTACCCCAACCACAAAAACACAAATCCAGTCACAAAAATCGCTCGATACATCACACGAGCGAACTTTTGGTTCGTGCCTGTCGTTATCCAAAACTTTCGGTACGTAATGTGAGAAAAATGCGTGTTTGGTGCCTTGGAAGGTAGGAGAAGAGGTCCTGGCAGACGTAAGGCTGTGAGGACGGGACGTGAGTCGTGCTTGGGTATCTCAGATGGTAGAGCACTTGCCCGCGAAAGGCAAAGTTCCCAAGTTCGAGTCTCGGTCTCGCACACAGTTTTAATCTGCCAGGAAGTTTCATATCAGCGCACACTCCGTTGCAGAGTGAAATCTCATTCTTCATGTCACCAGTTAATGATCGATATCCCGTGCCCTGTCTACTAGCCCGTTTGCTAACTCCACGTGTGTGCCTGTCAACGTCATCTTAATCAATGTGTTGTGTCTGCTGTCACACCCACGATTCTTTTGGCAGGTGACCATACGCATCAGATAAAATAGACTTATATAGCAAGGGTCCTTTCTCTTCACAAACGGGATACATCTTCTTGTCTCAGGTTCGAGACTGAGAGTCCGTTCCCGTTTCGTATCACACAACGGCAGTCAAACTGTTCGAATGGCTCCTAAAGATTCCTCTCGCTGCCGGAGTTTGCGCCCACAGGGCGCAGTCAGTGCAAGGTGGAATGAGGCAAGGCATTCTTCTCAGGCAGCTATTGTTTCTTGTTGCCGTGACATCTAAGGGCAAATGAGTTCCTGCTAGCATTCAGTTAAACATGGCGTTAATGGGTGTTGAAGCAGGATTTAGGCACACTGAAACTCGCGAAAACCTTGATATTACGCAAATGAAACTGCGGTATCGATAGCTACGATGCCACGTCGTAGGTACAAGTTCTTATGTTGGCACTATGACACACACACCGACGACAGCACCCTCTATCCGGCGCTGTGCAGCTCTGCGAGTGCCGCTTCAGATTCACCCCATTTGTACGAGAGCTGCCGACCAACCATCATTGTTTAATCTTCATTGTGGGCGAGCCGCTACAGATTTTGTCCGTGTTAGCTTTGATACATCCAGATTTGCACCTATGTGCTCATCTTTACTAAAAGTTATGCATATCTCATTGACTAATATTCTCAATTAAATGTACTTTTACGTTAAAAGCAGTACCGAGATTTTTACCTCACCTGCTCCTACTCGCTTCCTACTTTCGACATACCCTTCACTTTACAGGAACAGACTCACGCGCCGCCTTCCAGGAGGGATACAAAAGAAAAATGATGTGGGTATAAGGGTATTAAGGTCCTCAACCAAAAAAGATGTCAGATTAAGCATTCACGGAACCTGTACTTTAGGGTTTATGTTTAAATGTAATATGGATTTTGTATATTTTTCTTTACATTTTCTTCCCCCTCACATATATTTCTTTTTGTTTAAGGAACCGTTACTCAAATCGTACTCATCAGAATTGGCTGAAATTTAGGGTTACCGGCTTCTAGCTGCCGATTATTCCTCAAAATACCGGTTCTGCAATATTTTACACGTTTCTCAATATTTACTGAACAGAATTGTGGGAAATTTTGGGATTAGTTACTGCCTCTGATTCAGGTTAAATACCTAAATCTTTGGAAGAAATCTAATCGGACTACGTATTAATTTCAAACATAACTGTCTTATTCTGTCTCAAATAACTCACTGCTCTGAAAAGGACGTCAGTGCTGACGTACGAACGTAATCGACAAAAACATGTCGGTGGCATGTGCCGGCACAAAGAAACTCGTTAACTGAGTACTTCAGAAGACAGTAATGTGCAAACAGCTTTTAATGGCTCCGCCCCACGGCTGGAAGGAGGGACGGGAGTAACGTTGGGTGCTACGGCAACCTGCTGCCGCTGTGTGGACTTTACACTGGCGAAACACTGCCCACCGACGAGAGCAAACAATGCGTGTAGAGCCACAGATAAGCCGCAGGCAAAATAATGTGCAACCGGGCCCAGGTAGGAGATTATCGGGATAGACGCGCGGTCACGAAAGCGCCGTAAAACACTAAATGGAAGAAGGGTGCGTTTAATGCCGGCCTTTTGGCTCGGCATCGTCGCTTGTTACGATGCTGTTCCCAGAGGGTGAACGTTTTAAGGCACGCACTGCAACCACTGTTGGTAACCCTTATCGTCTCCTACATCAAATACCACGTAGTCGATTTGTGTTATACTGTCTCTCAGTGTTATGACGAAACTAAGTTCAGAATTAAATACCCTTTTTTAACTTCGTTTTGGCTCCGACTATACTGGACTAGATATAGTTGGTTGCCATTGATTTGCAGTAGTAAGATGATCAAATGAATGGGTAATCTGCGACTGGTAAATAGACGTCGCAGCAGATATTCGGGCAATAGTATTTTTATTACACGCTTCTCCGAAGGGACACTGCATCTTAATTCGGAATAACACAGGCACGGCAATATCGCATTTTACTACTCTGTCCGTTGGTAAATTTGTTTCGCCGAGCAAATTCATATCTGAGTTTTCTTGCCTACTGAGTCCGCGTCACACTTAACGGTAGTATGTAGCAATATGAAGTTGGTAACTTGTTTCTGAAACGTTTAGTCTCAACCTCACAGCCGGTCGGAGTAGTTTCAGAGCACGACAAGTTCGGTGATGCATAAAAAGCTCTCAAGAAATGAAAATATTCCTGGTAGAGTGGGACATTGGTTATAACTTGAAAAATATTTATTTTCTGCATGTCCATCAGATATCGTCAAACCGAGAAAACTAGAATGTCGATAGTTAACCATGGAGAAGGTTAGTTTTGATGTATGGAGCCTTGAGCATTAAGTCACTGTACCTTTTACTGAACGATTTGTCTTGCCAAAGCAAGTATGGTTAAAACTTTCGATACATTGTTACTTGAACTAACAAATCCATTCGATAGGTAATATCTTCATACAAATATTGCGACACGCAAATGGGTTTTGGCCCTCAAACAATTAATAGTTGAAGCAACTACCAAAATATTTTAACGAGTCTAAAGAAGGAAGAATGTGCTTGGGCCCTTAAAAGAATCAACAATTTAAACAGTCACTAAAATATTAATTTTTATAAAAAAAGTCTACACATTTATCGCAGGTCCGCAACTGGAAATATCTCCGAGGTGTTAAGTCAAAATTCCGTTATCTAAGTTGACCATCGAATGGCATTCAGTTGCGCGAGGAACTTAGGACTATAATGCACGCATCGTAGGCACAGTTTACAACATCTCACCAAGTTTTACCCGTTAACCTAAAATCTTAGTAATGGAGAAAAGTGGATAAAGTACTACCACACAGAGAAATAGAAATATTACTAAGTGCAGTGGTTCGTTGAATTTAAATGTGAAGCTGCTTATTAGCCAGCTTCACAGACAATAGTTAAGTGGCACGCATTTAGGAAAATAGCGTCTGCTCTATCACACCAGCCTGAAATAAATATTCTCTGACAGCCACTTGTAAAAGCCACCTGTGTGTGATCGCGCTGAGCCAAAATAACTTAATGTAAGCCATTACAACAGGATTCTACAACAGGAGGAGAATCACAATTTAAAAAAAAAAAAATTACAACAAGGCTAGCCAATTCCATATGAACTTACAGTATTTCCCAGCCCTGGCACTCAAGTAGATAACTCTTAAGCAAACCACGATTTGTAGTTCAGCACTTACTGTTGACACCCTAACTAACATTTTGGTTTAAGAGTTCAGCAAATGTGAAGAAGCTTTAATTGAAATGGAGTATTCGGTGAGGTCACCGTTAATTAGACAGAGAATAAGAGAACAGGACCACAGCCATCAGCACGGCGCGATTTGTAATCCCCGCACCACGAACCGTGGGGCCAGGAAGACAATGCTGCTCCCTCGTGTGTATATCCTGGTCAGCAGTGGATGTAAAGCTGCCTGTCCTGGTGCCTTTACGTTTCGAGAATGAAACCAACACATGACCTCGACAAGCGTAAGCCTCTTTCACTGACCAGCATATGCTCCAGTCTCCTCTCAAATGCAGGCCAGGATCCAGCATGGCGGGGCGGAGAGGGGGAATCCCCATCGCATCTACAAATATAAAGCTTGGCCGCAGACGAAAGGAGACGTGGCTATGCGAGCTGACCCAAATAAACCTGGGTAGTCCTGTCAATCGCTGTTTGTTTATGTGATTGATAGGTTGTGCGAATGAGGTATTATTATAATTGTTAACGAAATCCTTACATTCATGTGGAAATAAATGACTAACACGAGTAATCGGCAAGAAAGGTAACATATTATCTTCTCCGTATCCAAAAAAATAAAATTTTGACAGAAGATTTTTGCCAGATCGCTACACTGCCAAGGCCCAATTGTACTGTCCCCGGTAGCTTCCGCTTAAGTTCTATTGTCGGGAAAATGTGGAAAACGCGTTGTATGAACGCGTAATAAAACCTAACTGGAAAATAAACGTGGAACTACTTAACCGGTGATTATGGTAGGGTTAGCGAAGTTAACCGGAGAATAAGTGTTGACAATGGCAGGAATAGTTATATAATGACAGATGACATGATTGTTTGTTAGAAGGAGGAAGGAGAAAAGAAATGGGGACTTCACACAAATTATGTGGAAGAATTAGACGATTCCAAATTTATTTAAACATTTTGTGCTACTACAACTACTACTACTACTACTACTGCTACTACTACTACTACTACTACTACTATTTTTCGATCTCTTGCTTGAGAAACTGGGGAATATGAATTAAACGTGAAACTATTTCCTAACATAAAAGTTTCTGCTTGTTTTAGGCCCAATAGGCCTTTGATATTAGTGCTTCGTGAATTGTATTCTGTAGTGTTATTTATGTAAATGAGGTAGATAAAAATAACCGTTTGTACGAAAACAGTCTCTCTAATTGGGCGTGTGTTATAGTTGCTGCAGTATTAGAAACTTCCTGCCAGATTAGTACTGGGTGCCGGACCGATACTCGAACGCGGGACCTTTGCCTTCCCCGGGTGAGTGTTATGTCAGCTGAAGTATACAAGCACCACACACGACTCCGCCTGAAAGTTGTGAGGGGGCTGGTAAGTATTGCTTGGGTAGCTCAGATGGTAGAGCACCTGCCCGCGAAAGGCAAGAGTCCTGAGTTCGCGTGTCAGTCAGGCATACAGCTTCAACCTACCCGGAAGTTTGATTTAGTGCACACTCCACTGTAGAGTGTAAATTTTATTCTACTGACAAAATAGACGTAATAAAATCGAGAAACCACACCAGTATTGCGTGTTATTCGTACTAATAGCTTTTCAGTATTGGGCAACGACATTTTCATTTTTAATGTAGCAAAATATTTCTCGAACTTTGTTGAGTTAACAGATTCCTTCGCAGGAAGGCAAGCGTGCCGTTTAAGGCTGTAGCAAGATTAGAAAGAAGAAAACGCTGGGACCTAAGGATTGAAGAAGTGTGTACTGTCTTGGTTCTCTCTTGCGTTTACTGGTTTCATGTTTCCTATATATAATTCTATGTCACACAAAAGAGAAACTTATTAGATAATAGGCAATATAATGAGCGCAAATTTTCTGAGGAGTTCTCACTCTCCCAGTCACAACTATTTCCACCCCAGAATTAATTGTGAGGAGGATGTCAAACTGACATTCGATAGAAGAATGCTGTGTGAAGAGGCGTGGGACTAGACTCTGGCACACTTAACACCAAATAATGTCTTTCATTTCCTCTTAAATATATGTTTTGTATATCAAACTCTTCAGAAAGATATGTGCTTCAAAATGAACTTATTTTTAAGAAAACTGATTTGTTAAAAAAAGTTTTTAGTTTTTGACGTCCTATTTAGAACCTCTCGGGGGGGCACTAACAAGTTTTTGCCCCGATTCAGAAATATGATAGACCCGGGGCTGCTCAAATGAAAGAAAGAGACCCCCTTTCCATTCTTACACTTAAAACTATTCCAGACTGCGGTGCGCGCCCCTGTCTTACGAGGAGGACGTGAAACTCCTTGAACCGATGAAGCCTACTTGAGGGAGAAATAGATACATATGTATCAAATAGGGTGCTTCAGAAAATACGACCTGACTTCAAAACGTGATAAAAACTCACTACAAGCGTAGGGTAAATAGCAGAAAACTTAAAAATTATTACAAACACTCTGTGTTCACCAAATGCAGCACGAACAACATCTAGGCGATAGCAAAGTTCATCATAACGTTAACACAATGTATGTGCTTTTACAGGAGTTATGGCGTCTGATAATCTGTTCTTCACTTCTTCTTTGTCACGAAGTAAATGTGAGGTGAAAACACTGTCCTTCACATATACCCGTAAGAACAAATCGCAAGGTGTCTGTCTTGTCTAGTTATCTAAGGGGTAAAAAATGCAGAGAAGCGTCTCGAGCTACCACTCGCACTTTCTAGGGTTGAAGCAGAGTTTCATCGAGAAACTGACATACCTTGTTGTGCCAGTGTATTGGAGCTCCAACCTGTTGGAAAATGATGTCATCGGTGTTGCCCTAAAGTTGTGTGAAACTCCACTTCTGCAGCATTTAAAAATAGCTCATTCCAATCATTGTGTTTTCCTCAAAAAGGAAAGGACGGTACGCTTTTTCACGAGAAATGGCACAAAAAACGTTAACTTTAGTAGAATCTCTTTTGGGTTCAGTATTGTAAGGACTGTTCTGGAGCCTTCTTATGCACATATTATGTCGGTTTAATTTACTGCTAACACGATATGTTGCTTCATCGTCGTAAATTAACCGCAGTAAAGATGTATCATCTTCCATGTCCTCTAGCAAAGCTTTCCTCAAGTTTCCTTTTATCACCAACTCGAAGAGCTTGCACTAATTGTACTCTGTGTAGTTTACAGTTCAAATTACGCCTTAACACTCGCCAGATGATCGTATGACGGACTGCCAGTCCTCTACTCCCACGACGAGTAGACTTTCACGGACTCTGCTCAAACGTTTGGTGAAATCCTTCCATCATGTCATCAGAAGTGTGAGGTCGACGTTAACTCTTACCTTTGCACAAGCATCCTGTCTCTTCAAATCGGCGATGCCAGCGATGAATGTTTCTGGGTTCCGGCCCGATCAGTGCCAGAACTCCAACGAAAAGCACGATGTACCGAAATCACTGACTCACTCTTTGAAAACTGCTGCACACAAAACGCTTACTGTTGAGCTGACGCAGTCTTACTTCTGACTGACTGCAGACTGAAAATACTCAGGGACTAACGTCTAATGGCGATTTCCTGAAGCTCTAGGCCTTGGCCATTCAGACGGATTGTCCCATGTTTCGTAATTATTACCTTACTAAATCAGGTCATTCTTCTTTAAACACACTGTCCTTTATAGACACATTTCAATTTAATCGTTAAACGCAAAAGTAAGTGATACTGATGTCAACAGAAACGGAAATAACAGATGGCTGATGGCTCTGAGCGCTATGGGACTTAACATCTGAGATCATCAGTCCCCTAGAACTTAGAACTACTTAAACTTAACTAACCTAAGGACAACATACACTTCCATGTCCGAGGCAGGATTCGAACCTGCTACCGTAGTGGTAGCGCGGTTCCAGACTGAAGCGCCTAGAACCGCTCGGCCACATCGGTCAGCTGAAATAACAGAAAGAGCATAGTTTACGAACTCTAGAAATGGTTAGTATTACGATGTAGGACTGTTTCAGTAAATCGCCTTTATACAACAGTATATGACGTTTAACACAAACACCTGCTTTTAAAATATAGGTCAACTTTCGCTTATGCAGAACGAAAAAAGTTATGTAGACAGCGTATCCGTTAATATCAAAAAGCGTAAAGTTTTGTCTTTTTGTGATACTCTAACCAAAGCAATGGACGCATGTATCTGCCGAGGGCTAATAATAATTTTACAACTTTATTTGTCAAATTCAGAATGAAAACTTAATAATTAACCTTCGTACGGATCCCACTTCACACTTGACTGCTTCTCTTTGTTTTGGCTCCTGTATCAAAGTCCTACGTACAGTGGCGTGGGAATTTCAATGTGTACCACTACTACGAGCTATTACTTGCAAACAAGCTAGAAAGTAGTTACGTAATATTAATTTGTAGGTTAATTTAACTATAAGACAACCCCTCGCTAAATAACGAAAGGGCACTAATCGCTCGTTGAAAAAATATTTGGTTTATTGACTGAGAATGAGTGTAGACTGCTTAGAGACGACTTAAATACAGTAATATTACGTATGGAGTACTCGGTGAAAATTAACAGAAGTGCTGCAGCATGTATCCAGAGATCTTTCTGTCGTGCACAGTACGCTGGACGTCACATGGCGTGAAGTCAACGTGAAACGTCCCCTTAGAACAATTTATACACGACTCTGCTTAATCTGACACACAATATTTTTAGCGCAACGCAATCTGACTTTCAATAATCCCTACAAAAGAATGGCCCTGACTAACATTAACCTACACCTTTCACAAATCACTTACCTCACAAAAAATCTTCGTTACTCGAACTACTGCAATACAGCGAGCACCACTACTGCCAGCTAAGTAAAAGATTCTAACTACGGAAGGCACTAACTACTGATAGGTATAGTTAGCAAATGAAAGATTTTAATAGAGAACAAACAGTGTATTTACCTTAATAGTCAAAATATATATGATAGTTCATGACATCCAGTCTTACAAATTACAAAACTCCGCCATCTCTCTCCCCACGTCCACCACTGCTGGCGGCTCACCTCCAACTGCGCAACGCTACGCGCTGTTAGCATCCAGCTGCCGCTGCCCAATACTACAATGGCAGACAACAATGCAAACTGCGCACAGCACAGTCAGTGATTTTTCATACAGAGCGCTATGTGGCGTTACCAATAAGAAAACCTAAACAGCCTACCTACATAGCCCCCATGCTCACCACAAAAAAATTGACAAGTTGTTTTGGGCAGTGGCCAATACAGATTTGAAATTTTTTTTTCATAATTACAATAACAAAGAAATGAAATGCACACACTTATCGATACAATGTTGGTCAAAAGCTAAAATTTTCTCACAGTCCATAAAGACAGTCATGATCATTCATAAAAGTAAAATTGCAGTGTTTTTCTCAAAGTCTGAGTAGTAAAAGAAAATGCACATGGAAGTAGTGGATTTCCATGCAGTCTTGAAGAAGTGGTGTTGTCCTTCCAATGGAAAGACAGTGCTGACTCTTGACATGCAGACAGGTAATGGGCCACAACAGAGCAAACCCACAGCAGAGTCAGTCGAAGTTTTGAAGAATATTGGTAGGTAGGTCATCACAGAGTAGACCCCTTGTAGTCCTGGTAGAGATTACGGTATTGGTGGGCCACTAGAGATGCAGACCCACTGTAGAGCTTGTAGAATTAATGGTGTTGGTGGGTCATCAAAGGTGTAGACCCACTGTAGTCCTTGTAGAGATGGCCAGCAGCCATCTGTTTGACTGTGCAGGCGCACAATCACCATTGAAGGGTCTTGCGGATAACACAGCAAGTCCATAACCCACCACTTGTCCACTCACAAAGTTTTTGGAATTGTCCTTAGAACCAGCAATGCTGTTAACCAGTCCCTTGCTGAGTTATTAACACATGTGCAAACACTATCAGTCCCTACTTCTCACATATTGTCCATATACAATGACCAACAGAAACGTGTGCAGCGAAATGTAATTTACAAGTTACTTAATTTGATGAACTGGTGTCAATTACAATTTTATAACATAAGAATGCAATAACAAAGGTACAAAACACATCTTTAAAGAACATAACAATACAGATAACATTTGCAGTAGTACAGGCTTTACAAAAGAATTGAAATAGCAAATACATCAGTGTTACGAAAATTACGACATAAGTACATACATAAAAGATCAGAATAACTTTTGAAACATCAACTTGACACAAGAGCATTAGAACAAAACAGAATAAATAATGTGTCAACATCTTTACAAAGTAAATAACATGTTATTAATGCAAATTATATTTGAGGATAACAGTATTCCTCATCATAGTGAATGTAGCTTAGTATTAGAAAAATTCTGCAACATAAGTCTTATCAGATAAACATATAAAGACAGGAAGAACATAAATACACAAGGGTACACAAACACATAGTGGGATAACACAAGGAAAGGACAGGGTTTGTTTCACTGCAGTATTTTGCAAACAAAACTTTCTTTACTTCTCGGAGATCTCCCTTCGTTCTTCATTATTTCCAAAAAGTCCTATCTATACCTGATTTCTGTACTTTTTTCGTATAACTTCTCAATGCATTTCTTCCAATCCATCGCAAATCATTCTCTTATATAGGCTACCCCCTCTTAAGTTAACTTAAATCTACTGAGCTCAGATGCTTAACTAACGGATGAGGCATTGCAGCAGCACAAAACAATTTACACAAACAGCAATGTTAAAAAATGGAAATTGGCAAAAAAAGGCAGCAATATTACAACTAATATAAGGCAATGCGCAGCAAACAAGAAAAATAAATCAGTAATAAAATTGGCTTAACCTAGTAATACAAAGTGACATTCAGTAGCACTATGCCTGGCACATAGCAGCAGCAGCAGCAAATGCTATAAATCATACCTAAACATGACAAGGCTCAAGCAGAAAAAATATTACGCTAAAGACAACAATGCAGATAAGGGAAATGTATATTCACATCTTAATGTCTATATAATTAAAATGGTGCAGCACTACTTATTCTACCATAAAAATTACCAAGTACTTGAAAAGAAAATTATATATTCAGTTACTGTGATTAATCCCTTCTTATTGTTCTTTCTATTCAAAGTGCTCCTTTTTCGAAGAATATGGATCATAAAATTATTATTTAATAGATCTGTTGGCAGAAAGTGTTCACATCAGCAAATGCATTTAATTTTATTTTATAAAATCAATGATGCAACACAGCTGGAAAACAGATATCAAATGAAATAAGCAACTATGAAAGGCAAAGCATAAAAATATCATTCAATAGTCATGTGACATTTCGTAAGTTAGTACAAATTCTCTCAACTCTCGTAGGAAGACGCTTGTCATTGTCAGGTATGCATATGTAAGAAAATATCTTTCCAAGTAATGAGCGTGTCGTTTTGCGATGCTTTCTACAAAGGAATTTCAATAGCGAGGGTAATGGCCTCTTTATTTTTTTTCTCCACCTGTGCCTCTGAAAGGCACACACTAATGGCTTGTTTCCCGGTGGCTGTCGCCCAGCTGGGTGCCCACGACGCATTACGCGCAGATGGTCTCTTAACTGTCTTACCGAAATATTTACGACACCAGTTTCCGCTGCAGTGGCAGTCTCATATAAAAAATTTCACAGGTCAAGAATTTCGTTACACATCTGTAGAAACAAAATTCTATTAATATAACAGTGTCCAAAAATTTTTGGCGGCCTTGTGATACATTCACACGTATACACACATTTCATAACTCTTAAAGTACGATTCTAGGTTTCCAACATCCTTTTTTACAAACCAGAGTCCCTAACCACTACTCATTATTCCTTACCTTATTACACATATGTATATTCGTCGACACTTCTTCAATACGTCATCATAACAGATACGTAGCATAACCAAATAACTCATATAGCATCAGCTTAAGCATACTTCAGCAGCATAATTCACATCGTCGTCGTAATAATAACATCATAACACCACAGTCAAATTCTCAAAATCTCCGTAGCTTCCTCCAATAATTTCAAAACCTAAAAAAAATTCTCTGCTCAGGTCAAAAGTGTCATCTGCCTCAAATGTACTTTAAAAATCGTGATCCCATACCAAATATGTCATTCAAAGCTCTCATAGTATCACAATGGTTCCGAAAAAATATGAACAGTTCACAAAATACTACTTCGTAAGTGTGAAGTTATCCAATGGTGTAATTACGTAAACATCTGTCACTGATGTAGTAAAGTAAATGTTTGTCTCTCTCAGTTAAATGATCAGATAGCTGTGTAATTTATGTGTTAGAGACATATGGTACCGATGTGTAAAGTTGTATAAACAAATACCATATTAGCTATGGCTCCTTGTGCTTGCCAAAAACATGGTACACAAAGTAAGCGTGTACCCCCCCTGAGGATTAATGTAATTATATCCTAAGGTGTTACAGATTACAGCAATGGAATGAAATGTATCACGGAAAACTTTCTTTGTAATTCAAATATGTTGAAAAATAAATACTTTAATGCGTGTCCTGTAGCGCTAAATGTGCGTCTTGCTGTAAGACAATCTCTGTGGAAGTGTCGTAGTTATTGTCCTCCGAAAGCTACGTTCTGCAGAAGTCAATGTACTTACCTCATGATAAATAAAAGTGAAATGCTTTGCGTATAGATATCGTATTTTTACGCTTATTGCTGTGATGAAGTAAGTACTGTACTGTAACGTATTGTTGTGCTACAGAAAAGGCTGTCTCATTGTAGCTATACCACAAACGTTACTACTAAAACATGTTTTACTTTCCAGAATAATAGAGAAAAACTGTGCAGATATAAAACAGATACACCGCAAAAGCAACAATGTAAATCATGTCACATATTAGTAGCGTCGTGATATAATCGTGTAGCTATCAAAGAAACCAAATGCTAAGTCATCTTTAATCTCACAGAAAGAACTTTAAATCGAGAATTTATTTTCAAGTAAACCAAAATGTTGCATTAAAATCTCATTAGCAGTACTGGTAACTGTTCTAAGTATGTCAGCCTTATAGTCGTTACGTAATCGTGCAACTAACAAGCAAGAATGTACACGCACAATAACACTGTGACGTCTGTTCACATTAACAATGCATTCGTAATTTCTGTTTAAAAATGTTCCCCAGGTTCTAGACTGGATAGTGAACTTCAAAACATTGTTGCATGTTAACAGTTTCTAAGTCTGACAAAGCATACTAATGACGTGAAGTGAAAAATTTTATGGCAAAGACAATGAAACGTCCCCTTAGAACAATTTATACACGACTGTGCTTAATCTGACACACAATATTTTTAGCGCAACGCAATCTGACTTTCAATAATCCCTACAAAAGAATGGCCCTGACTAACATTAACCTATACCTTTCACAAATCACTTACCTCACAAAAAATCTTCGTTACTCGATCTACTGCAATACAGCGAGCACCACTACTGCCAGCTAAATAAAAGATTCTAACTACGGAAGGCACTAACTACTGATAGGTATAGTTAGCAAATGAAAGATTTTAATAGAGAACAAACAGTGTATTTACCTTAATAGTCAAAATATATATGATAGTTCATGACATCCAGTCTTACAAATTACAAAACTCCGCCATCTCTCTCCCCACGTCCACCACTGCTGGCGGCTCACCTCCAACTGCGCAACGCTACGCGCTGTTAGCATCCAGCTGCCGCTGCCCAATACTACAATGGCAGACAACAATGCAAACTGCGCACAGCACAGCCAGTGATTTTTCATACAGAGTGCTATGTGGCGTTACCAATAAGAAAACCTAAACAGCCTACCTACAGATGTGACTGTAACGCCAAATTAGGGTGGCCACGCAACGCGAGGAACGGGAAATGACAGTGTGTGTCAATCAGCGATCAGTTACGATGCACTGTGGTGATGCTCTTCACTAGAACACAGCCCGGAGGCAACAACTGCATGACTTTAGAAAACGAAGAATCATCCGAAAATTGGAAAAAGGACGAAGGGTGAAGAGTATAGCCTGGGAGTTTCCGACTGATCACATCATTGTTTCACGTGCATGGGAAGCCTTCCGAACCATACCCACTGCTGTCCGAATGGCATGAGGTGGTCGGCCACGCCAACCTCAGCAGCAACTTACCGCTGTATTGTGCAACATGTAAGGCGGAACCGGCGTTAAACAGCGAGTGCGACTGCAACAACATTTAAGAGGCCTGCAACGCACGCGATGACAGGCTCCACAGTGGCACGCCGACCGCATTGGTGTGGTATCTTTGCCCAGCAACGAGTACATAGGTTGCGTTCCGTTGACAGCCATCCACCGACGGCTGCGTCAGGAATGGTGTCAATACCCCATGCACCCAGGAACATCGTCGATGATAATCGTTTGGTCGGTCCAGTTGTTACGATGTGGCGAGATACTGTGTTGCATTGTCGGACTTACCGCTCAACATTATTGGCACATTGTACTCCTTCCCCACGTTCATCGTTCCTAAGATGCATTCGTCCCTGACTTGATCTTTATGGACGACAGTGCGGGACCGCATCCAACGGCGAAGATGGAGGTACTCTTTTAATGGGAAGATATTCAGCAGCGACTGTACTGACTGACCCAACCCCCCCCCCCCCCCGCCCCACTCCGACATAAGCCACCATCCGATACGTGTGGGATACATTGGGGAGGGGGTTGGGGGGAGGACGACGCACTTCAATACGTCCAGAAGCACCAACTACCATCTGCAAGTTGTCAACCACACTGGAGGAGGAATGGAACGCGCTGCCACAAGAAATCCTCACCAACCTTGGGGCTGCCATGGCAGCGTGGCGTAGAGCACGCACTGCTATCCCTGGTGACACAAACTCTGTCAAGAATAATGTCCTGCCTTTTGTACCGTAGAGGTAACAACCATCAATTGCGTTGATTTCAGTGTAATTATTGTCTTCGAATGAAGGTGTCATTTCCGTTCGTCTCATTCCGTAATTCGTTCACATACTTTTATGCTATAATGTAGCATTTCTTTCTATGTGAGGTCCACGCCTAATCAAGCTGTACTGCTTGGCAGTGGCACATCGTGCGAAAGTTACTTTCACTCTTAAGGTTCGCGCATCAGTGTATGTCGGTTCTCTAAGGTCACAGTAGACACTTTAAGGAGCTACCTGAGTAACAGAAATACTAAGACTTTGAGGTAATGACAAAACTATGAGGAACTGTTTTCATATAACCATTTTCCTGGCAACTTGTCATCGATTTCACGTTTCTCGATGCCACCATTGATGTTAACAGATGATTCTCCTACTTAATTACTGTTAACGAAACTAAATATCCCGACCCAATAAAGACAATTTCAAGAAAAATTGCTCATGCTTACAAAAAAATGGAAACAAAAGCTTAGAATATATTATATGATGAGTATAGTGACTTTAGGAATGGTTGAAATGGCTCTGAGCACTATGGGGCTCAACATCTGAGGTCATCAGTCCCCTAGAACGTAGAACTACTTAAACCTAACTAACCTAAGGACATCACACACATCCATACCCGAGGCAGGATTCGAACCTGCGAACGTAACGGTAGCGTGGTTCCATACTGATGCGGCTATAACCGCTCGGTTACCCCGGCCGGCTGACTTTGGGAGAGGTAAATGAATCACACAGGTTGTTCTGACGTTGCAGTTGTCAGAGGAATGAAGACTTAAAAATAAAAAGCCACTCATAATATTTGTCGACAAAGAATACGCATTCGAAAATGTAAAAGCGTGAAAAATACACGAAATCCGCAGGAGAATAACTGTTGGCTATATGGAAGAACGTGGAGTTAGTAATATGCACATGAAATAAGATGGAACGGTAAAAATGGAAGACCAAGAACGAAGAGCATGCATTAAAAAGCCTACAAGGCAAGCACGTAGCCTTTCGTCCCCAACGTTGAATATGTACATCGAATAAACCATGAAGGAATTGAAAGAAACATTCAAGAGTGGAATTAATATTCAGGGTGAAAGCATATAAGTAACAAGATTCTCTGATGACATTGCTATCCTCAGTGAAAGTGACGAAGAACCCAACAGTCAAATGGAATAAACAGTCGATTGAGTTCACTCTGTGGACTGAGAATAAACTTAAGAAATGAGACAGTAAGGGGTAACGGAATTGAATTAGTGATAAACGTAACATGATAATTGGGGACCACAAAATAGACGAATGAAGGCAGTCTGTTGGCTTGGAAGCCAAATAGCAGGTGAAGTAATAAGGACACAAACAGCAGACTAGCAGAGACAAAGAGTGCATTCCTGCCCAAACGAAAGCTGCTAGTATCAAACACAGATTTTATTTTCGGGAAGAGATTTCTAAGAACGTTAATTTCGAACACAGCATTGTACAGAACTGAATGATCGAGTGTGAGAGACCCGGAAAAGGAGAGAAACGAAGCATTTGACATGTGGCGCAAATAGGATATGGAGGAGTAGACGGACTTGTAAGGTAGGAAGTGAGGAACTGTGTACTGCAGAATCGTCAAGGAGAAGAGTGTGTGGAAAACATTAAGAAGAAGAACGGGCAGGATGATAGGACATCATGATATAAAGGAATATTCTCCCTGGTTCTAGAGGGAGACGAAGGTAAAAACTGCAGGGGAAGAAAGAGAGAGCAACATGTCCAACAAATAACTAAGGACGTCGTAAGCAATTGCTTCTCTGACATTGGCGGGTAACATCAAATCAGTGAGAAAACTGACGAAGCAAAGCAAAAATTAATTTGTTTCATTCTCCTATCACTTGATATATTTCAGCACATTCAAGTGAGGTTGTGGTGTATAACAGGGGTATGACAGTGGTTACTATTAGAAGTAAAACTGTTTGAGGAAAACGGCAGTTCTAATTCGTTTTCTAGTTGGTTGGTTTGTGGGATTAAAGGGACCAGACTGCTACGGTCATCGGTCCCCTCGTTTTCAGTCTTACTCAGTGCTAGTATGAGAAAGATCCTACAGTGGACGCAAGTTTCAATATTTATTTACGCCTTTAAGTCACTTCGAAGGATCTGTGCTGTCAGGCCTTCTCTTACTTTCTACCAGACATGTTTAATCACCCAACAATACGACAACCACAGTACCAGAGCTCAACAATGTTGTCTACTAACCAAAATTGTAGTTTAACGAAATTTCGGTTGACTTTTGTGACTAGATCGAAAACTTCCTACAAAATTGAGAATCTATTAGTTAATGTTATCGGGGAGAAATTGTTAGATATCCAAGACGTTTAATGGACAGACTATGGTAGTGTTAATGGACCATGCTACTAACGATATGAATTTATGAATTACGTAGATGATCTCCATGAAACTATTCGAAGATAACGTTGTTGTTTATAGGAAACGTCATATACTATTGCAAAAGCTAGGCCAATGTATACGGGATGAACGATTTGGGTTGGGGCTGACGTTTAATCCTCTACATGAACATATGCGCTGTTTGCATATAAGTAGGCCGAAAGAGGTACTGTTATTTTGTTAAACAGTTATTAACATCTAGAAGTAGGAAACAGCGAGGCAGCTGGAGCATAGTGTACCTAGGAACACATGATATTTCCAGTCGATGTTTCAGTCTAGAGACCCATTTTAAAATCACGAAACGGGACACGTATTAGAGACCGCCATAGGCTGTTTCCGGCATTGTCTCCTTTTCTTGTTGTTGTGAGACATTACGACTTGTTTTGTGCGGCGTTTGTAAATATTACGAGTTTTATAAATTTAATGGTCGTGTAGAACATTAAAGCTATTTTGAGCATATTTTTAATTCTTCATCACAAACTTTTACGGTGAGTAATATTTAGACGGTAAAGTTGTACTTCGTTATTTTGCACTATCTTGTACTTTGATGCGGAGAGTGCTTTTACCATGGAACATTTGTCCGCACCTGGTAACTGAGTGGCCAGCTCGACGGAATGTCATACCTAACGGCCAGGGATCGATTCCCGGCTGGGTCGGAGATTTTCTCCCTTCAGGGACTTGGTGTTGTGTTGTCTTTACCATCATCATTTCATCTCCATCGACACACAAGTCACCGAAGTGGCGTCAAGTCCAAAGACTTGCACCAGGCGAACGGTCTACCCGACGTGAGGCCCTAGCCACACAGCGTTTCCATTTTATGGAATACGTGATAATTAAATGAGTTTCTTTAATATCTTAACGCTCTTCCTGTCTTGAAATTGTAAATCTGTGTTCGTTGCCAATAGGTTTTACTTCAACATATCTTAACTTGTAACTGGCTTTGATGATACTTCATCATAATGTGATTTCTCTTGATGATTGTTTCTACGTTGTAAAGTTATAATACAGGTTGTTTGAAAATGAATGTACGTGCTTTAAGGCTTTGTAACATTTATTCTATTTAACTTACAATTATAAATACATCAAGTGAAAGAGCAACTATAACAGTTTATCTTAAAAGTGTTCAATGTCAGCACCATCGTCACACATCGAGTCGATAGGCGAGTTCTTCCGAAACATTGATCTATTTGTCTGTATCAATTGTTGTAACGATGCTGTTTCTGAAGTCGGATAGATCAGTTGGTAGCGGAGACATACACACGTCATCCTTTATGAACCCCCAAAGGCATGCGGTCAGAATGTGTGTGAACATGAAGGTCATATAAGACGAGCTCTCTCATCAGTGCCTGGGTGCCAATCCTTCGGTCGGGTACACGTCGTTTAATCAATCGTGTGCTGAGTTAAGCCAGTGGGATGACGCACCATTTTGCTACCAAATAAAATTCTTTGGATCAGCTGCTTTCAGTTGAGGAAAGAGTCATAGTTCTAGAGCATCAAGATGAGAAACAACTGTTACAGTTGCTTCACCGAAAACGTATAGTGGAGTCTCGTTGTCACTGTACCATCTCGTGCGTATATGCTGACCCCAGATACACACATTATGTGGGTTCACATTTCTGTCTAGGTGAAATGTCGATTCACCACTGAATACGACACGATCCAGAAAAGATTCATCTCATTAGTTTGTGCAGTTGGCAGGTAAACCGTAGTCTGCTGGCTTTAGAACCTGTAACAACTGCGAACGACAATGACGAACTAGTTTATCGAGAGTACATGTGATAGACCCTCACTCGTTCATGATGTTTTTCTTTCATTCTTGATAGTTCCCTACTCTTCCCTTTCTGCACGTGTATACAATCTAATCTGTATGAGTTGCTCTTTTATTTCTTGTATTATTTACAATTGTACGTTGAATGTAATAAATGCTACCAAGCCGTAAAATACGTATATTCATTTTGAAACACCATGTATAACACACAGGCTACTAAATGTACTGCTGACAAAATTTAAGGCACTGCAAAGCTTCTAGATTCGAAAAAAAAATTTTTTGTAGGTAAATAACCATGCTGTTCCTCGGATCGTTTTTCTCATGAAGAAAAAAAACCCTACTTTTCAGGGTTAGGTTTCGCAATTTCAGACGAAGAGTGGAACATGCATAGAGTGAATGACAACGTTTCAAAGTGGAATACGAAAATACATCAAAATTCTACAGCGTTTGTGTTGTTGTTGTTGTTGTTGTCTTCAGTCCTGAGACTGGTTTGATGCAGCTCTCCATGCTACTCTGTCCTGTGCTAGCTTCTTCATCTCCCAGTACCTACTGCAAACTACATCCTTCTGAATCTGCTTAGTGTATTCATGTCTTGGTCTCCCTCTACAATTTTTACCCTCCACACTGCCCTCCAATGCTAAATTTGTGATCCCTTGATGCTTCAGGACATATCCTACCAACCGATCCCTTCTTCTAGTCAAGTTGTGCCACAAAATTCTCTCCTCCCCAACCCTATTCAATACCTCTTCATTAGTTACGTGATCTATCCACCTTATTTTCAGCATTCTTCTGTAGCACCACATTTCGAAAGCTATTCTCCTCTTGTCCAAACTAGTTATCGTCCATGTTTCACTTCCATACATGGCTACACTCCATACAAATACTTTCAGAAACGACTTCCTGATACATAAGTCTATATTCCATGTTAACAAATTTCTCTTCTTCAGAAACGCTTTCCTTGCCATTGCCAGTCTACATTTTATATCCTCTCTACTTCTACCATCATCAGTTATTTTGCTCCCCAAATAGCAAAACTCCTTTACTACTGTAAGTGTCTCATTTCCTAATCTAATTCCCTCAGCATCACCCGATTTAATTTGACTATATTCCATTATCCCTGTTTTGCATTTGTTGATGTTCATCTTATATCCTCCTTTCAAGGCACTGTCCATTACGTTCAACTGCTCTTCCAGGTCCTTTGCTGTCTCTAACAGAATTACAATGTCATCGGCGAACCTCAAAGTTTTTACTTCTTCTCCATGAATTTTAATACCTACTCCGAATTTTTCTTTTGTTTCCTTCACTGCTTGCTCAGTATACAGATTGAATAACATCTGGGAGAGGCTACAACCCTGTCTCACTCCTTTCCCCACCACTGCTTCCCTTTAATGCCCCTCGACTCTTATGACTGCCATCTGGTTTCTGTACAAATTGTAAATAGCCATTCGCTCCCTGTATTTTACCCCTGCTACCTTCAGAATTTGAAAGAGAGTATTTCAGTCAACATTGTCAAAAGCTTTTTCCAAGTCTACAAATGCTAGAAACGTAGGTTTGCCTTTTCTTAACCTTTCTTCTAAGATAAGTCGTAAGGTCAGTATTGCCTCACGGGTTCCAACATTTTTATGGAATCCAAACTGATTCTCCCCGAGGTCCGCATCTACTAGTTTTTCCATTCGTCTGTAAAGAATTCGCGTTATTATTTTGCAGCTGTGACTTACTAAACTGATAGTTCGGTAATTTTCACATCTGTCAGCACCTGCTTTCTTTGGGATTGGAATTATTATATTCTTCTTGAAATCTGAGGGTATTTCGCCTGTCTCATACATCTTGCTCATCAGCTGGTAGAGTTTTGTCATGACTGGCTCTCCTAAGGCCGTCAGCAGTTCTAATGGAATGTTGTCTACTCCTAGGGCCTCGTTTCGACTCAGGTCTTTCAGTGCTCTGTCAAACTCTTCACGCAGTATCTTACCTCCCATTTCGTCTTCATCTACACCCTCTTCCGTTTGCATAATATTGTCCTCAAGTACATCGCCCTTGTATAGACCCTCTATATACTCCTTCCACCTTTCTGCTTTCCCTTCTTTGCTTAGAACTGGGTTTCCATCTGAGCTCTTGATGTTCATACAAGTGGTTCTCTTCTCTCCAAAGGTCTCTTTAATTTTCCTGTAGGCAGTATCTATCTTACCCCTAGTGAGATAAGCTTCTACATCCTTACATTTGTCCTCTAGCCATCCCTGCTTAGCCATTCTGCATTTCGTGTCGATCTCATTTTTGAGATGTTTGTATTCCTTTTTGCCTGCTTCATTTACTACATTTTTATATTTTCTCCTTTCATAAATTAAATTCAATATTTCTTCTGTTACCCAAGGATTTCTAGCTGCCCTCGTCTTTTTACCTGCTTTATCATCTGCTGCCTTCACTACTTCATCCCTCAGAGCATCCATTCTTCTTCTACTGTGTTTCTTTCCCCCATTCCTGTCAATTTTTCCCTTATGCTCGCCTTGAAACTCTGTACAACATCTAGTTCTTTCAGCTTATCCAGATCCCATGTCCTTAAATTCCCGCCTTTTCTACAGTTTTAATCTACAGGTCATAACCAATAGATTGTGGTCAGAGTCCACATCTGCCGCTGGAAATGTCCTACAGTTTAAAACCTGATTCCTAAATCTCTGTCTTACCATTATATAATCTATCTGATACCTTTTAGTATCCCCAGGATTCTTCCATGTATACAACATGCGTATCCCATATAAAATCTGTAGGCCTCACGCCCCAAAGTCAAGCAACATTTAACGATGTAAAAAAGAATAGATAATAGTAACATTAAAAAGCCCGCCCGTTTAACAGTGCGGTCTAACGCACTGCTTTCCAGGTGGGAGGGCTTGCTGGTCCCCGGCACCAATCCGTCCGGCTGCGCAAACACTGTCTCCAAGTACGTGCGCACTATAATTACTCTACTACACAAACATTTGGGGTTACAGTCCTCTGGTGTGTAACGTTCCCGGGGGGATGGGGGGAGTTCCACTTGGGGCCGAACCGCAAAATACTGAGTAGACTGCTGTAGCCTGTTGTAGGGTTGTGAACCACTGAGGGCTATGGTGGGAAGGAAGCCACTCCGTCGTTTCTAGGTCCCCAGTTTCATACAATACAATATGAAAAAACAAGTAGTTTCCTATCAATGAGAAATGCTGAAAGCGGTGGTCATGGGCATCAGGGCATCGCTGACTTTGATGACGTTACCACCAACACGATGTTATTCTGCAAGCGTGATATTGTTAGTTTCTGTAGCAATTCAGTTCAAGATCGTCCGTTGTGCGAACATTGTTAAGGGGAGTACGTACGTCCTATACCCACAGTGTTAAATTTGGAATATTGATCACCCATTATCTCAGAACCTGTGACAGACAGAGATCTGAAATTTTTGGGATGTATAGTATCACTCCTCCTCTGATTACTGAATCAAAATGTACAGAGAAATAATTAGCTAGTTACGACTTTTTAAAAATGTTGTTAAATATATTCTTTTAAAAGTCCACTTTTTCTTCCATAAGTAAAACATTGTTAAAGGTAAAGATGTTTTGGAGGTTCAGTAGCTGCAGTATACTAAGTGGTAACATAGTGTAAAACTAGAGATATGTATCTGTAATAGTTCCTGAGATAATGGGTCAAATAATTTTAAACATTTCATTTTCGACAAATCTATTTCAAACATATTATTTGATATTAAGTTACGCTTGTCGGCATGCCAGCTTCTAGAAACAGCTGTCCTTGGCTATCCTGCAAACCTAGAAGCTTCCTTCTTTTCCTGCCTCTTGCTTGTTTATTCATTTCCTCTGCTGCAAGCTGGGCTTTCATGATCCTACGTCGATCCATTTCTCTGAAAGGCTTGCAGTGTGTTGGCACCTAGAGTGATACCAAGTTCCTCTAGTACCCCAATTCTTCCCTTTATACTATCATGAAGCGTTATCACAGCATCACAAACAACCAAGCATAGAGTTTTCCTCCCTACAAGAACATTTTTTGGTATGCGGGTCATATTACATTATTGAAAGAATCATTCGGGTTTGGTTTTGGGTTCGACCATGGAGACATTTGGAAAGGAGGTCAGGATGAGCTAATTCTCTATATATTGGTTTAATAGCTTCCATCACTACAGATGGTATGCCATTTATGTGCCTAAATGGTTCCTCGATAACCGCTACCTGAGCTTTGCGGTACTTGCACCATGAATCAGCACCAGGTGGACAATGACCATGTATAGGTATGTCATCATTGGAAGATTTGTGGAAGAATGTAGTGAACTCTGCTCTTTTCATCCCTTGTACGTCATGTGTATTGTTTCTTATTGCCATCCCATAATAATGCTAGAGTTCATCAATGCTTTTGCCTGTAAGTCTTCCTTTCCATTTAGAGTCTTTCCATTTGATAACTTCTCTTCTCCTTTTGTCTGCTTCAGTTTTCGGAGACGTGTTCCCATCCGTTTTTGAACGTGGTCCACACATTGAATCTTAACATTCTGCTTATTAAAATAAGGTTGGCTTTCCACTACTGATTTGCAAGCTTCTGAATCACCCTCCCCCAAGTACTCAGTTTAACACACACGTGAACGTCTGAACATAGAAACAACTGCAGTAGCCTCCAAACCCCTCTAGTCTCCCCATATTTTCTTAGCACAATTTGTTTTATGGCTTTCACTTGTTTCATCAACTGATTTACACTGATGACAGTATTTAGTTTGCACTTAAATGTCTAAAACCTGACCTGTGTCAACACTAGTGACAGTGGCAACTGCATTTTTTGATGTATGACCTCTCCTCTGCCATGTGTTATCAACTGCCACAGACAATTCTGTTGTGTTATCAATTCTAATGCTTCTTTAGCAGCAGCTTTCATAGAAGCAACAGCAACAAGTTTGACACATTCACCAATTACTTCTGTGTGCTTACTTGATCTGGTGGTTGAGTTTGGCAAGTTCAGCGTCGCACATAATACTTCAGCTGCTGTAAATCCTTTCCCAATGCACCTCATTCCATACAGGAATCTAACATTGCTCTCAAACAAGTCATTCCTGCACTTCTCAGAAGTCCAAAATGATGTCGAGAGCCTGAAAACTTCGCACTGAATATAAAGTTCGTTAGAGTGTCCAGTTCTTGCAAATGAGTCTTCAGAGATGCTAATTGGCCCACCACAGACCTTACATGAAACAGCATCTTGCAAAACTTATCCAAATACACTCACATCTAAAAGAACATAACTTATACTATTTTGATCTTTGCCAATAAATAAATCCTCATGGTCTCCAAGTTTCCTCTTCGAAGCAGTAGTAGGCGTGTCCTTATCACGGATCTGTGAAAAATCTATTTCAGGATCAACACTGGGTTCAGATTTTATGATATGCTGATTTCCATTGGAACGTCGCTTCTTAATACAACCTTTCTTTTCGTCATGTTGAAAAGGGGTATAAAAGAGTATAATAACACGCCAAACCTCTATGTTTTCAGTTCAAAACTCATGAAACACGACAACCACAAATTAAATAAACAAAATGCATGTGCTATACCGCAAATTCTGTTTACACAGTGCATCCAGCCTCTTAACATTAACATTAACATGATTTCAAGGTATAAATAGCTGAAAACCACAGCCTTCTAGACTGAATAGTTCAAGAGATAGAGATACTTAGGCAAGTCAGTGCAGAACGACCGGATAACTTTACACACGCACTATTAACTTTGAAATGATAAAAACTACACTTCCAATTGGAATATTTCGACAAATAATGCATCAAATTACGCAGGAGAGATGAAATATTAATGTCCATTTTGACCAATTCCGCCATACATACTCCCCTCAAGATACACTTTGATTTTTAGTGTGCTGTGTAAGTACAAATAACACGATATTAATTCCGTCTTCAGAGAATGCTGTTTGTGTTATGAGCCGTGCGTTAGTGGTTGCCCCATCTGTCTCTTATGCTGCATACAGCTTCTATGCATCTGTCAATGGGGCATAGGAAGAACGAAAGATCTCTAGATATATGGCAGTGTTTAATATGTAAATGAAAAATATGTGACCAATAATGAGCACGCCGGACAATACACACCAAATATCTATCTTCTCTGAGTGGAGAGGTTCTTCATGCATTGTCTTGCGACCGTTATCTGCAATGTTGGGAGTTTGCGTAACCAGGAAAATGACATCCGACTCCACGTGACACGATGTAAAGCAAGCGGTCAAAATAACTGTTAGCAACTGGTGTTAACAAACTTTTATAATAATTAACTCTTTCCTTCCATATCCTCAGATTACAACTCTTGCGCCACACTCACACGGTAGGAATTTAATTTCCTATTTTTTAGTACACGATGACACGATGTGCGAGATACACTAACCTGCTGCTATAGGCTCTTTGCTGACTTGTGGGGACTTATAATGTCTACGTGAATTTTGTCTATATTTTCAGGGGACCTCACTTTCGGTCGCATATTGCTCTCTTCATTCTGAACGGATCCTACAATTTTCCATTTGTTGTACAGATTTTGAATAGTGAAACAGTTATTTACATTCCTTCATGGTGACTTTCTTTACGTAACACTCCAGAGTATCAGCCCGCTGTTCTAATATGAACTGCCCCACTTCTGTAATAACTCAACAGCACGAGCTTCTCACGATATTGCCGCGCGAACACCAAGCTGCACTCAAGTGTCTGATAAAATGCTGTGTGGCTAGCTTTCGAGACAGTGTTGCCACTTCAGAAGCGGTTAGACTAAATATGATTAACCGGTACGTCATGAATACCTGTTTTATGTCGGACCCCTGTATGACAGGGCTGCCTGGAGACGAATGTCTGAAAACTCTTCCAAAGTACACGACTCACTCTTATGTGACTGAAGAAGATTGAAAGATCATTCACAACACAAAGCATGGAGATAAGATTCTTAATGAAATATCCAAATGCAAAAAGTCAAAATGCTTCAACAGTCTTAAGCCAGTTTTAACTAAATAGATTCAAGATATATCAACGGAAATAATTGACTACAAATCAGTCAGTCCCAAAAATATCGATACGAAACCTCGATAATCGATTCAGAGTGAAATGCTACAGTCCGCCACCTTGTGTTGTGTGTATAACATTGAAGCAATTTGTGCAGTGAATTACGTTGGAAATCAGTGACAACAAATATGATGTCCAATAGTATACTGTCAATCAACAGCTCCGCCATTACACCAGTGATGCTAGTGAAGCACAAAGAGATGAAATTGTAAGTGATCAACTGTCACATAAATGCCTTTCACACTATTTTCGTAACACATAATTTGTGCAAATCTATCTGCATCCTATACAGACAGTGATATAGATAGTCAACCACAAGGAAGAAAATCAGCAGAAGATATCACTGATTTCGATATCCAGCCATACACTGCCCCCCTCCTTCCCCCCAAATGCCACACCAGCAGCTACAGTAAAAAAAACAATGGACAAAGAGTTCTAGATTAATCTAGTTTAAGACTGTTTATTTTTAGGTAACTTTTCTCTATATGTATGCATGTATGTATGTATAAACGCCTGAAGATGGACAGAACATGTTCGAAACGCGTTGCATTACATTAGATTAATCATAAAATAAAAAGTGACTGGTAGCAGAAACTTGAAATAAATAATTATCGCACACAGTCACGGTGCACAAACATAGCCATTACGGCAGAAAACAATCAAGATTGAAAGTGGTCTGACATTGAAAGTGGATTGATCGCATAAACCTAGACGTAGGAAAAGCAGGTGTGAGTCTTTCTTCCATTTGAAGAATATGTTCTCGAGTACTGTTTTCTATTCTCATATCTTCAACACGCAGGAGTGATGAAGAAGGTACAGAAGACACCAAAAACATAGCAGCACATATCGTTACTGATACGATCAATAACTGTGAAAGCTCAATGGGTGTATGTCAAATTCGATTTGTAGACGCTACGAGAAAGGTGTATCAGGCAGAGAGTGTATCTTGCAAGCTCAGGTGAGGGACGTGTTACTTAAACAGATCAGTAACTAATGAACTGATGGTGAATTGGTGTGGCTGGTTCCAGGGGAGATTCGAGTCCTCTCCCGGGCATGGGTGTGTGTATTTGTCTTTAGGATAATTTAGGTTACGTAGTGTGTAAGCTTAGGGACTGATGACCTTAGCAGTTAAGTCCCATAAGATTTCACACACATTTGAACATTTTATGATCGTGAATGTGCATTTAGAGATCTTCAGTCTCATATGGAGGCTTATCAACAGTGGTTTTCTCCTTGCATCTCTTGCAAATGCAAGAGGGGAGAGAGCTGGATCTTAGTTGTATACGAAAAGCAATTCACTGTTGAGGTACGGGCCGTCTTGTGGTCGGCGTACTTTGAAATGCTCACGCCGTTGGTCACGCAGTCGCGTTTCCTACAGCCGCCACCGTGGCATGAAGGCGCTGCCGAGTTCAAAGATTTACGCACAGAGCCCATTTTGAGTGATTGACATTTCATAACATTTGCGCTTTCATAGCGGCCGGAGTACTGAAAGCTATTGAGCAATGTCTGAATTGTAAACCTTTGCATTGCATATACCGTGTGATCAAAAAGTCAGTATAAATTTGAAAACTTAATAAACCACGGAATAATGTAGATAGAGAGGTAAAAATTGACACACATGCTTGGAATGACATGGGGTTTCATTAGAACCACCCCATATTGCTAGACGCGTGAAAGATCTCTTGCGCGCTTCGTTTGGTGATGATCGTGTGCTCAGCTTCCACATTCGTCATGCTTGGCCTCCCAGGTCCCCAGACCTCAGTACGTGCGATTATTGGCGTTGGGGTTACCTGAAGTCGCAAGTGTATCGTGATCGACCGACATCTCTATGGATGCTGGAAGACAACATCCGACGCCAATGCCTCACCATAACTCCGGACATGCTTTACAGTGCTGTTCAAAACATATATTGTTGAGGAATGATGGTGGACATATTGAGTATTTCCTGTAAAGAACACAAAACCTTGCTTTGTCTTACTTTGTTACGCTAATTATTGCTATACTGATCAGATGAAACGCCATGTGTCGGACATTTTTTGAACTTTTGTATGTCTTTGGTTCTAATAAAACCTCATGTCATTCCAAGCATGTGTGTCAATTTGTACCTCTCTATCTACATTATTCCGCGATTTATTCAGTTTTCAACTTTATACTGACTTTTGATTACCCTGTATTTCAACTTTCAAATGTTGTGTTAGCAACTGACTCTACAACTACCGCGAACAAAGCTATGCACTGTTTGTGTGCATATTAGATGTAGAATAAATTAATATTTGAATTCTCTGTCCACGAACGACACTTGTTTTTCTCTCCTGTATCCACTGTAGAAGCTCAAAGCGTCCAAGGGAAATTACAACAACCGTAAACTCTAGATGGCGTGTGATGCTCACATATTATAATTCATCGGGCTAGAAGAAGTTCATTAGACTTTTTTTTGGTTCATCTAAATTTTTCTAATTTTCTGCTTCACAATTTTCGCATATACACTCCTGGAAATGGAAAAAAGAACACATTGACACCGGTGTGTCAGACCCACCATACTTGCTCCGGACATTGCGAGAGGGCTGTACAAGCAATGATCACACGCACGGCACAGCGGACACACCAGGAACCGCGGTGTCGGCCGTCGAATGGCGCTAGTTGCGCAGCATTTGTGCACCGCCGCCGTCAGTGTCAGCCAGTTTGCCGTGGCATACGGAGCTCCATCGCAGTCTTTAACACTGGTAGCATGCCGCGACAGCGTGGACGTGAACCGTGTGTGCAGTTGACGGACTTTGAGCGAGGGCGTATAGTGGGCATGCGGGAGCCGGGTCGACGTACCGCCGAATTGCTCAACACGTGGGGCTTGAGGTCTCCACAGTACATCGATGTTGTCGTCAGTGGTCGGCGGAAGGTGCACGTGCCCGTCGACCTGGGACCGGACCGCAGCGACGCACGGATGCACGCCAAGACAGTAGGATCCTACGCAGTGCCGTAGGAGACCGCACCGCCACTTCCCAGCAAATTAGGGTCACTGTTGCTCCTGGGGTATCGGCGAGGACCATTCGCAACCGTCTCCATGTAGCTGCGCTACGGTCCTGCACACCGTTAGGCCGTCTTCCGCTCACGCCCCAACATCGTGCAGTCCGCCTCCAGTGGTGTCGCGACAGGCGTGAATGGAGGGACGAATGGAGACGTGTCGTCTTCAGCGATGAGAGTCGCTTCTGCCTTGGTGACAATGATGGTCGTATGCGAGTTTGGTGCCGTGCAGGTGAGCGCTACAATAAGGACTGCATACGACCGAGGCACACAGGGCCAACACCCGGCATCATGGTGTGGGGAGCGATCTCCTACACTGGTCGTACACCTCTGGTGATCGTCGAGGGGACACTGAATAGTGCACGGTACATCCAAACCGTCATCGAACCCATCGTTCTTCCATTCCTAGACCGCCAAGGGAACGTGCTGTTCCAACAGGACAATTCACGTCCGCATGTATCCCGTGCCACCCAACGTGCTCTAGAAGGTGTAAGTCAACTACCCTGGCCAGCATGATCTCCGGATCTGTCCCCCATTGAGCATGTTTGGGACTGGATGAAGCGTCGTCTCACGCGGTCTGCACGTCCAGCACGAACGCTGGTCCAACTGAGGCGCCAGGTGGAAATGGCATGGCAAGCCGTTCCAGAGGACTACATCCAGCATCTCTACGATCGTCTCCATGGGAGAATAGCAGCCTGTATTGCTGCGAAAGGTGGATATACACTGTACTAGTGCCGACATTGTGCATGCTCTGTTGCCTGTGTCTATGTGCCTGTGGTTCTGTCAGTGTGATCATGTGATGTATCTGACCCCAGGAATGTGTCAATAAAGTTTCCCCTTCCTGGGACAATAAATTCACGGTGTTCTTATTTCAATTTCCAGGAGTGTATCTGTATATGTAAATTAAAGTGTGCTACACTGGACGTTGAAGTCCTTTGCATTCTATGTGAGTAATGTATGTAAAATACCATATAAATTGTTTACGACGTTAAATAATTTTCTGATGATATTTTGTATTTAAAATTATTTGTGTATATAAACTGTTCATGTTGATGTGAATCTGACAATTGTAAGAAATTGTCACGCTTAGGAACAATGTAAGAAACAGGTGCTATGTAAAAGCCAGATTGCTTTTGATCGAAACGAAAGTGGGTCAGGGGAGTGGGAAAGGTGGCAAAGGCGAATTGTCGGTCTACCTACAGCTAGCGCGGGAAGTAAGTCGCACAGTGTGAAGGCAGCAGTGACTGAGGACACACCCTTGTGGAGCAGGAGAAGCTTTGCCTGCAAATTTGCACAAAAATGCCTCGGACGAAGACTGCTAACGGCTAACGGCATAGCTGCGATTTGTTGGGCTAGTGTAAGTAAAATGGAACGACTCGAAGAAGAGAAATAAAGCCCATCCAGCAAGATAATTGCAGGCCGTACTGTGGGTAGTGTAGCCGCCATAATTGTTCCACACCCAAGTTCTACAGCCACCAGATAACATATTTTGGTATTATACTTTTGCACAGCGTGAACCATTAATTTAAACTGTGTTTTATTAGTAAACAATCATTCTTGAACGTTAAAGAAATTGGTTCACCCCGTTATTTCATCCTATTCCTACATCTATATAGGGTTCCTTCCTCGTGTTTGATTAATTCGAGTATCCTATTTTACAGACTTATGAAGTGCCAAGTTCACATAAAGAGGCATAATTTAAATTGTTTTTGTATAAATAATGAGAGTGGAAAAGTGTCAATTGAATAGAGTGAATTTAAATGTAATTTGCATCATAAAGTTAAAAAGTTCGTAAATATTTTCATCTAGAGCAATGGTTAAAGAAAAGCTCTCTTAGTTGTTTCACTGAAAGATAGCTTTTGAAAGTAAGTTCCAGGAAGAAAGAGGTTTTCTTGAAGCGAAATGTATAAAGATGTGTGCTTTAGAATCTAAGTATTTTAATATTTAAGTTTCTTGGTTATGAAAAGTGCTATTCTAAACGTCCACCCTGGCCCATTTTTTTAGCCTCCTTGAAGTTATCTACCGAGCCTTTTCTCTTTTAAAAACGTAACGTATAAGGGTGTAGTAATAATTCCAGTGTCTACACCAACGTTGTTTACGTTGAGTAATATTTGCTTGAAGAAGCAACTTAAACAGTAGCAAGAAATTAGGCAAATATATACGTCTGATTTTCCAACACATCACTATTTCATTGCCTGGATAGACTGTCGATCGTTAGTACATATTTTAAACCAGTAAATGAACTTGGACTGAGTTGTCCCGGCTTCAATTTAATACTATTAATACGGTGTTTCTTTCTAACTGCTGGGGAAGATCTTAGGAAAAGAACTGGATAGACTGATTTACTTATCCATTAGACACAACACATGGTCAAATCCTGTGAAAAGGGTAACTCTATTGATTAGCTTTTCCTGTTAACAGGACTAACCTCTCATAGTGTACTTTATTTGGAAAGTAAACTAAATTTGGTTAAAGGGTTAAACGTGGCAATATACAGACAGGGTTTTCTGTTATTTAGGTAAAAGCAAACACAACTATTACAGTAGTGATAGGGATATGAGTTGAAGTGTGGCTTCCGACTTGTAATGACACACTGTTTTCGTTTGGGAAAACGTTCAGTGCCTACAGTGGATTCCATTCGCGAATGTACTTTATCATTCAAGAGGTATGAAATTCGGTTAAAGTAATGAATCGGTTCTTCTTTAAAACTGCTACATGGAGTACTGTATCTCACAAGATAAAATCGTAGAACTTACGCTCCCTATTTGGAAGTATCACTCACGGGATATTTTTGTTGACGCCTCGAATATTTTGTAAAATGTTTGGCGGTACACCTCTAGTTTAAAAACAAAGCATGCTATTCAAGGTACACACCATTCAAATTTTCACAGCATATTTTCCCTGTCTTACATTCTCTTTACCACATTTCTCACAACTCTTTCGGCATCAGTTCTGCTGTAACTGCTGTACGAATAACTCATATTCCCCTCTCTTTCATTCTTTCGCAAACAAAAATTAAACATATTTCAGACACAGAGAAAGAAAATAATGCAGAGCCGTTTGATTGATTTCTGTCGCCAACGGGTGAGCGCACGGTGTGACCAGGAATTCCATTGGCTGTTCGTGTCAGCACTGCGAGGTTCGGCGTCCGAGCGGAAATTAAAATCTCCAGATAAGGCAAATTCACAGCACAAAGAAACGGCCAGAGAGGGACAGCGTTGTTATTCGGCGATATCTGTCTGTGTGTCCATTAAAGCTTTTAGCGGTAGAGTTCGTCGCGTATTTCTGTAGCGTACCAAATCTTTCAAAACTTTACTACAGTGCTAAGCGCTGTTCGGTATAGGCTCTCCAGCCTTGCTGATTCCGCATTTCAGTAATATTTAATATAGTCTTCAAAAATATAATATCTACAAAAACGAAATGTGGACAATAATTTACTTATCATATTGCTGTCTTTGAAAGCTTCTGTTACGTTTTCATTTTTTTGGGGGGATTGAGTATTGAATTTGGTTTTTAAACTCTGTTCTGTGCTAAGCACTGTGTTTTTACTGTTTAACAATATTGTGACTGATGGGATACATATGTTTGACTATAGAACCAAGCAGGTTTTAGAGCAGGGATGTCTAAATCCTTTACTTGTCTAGTGCTATCATGTAGTGGGCTGCTTTCAGAACTTGAAAAAAAATTCTACGGACCAAGTACTGGAAAGGCCAACTACAAGTACGCTTTAAACTCAGAGTAAGGAGACAAAATTTTCTCCTGCAACAGACAATAAGAACGAGAGAATAAAAGCTGCTGATCTTCATATTACCCTGTCACCAATTTTTCTCATGAAATTACACTGGTAAGTCTGCAACACTTCCTTCCATCTTCTTTATCAGCACAGTAGTCTCAATGAGCAAGTATGGAGTTATCATCACATCCAGACTCTTTTGAATTGAATAACGCACCAATTAATTAATCGAAAGACCCATGTTATTAATTAATTGATTCCCGCTCCATAACGTTTTGCTGTGCAATGCAACGAATACGCACTGTTGCATTAGAAACAGAAAAATTTATGGAAAATCTGTCTCTGTTTATTCGAAGGCCTGGACGGCTTCAAAATGAATTTTTGTCCAGCACGGAATTTACACACTCGCACCTTCCTGTCCTGTCGGACTGCTCCACTATCTATTTATGTAGTTACCGTGTTATTGGCGGAAAAGCAACAACTTCTCTAATAAAGTATTTCAACTGAGATTCCCTTAGTACTGTGCACACAGCAAGCATCGTTACAATTTTTAATATTGTCACGTCTGGGAAATGTCATAGGAAAATATTCAGTGCAGTGTGATGAAGTGCACAATAGATCCTACACAATTTCCCTACTCCTTTCATCTAAAATCTGATGGGTTTAGTCTGGGCACCATGATGAGCTCGTATATAGGTTCGATCCTGGACGTCTTCAGTATTAGCCATGAAATTCAGGACCGCTATGTTGTTGACGTCTCCTGCCTGTAGCAAGAAGTGCTTCATCCGTGCTCTCGACACAGTGTAGGCTGTAGCTTTCTTCAGTAACTCCACAACTACCTTCATTTAATAAACGAACTTATTCTCTGAACTGATACCAATGAAACGACTGTTTCTCCATCTACGTTCGGTGATCTTCCCTTCGCCAAGCTGAAGCCATAACTGTCCAGCAGAACATTCTACCAAACCTAATCTTAAATTAATCTGTGCAGTTACATGCTAATGAACTCGGCACCCAACAACTGTCATATCTATTTGATAAGCATTATATAGGTCACAGTGCAGTCCTAACTCACCAAAATTGCCCGAATTGACTACAGCCACATTGTTTGAATAATTAAGGTAAAACTAAGGCGAGCTCAAAGGTCTTGGCGACTTTCAAGGCTTCTTGATGGACAAAAATACCTTGAATCTATATATAAACAATAAAATATATGATTCCCAGAACCTGTTTCCTCTGCCAAACTTAAATGGTCGGCATGCCTGATGTTGCAAAACATGGCTGTCAGTGTTTGCTACTGCTACGCAGAACGCTGTAATGCTTTTTGACTATATATCTCTTTTGTTGCAATACATTGATCGGTAAAGCGTCACACTTAATAGGTCAACTTCAGCTGAACGCCGTTTCTACTGTGCTTCTTTTAGTAGCTGGTGGAGTCAACGGCGGATAGAAGGGCGTTGGAACACAGAGTGTGGAGGGTAGTACAGTTAAGGAAATAGCTTGCCCCGAGGTACAAATAGGTGAGGTCTGTCGAAGTGCAATGTTTGATCTCTGGTAGGTAGGAAGCAGGTAACCAAGCCGTTTAGCAAATAATTGTGACTGCAGCCTAAATTACTGAACAAAAGTATGGTCTAAATTACAAAAATTAGAATTCTCATATACAAGTTTTAGAACCTATTATACAACGAAATCATAATGTAAAAACCCATGTTCTTTTAAAAAGAAGTGGAAAAGTGGTAACAACATTGCAAGGGATTGTCCTGTGATCCTTGGGTTACGGTTTACTCAAGGTCACGCTTTGATACTTCACTGATGATTATTTAAGAAGACACTGGATGTTAATAAGGCAAGCATATTTTGAAACGCGTGGTAATTTAACAGAAATAGAAATAGAAATGAAAGACAAGTTAATCTTTAATATTTTTATGAGAATGTCTTACCACAAAAAGGAAAATAGAAACCAAACTTGTTAATAATGTGGAGCGATAAGTAACTGACGTAACCTGCCAGACAACCTGCTCATTCGTAGCAATGTTGAAAACGAAGTTATTTCCTTCATTCCATCCTCAAAATTATATAACATTTACTATCGAGAGCGAAAGGAGAATGCTGGACAGATGTTAATTATCTGATTTTTTTTTTTGTTATTTTTCACAAAATCTTCTGACTGTATGCACAAGCTTTGTAGGTGATTTCTCGTCACTGAGCCATTAGCAGAGTTAATTTCACGGTCAGTTTATTTTACAGCTCATTTGAATCGGACGCAGCCTTTTTTCCCCGGTGGTATCTGGATAATTACTCTTGCTTCTCCTATCATTCACGCTCTTTGTTCAGCAATAGCGTTGATTTAGCTTGTGTAGTATACCACCATGATGTAGCTTATCAAATTTTTCTACGTCTGAAATTATCTTAAACTGTCGCACGGTTGGTAATACTCATTTTAATACTGTAAGCAGGTAAATGCCGACTTGAGTAACGGTTTGAATTAAAGTAATTCATGGTGTAACCGCTAATTAAAAAACAATCAGTAGTATTTTACTCTGACATCTATACATGCCTTAATTACATATACTAGTAATTATCATTATACTACTTCAAAAAAATAAATTTTAATGAATTAAAATTGGTCTGTCAACTTGCATGAACACAAGTTTTGTTTCTGTTTACTCCAGAAATATATTTCACTCTCAGTTGTGGTTTTTTTCTCTTATTCCTTTTAAATATGTACGTGTAATCCTTACGGAGTTTAGGAATATACTGTAACCAAAATTTGTTTTTGTAGATATTACACATATACGTTACACATGTATGTGTTCCCCGTGGCTGCCAATATAAATCAACTAAAAGTCTGTTTTAATACTGCATGTCATCTACTGAAGAGGGACGTTAGGCGTATATATGAATTGAATTTTAGTTTCGTATATAATCCCTAAAGTGTGTATTCCGATAAAATAGTAGCATCCACCCTTTTTTGTCGGTTATTGTCGCTGTGGTTGACCTGTCCTTAGCTGAACTTATTGTTGTTATTGTTCCTAAACTGAACGTTACATGTGGGCATCGGAGAAATTTCATGTGGTTTTGGTTTAAAAAACTAATTGGTGTGGTTTGCTATTTATAGAAGACTGTCAACGAGCTTTCGGCAGAGATCTCCTCTGTCGTTGTCAAGTGGATGACTGTCGTGTGGTTCTCATTGCCGTGCTTATATAGACGCGTCGTCGCTCGTGACGTCAGTGGTGCTCGGTCCCGCATCATATATGGTAATGTTTTGGCCGATCGATAGACTGGCCTGCTTCAGCTCCCTGATAACCGGATCAACGCTGTACTCAGCTGCAATCCCCCGTCTCTATTGATAAACGAGGACATAGAGATTAGAATTTCTGACAACACTTTCAATAGAGACGGTGAATTGCGGCTGAGTACAGCGTGGGATCTGGTGTTGAGGGAGTTGACGCGGACCAGGAGGTCGCTTGGCCAAAACATTACCATATATGGTGCGGGACCTAGTACCAGTGACATCACGAGTGACGGTGCGGCTATATAAGCACGGCAATGGGAACCACACGACACTCATCCACTTGTCAATGGCAGAGGAGATCTCTGCAGAGAACTCGTGGGCAGTAAACCACTTGACGCCGCTTGAAACCCGAGAATGTTTCACTAACGGATATCCCCGCGAAAGCATGCATTAGTACATGACTGTCAACAGTGTATTTCAAACGTAAAAGCTGAGAGGATCGTGCTTATGAGCCATAGAAACATACTTAACGTCCAGAGTTCCCCAGTGAGCACTGGACAACGTATGTCAGTTTATGAGACCGGAGCCGCTACTTCTCAACCAAGTAGCTCCTCAATTTGCCTCACAAGGGCTGAGTGCACCGCGCTTGCCAACAACGCTCGTAAGGCCGGATGGTAACCTATGCAAGTACTAGCCCAGCCCGACAGCCCATAAGTTCGGGGATCTGACGGGAACCGGTGTTACCACTGATGCAAGGCAGTTTGCATAAATCATGAACACTATCTGGAAATATCAAGCCACACCAACTACTTTTCTTGTTCAAAACCTACGAAATTTTATCGATGCCCACGGGCAGCCTTAAATATAAAAACAATAACACTCTTAGTAAGGAAATAATTACCTAGTACATGTCACGAAGGGTCACTACACCAATGGTGAGCGTTAAAAAGGGGCATTTGACACCACTACATCGTAATATCTAGTTTAGGGGTCATACTCCAACAAAAATTTAATTCAGACGCTACTCTAATAACCTCGTATAGCAGATAACATGCTGTATTAATAAGGACTTCTGGCAGATTTATGGTGTCAGTTACAGGGCACACGTATTCTTAAGGAAGGTAGGTACATATGTTATCCAAACAACTCCTAGTCGACATAAAACTTTATGTCTGTGTTTCAGAAACAATAATACAAGAAACCCTCTGAAGGTAGGACAAGGAGTGTGTTACAGTGTACGGTTCAGTGGTAGGGTTATTCTTATAAAAGAACACCGACAACGATAGTTCAAGTAGACTTACCGACCTCGAAAGCTGAATATGAAGAGACAGAGAAAGTATATGATGACATTGAAAGGCTAATACAGTACCTAGAGTGGGATGAAAATCTAATAGTCGTGATTCACCGGAAAGTAGCTGTAGGTGAAAGAGTAGAAGACTACAGGAGGATAAGTGCTTGGGGCAAAGAATGAGAGGGTAGAAAGAGTAACTGAGTTCTGTAACAAGTTTCAGATAGTAATAGCGAATACTCTGTTCAAGAATCACAAGAGGGAGAGGTATACTTGGCAAAGACAGGGTAATACCGGAAGATTCCAGTTAGAGTACATCAGAGTACAGAGATTCCGAAATCAGATACTGGATTGTAAGGCATACTCAGAAGCAGATACAGATTCAGATCAGAATGTAGTAGTGATGAAGAGTAGGCTGAAATGTAAGGAGTTAGTCTGGGAGAATTAATACGCAAAGAAGTGGGACCCGAAAGTACTAAGGAATGACGAGACAATCTTGAAGTTCTCTATAGCTATATGTATAGGAATAAGGAATAGCCCAGTAGTTGAAGAGGAACAGGGCAGTCACAGAAGTTGAGCAGAACATCACAGGTAAAAAGAAGGTAACAGCGAAGAAACAATGGGTAACAGAAGAAAGAGTTCAGTTGACCGATGAAAGAAGGAAGTACAAAAATGTTCAGCGAAATTCAGGAGTACAGAAATACAAGTCGCTGAGGAATAAAATAAATAGGAATTACAGGGAAGCTGAAACGAAAGGGCTCCATGAAAAATGTGAAATCGAAAAACAAATGATATTCGGAAGGACTGACTCAGCACTTGGAATGGTCAAAACAACCTTCGATTAAATTAAAAGCAAGGGTGATAACATTAAGAGTGGGACGGAATTTTCATTTTTAAATGCAGAGGAGAGAGCGGGTACCTGGAAAGAATACATTGAAGGCCTCTATGAAGAGGAAGATCTGTCTGATGTGATTGAAGCAGAAACAGGAGTGAATTTAGACCAGATAGGGGAACCAGTATTAGAATTAGAATTTAAAGGAGCATATACATTCTCTATCTCTTCATATTCAGCTTGCGACTTCGGCAAGTATATTTGAAATATAGTTGTCAGTGTTGGCTTGCTAAGAACAACCCTACCACTGAACTGGTCACTGTAACTCACTCTTTGTCCTATTTATCGTCAGATCAAGCAGAAGCGATCGATAGTATTCCATCAGCACTTCTGAAATCTTTGGGGGAAATGGTATATCGTGTGAGTATAAACGAGAAAAGGAACTTTAATAGCTTATGTTTACATAGTTGCGTGAAAACCATCAGTAAACACTAATTACTTATAGATATCAACTCCAGGGTTAACAAATACACATTTCATTCATTTATTGCTCTGATGAGGCACGGCTTTCACGTGGGTATGTAGAAAGTATGAGACTGGTGATAGTCCATCTGCTTTCGGAAAATTATCATCCACACAATCCCGAAGATTCCAAGACTTGACAAGTGTGGGAATTCTCGAACAAGTTAGCTTAACAGCTCATACATCCTGTTTCCGACAAGAAAAATATACTGAAGAATGGAAACGAAAACTGAGATTGTATTACATGACGATCAGTTGCGCTTTAGAAAAGGTAATGTCAACAGAGGCGCAATTCAGACGTTGCAGTTGTTAATAGAAGCAAGACTAAAGAGTGCTACTCTGTAATGAATAGTATAGTGTCTAGAAATTATCTGCCGAAAAGTAGTCGGTTACGTATTGAGAACTGAATATACATTCTTAGACTTAAAACTGAAAATTGAAGCATAAATGTCCGTGGGTGATTTAAAACGACGCAAATGAATATGTGTAATACAGCTTTCAAAACACATTCCGTAGATGATTAGTTCTAGTCGCTCAGTCCGGAACCGTGCGACTGCTACGGTCGCAGATTCGAATCCTGCCTCGGGCATGGATGTGTGTGATGTCCTTAGGTTAGTTATGTTTATGTAGTTCTAAGTTCTAGGGGACTGATGACCACAGGTGTTAAGTCACATAGTGCTCAGAGACATTTGAACCATCCGTAGTTGATCATCTATGGGATAATGTGAAATTATAGCAGCAAAGGCTTCTCATGCGGTCGTAGCAATGAAGCCCGCACTGGATTGTGTACTAAGAGGCGGAGTGACAAGACGCAACTGCGGAACCGCCAGATTGTATGATCAGATACGCTCTGTGCTTTCATCACTAATTCGGTGTATGGGAATCCTGATAGCTCACTAGCTACTGTTACTCATTGCATCAAGGTAGCGTTCGATTTTATGTCATGTTTTACGCTCGCGATACATATAAAAATTACTGACGAAGCACGCTGCCCTTTATTTTTTTCTCGATTAGAACAGGGCTTTTGTTGCACCACACGATGCAACTAAAATGTTACGACTCCGGTCTTCCTTATAAATAAAGCACTAACACCTAAGGCGGTCTTTTGAAAATGATGATCCCTGACTGTGGCTGCCCTGACTTTAAAGGCTACTCGTAATGTTGTCATAACTACAGCACAGATACACGTTCTTCTCCGCTGTTCATGTGCATGTTAGCAGAATGGTAGCAATCCACATGCACAGTGCCTCGTACTGGCGGCATGGCTCTCCTTGACGCAGCACAGGAAACAGGCGCTCCCGCATTGGTGCGTCCAACAAAGGCAACATCGGACACACTAAGTTGCACTGCGTTTGCATTTCTGGCAATTGACACGATTTTTTGATGCTTTTGTGTACAAAATTCCTCCTCCTCTTATGGCATACCCGTCAGGACTTACATTAACAACGTATTAAGATCGCTGGTTGCACCATATCGTCGAGTTCTCCGTAGTATTTTTAAACAGGATAACGTAAGACCATGTGCTCTGCCCATCCAGTCCTGCCGTATCTCTGTAGAGAGCGCATTCGATTGTTGGTGTTGTCAGCACGTTCTCCAGACCTGTCACCCAAAGGAAATATGAAATAATGAGTTGCTGTGAAACTGTCACTACATCACACATCAACCATTACGATTTATGAACTGTAGCATGGACCTGAAGTTCAATCTGATTACTGGCTGGGCCGGAGTCACTTTTGCTGCCATAAGTGGCAATTCTGTGTGTTGAATTTCGCGTGTCTATGTAGCCCACAATCGATACGTTTAATCATGTGTTCTTTCTATTATAGTATTGTATTGTATTGTAAGGAACTGGGGACGCACAAACGACGAATAGACTCCGTCCCCGCTGTAGCACTCAGTGAAGGGCTACAGCAGTCCACTCACACCATCGCCGCCCCACAACACTAAACCCAGGGTTATTGTGCGGTTCAAAGTGACTCGCTTGGAAGCTTTTAAAGCACTTAGTACAGTGTTTGGGAGATAACACAGTTTCAGACAATAGCTTCAGTCATAGATAAAATTTCAGGCACCTAAGAGTAAAACACAGCAAGATTAGAACCAGCGATTCCTCAGTGCTTACGATTTACTTGGTTGATTATTATGGATGACATAATAGATGGGAGGCAGTCATGACTTACTACAATATATCCTGTGACTTAGAATCTTCATTTGCACAGTGTTACGTTTGAAACATACGCGTTTACTTCACAGTGTAAAGTGCTTTAAAAACTTCGCAGACGACTCTCCTTGAGAATGACTGGAAGGCTGCCGGCCCAAATATCAGTGAAGACTACCCTCTTACGTACAGTGCAAAAATAAACCAATAACTAAGGAAAACTGAATTAAAAAGAATTATCACTTACTCGAAATCCCGTCATTCTGTCCCATTAAAACACATAAGTTTGGAATTTGGCTCAAAGTTTCCTAAAACTTTCTCAGTTGCGGTGCAAAAGCGTGGCGCCTTGATACATCCCTCTCGGGCTCGGCGACGCTTCAGACAGCAAACTGCGATACAACAAAAAAAGGCAGCAGCTCAAAAGTTCATGCGAGATGTAAGGTAGGTTAATGATCTCAATTCTTCACCAAATTTCACCGGACATCTGCCCAACGACCTAGTCGACATGTATCATCCACTTTTCTCCTCGACTTATCACACGCTGGTGATGGAGGTTGAAATCAAGCCATTTTCTTTCGAACGGCCAAGGGAAGCACTCCAAAAACGCCGTCGCTCAGAATCGACACAAAAGGCCCTCAGTTGCCTGTCACTCTGGGAACTGTTGTTTCCGACAGCAAACTTTGTGGAAATCAACGCCTATCAGGAAGGGATGGATTCATTAACGCCCTTTATGCCAATAAAGGGCGTTAATGGGACCATCCCTTCCTGATAGGCGTTGATTTCCACAAAGTTTGCTGTCGAAAATAACAGTTCCCAGAGTGACAGGCAACTGGACGACGTTTCGACAACATTCGACACTACTTACACCTCAACTCCCCCCGACGATTCTATCCTGCTCTAAGGACATCGGGGGGGGGGGGGGGGGGGCGGGGGGGTGCAACCACATTGAACGACATCTGACCACTTTGGAGTGTATTCCTACCCCAAGTTTCGTTCTAGTATGGAAGGTGGATCCCCTACGAACCCTTCAAAGTTGTCTGATGAAATTGGAACACTATCCGAAGCAGTAAAGTGTGTTGTTTTTCTTCAGCCCTCCTGTTTAGCCTGTGATCAGTTCAGAATCCCCCTTGGTGTCACCCACGAACTTCAATGAACAAGTCATAAATGTAACTGTGTGAGACTTCGAAACCCATTTAGCTGAGTGGTGCTCCGCTGATACTCTCCCGCCTTAGGTCAAACAGCACTTCGACATCATGTAAGTGGGGTTGTCTGCCTCCGGCGCTAAAGTAGCAGCGAGCTACCTCTCAGCTGAATCGGTGACGAAGTCTCTCACCGGTATATTTTTGATTTTTTAAGTGCTCAACGAAGACGTGGGGATGCCACACCAATATTTTTGCCGAACTAAGGAACGGAGGTGGGGGGTGTGGAGAAAGGGGGAGGATTTTTGCTTTTTTTTCACATGCTCGTGGAAGTTGCATCTTGTGTTCATATCACAGTAGGGTGCGAAACAGGAATGCTGAAAAAATATAAGCACCCTTTCCTGTTTTATATCACCACCAGATTTCGTCGTTTGGTTTTAAATGGTTCCACCCTGTATACTAAGGAAGAAATTGCGGTTTTACAGCACTCCAACGGGGTCAGAGCACGTTCAACGAAGATTCACCCCACGATGTTCTTAGAGTAGTGTTGAATCGTCAGTGAGGTGGGGGTGGGGGTGAGGAGGGGGACGTGGGATGTCATCAGTGCCCAATGTTGTCAATAACATTATCCCTTTTGTTCATGCAGGGTGAAATGTCGTTTCCGAATGCGACTTTGAGAAGGGGTTATTTCATTGAGGCCCTTCATTCCACCTCCTGACAGCTTTTTACGGTGTTGCTTCTGAAGGCTTCCCCCAGTCACCTGTACGAAAACCGAGGCTGTCGCGGTTCTGATTCCTACAGCAGAGGCGTCAACAGTAGGGGTCAAATGTGGGTAAAGGAGGGACGTCACTACCTTCCCATTCCGTGACAGAACCACGATGGCATTGGGCAAACGTCTAGAGAAATTTGGTGCAAAAGTGACATCATTAACCCACCTTACAGCTAATATGCATTTCTGAGATGTTGTCTTTCTTTGACGTGTATCGGCAATTAATTGTTTGAAGCGTCGCCGAGTCCAATGGGGACGTTGCAGGGCGCCACGCTTTTAAACCATTACAGAGGAAGGTTGCTGACACCTTTGAGCCCAGTTTCAAATTTATGCGTCGTAATGGGATACAATTAGGGGATTTTAAAAAAGTGAGACTTTTGTGCACTGTAGATGAGGCGCATCCTCTACTTATTAAGGAAACCGTAAGACAACACTCCGTGGGACATGCATGACTCAACATAAATGGAAGTTCTAGCGAAGTCTGCAACTGGAGCAGATGTATGGACCACGAACAGCACTTGTACAACGCCCTCAGTGACCCTCAGTGCCAGAACAGTGCTCTGTGTAGTTGTGAGTTCATTGTTTCAGACCGAAGTGAATTCTAACGTGGGGAAATTGTTGGTGGTTCCGTAACCAAGATAGTCGAAGTGTTTGGCGTTTCAAGAGGCCGCGCATCAGATATTCGTAACGCATACAAGGAAATCGAAGAAACATAATCTTTTAAGTCACAACGCAGACGGAATTGTGTTCTGGATGATCGCTGCAGACGGTCATTGAAGAGTATTGTAAGAGTACCACTGGAGAACCGAATGTTCCACTCGCGAATCCTGCCAGCGCCAAAGCAACGTGAAGGGGGCTCCATAGCCTGGAAACTACAGGGCGAGATGGAACTCCCAAAGCCCAGTTACCATACCACGAAAACGTAGTACCGAAGTCATCAAACCAGGACTATGGAAGAAGTGAATTTGGTCTGGTCGGATCAGCCTTGTTCCACACTGTTTCCAAATTCTGGTCGAAATTTCGTGTGACGTACGGCATCCCAATCCTACGATCCAAACTGCTTGCTGCCTAAAATGAAACATAGCGGGGTTTCGGTGACGGTTTGGGCAGCCATATCAGGATATTCCATGGGTGCGTCATTACTGTGCAAGGCCACCTCATAAGTAGTAGGTGTACATTTTGGCTGATCGCATGTTCCAATATTTGTCGCCTATGCTGGTGCTGTGTTCAAGACGACGGCGCTCCAGTTCACACCACTCGCATTGTCCAGAATTGTATGTGTGAGCTCGAAGATGAATTGTCGCATTTCCCCTAGCCACCACAGTCACCAGTCTCGATATTATTGAGACAAGGATGTTTGATCGCTGTCTTCGTCCATTATTTTCTCTGGAAATTGCAATTTTTTCTGGAAGAATGGTATACGATTCCCTTAAACACCTTCCAATAGTTATATCCAACCTTTCCGAGACGACTGGAAGCTGTTTTGAATAGCAACTGTTTTCCTACACCCTATTAAGGTAGTCAGTGCTTCAGTGTTGATAGCTACTAGCCTTATGCACAACATACAGTATCATTTTGGCCTCGACCTAGTGAACAGATATCATTTGTTCATTTCGTCACTATGCAGGAAGACGGACACAAAACTAAGACTGCTCAATTATATATATATATATATATATATATATATATATATATATATATATATATATATATTATCCTTCACGATACATAACACTGTACAAATGTGTCGCATTCACCTATCTCGTTAATGCCCGTATGATAACTGTCGGTTACATTTCTTTGTGATTCACATTTTACTTTGCGTCACACCGAACAGATGTTTATAATTTTACCTTTCATATTGACACCACATTAAAAATCATGCTGTGTAGGTGCTATAACAGTTTCACGTTTGTTGGAATTATGTCGTGGCCCTTTTCTGCATATATTAACCATGCATCGTGACATTCATAGTTAGATGATGAAATACGTGTGATGGACTACCCCCATCGCTATACTGATTGCATGGTGGTGGCCTTTTCCATCGGGACTGGTCCGTATATAGTCTGGCACTAAACACTCTTTGGTGTTTCGTAAAAATCACTTTATTTTGATGTTCATGGTACTGGGGGATATTTTTTAACTAGCTACTGCTTGCTTCTTATGTTAGGTACTGACTAGCGTCGTAGTAAGTGCCATGAGAGATGCCCAGATGTCTCAGATGGATCAGAGTGAGTGGAAGTTACATGTGGTTCTAGTCAAAGGCTCCGATTTGAGTTGTTAGTGGAAGCATTAAAGTAATACACGAAGGAAGGAATGCTACCAGCCTCTGTTCCTCCAGAAAATGAGTTAAAAATTTTAACTAAACGCAGCCGACACTTCTGTAATCTACACGGCGTGACATAGAACCATAAACTGCAGCTACAAATAAATTATATAACCACAATTACTGAATAGTACCTTGCTTCCATCATGTGTGTTCTTTGACGTCCATGTACTTGCGACAACGAGTCCGATCAAGAAACTCCTTTAATCCCTTTTCCGTTACTTGAAAAATTGAGAATATACGTCGGTACAAAGGTCCTGTATAATTATTAAGACTGAGGGGAAAACTAGTGATAGAATGTTAGGAAAAGGAAACACATATGAGCTACTGTCTCAAACAACACTTTAATTTGAATTTCGACATTTTTGCCTGTTAGACATGAAAAAGTTATTCTTTTAACTTATTTAACTTATTTTTGTTTTATGGCAGTGTCTCAGTTTGCAGTAAGTTACAGCTGTTCTTCCGGTTCGATGACAGTAACATCACGATCATGTTCCCTGTGCAGACGCTCCATTTCACGAAGTGTTCACCGAGTGAACGAAAACATGGCGACTGCCGTCGGCGATAACGTGCGAAGACAGAGCCTGGAGAACAAGAAACTTAACAGACTGCAGACATCAGTCAAGGAAATGGTCCACCATTACGGGGATACCACATTTTTCTGCACCGTTCTTCGTGGTCACAGCACTTCGGTCGTCGTCTGCCGAAACGAAGCCGTATGTGTCGCCTTCTTTCCTACATTTACAGACGGCATATGCCTCGAGGCTGTCAGTATTTTCGTGTAACGAGACACGCGACAATATGCGACAGAATTAATCATAATCTTGATACTATTATGTTACTACAAGGTGTATGTTTTCATTTTCATCTGAAATTTCAAGAATCAGGATCATGTCCCTAAATTGGCGAAAAATTTCACACAGACTGCAGTAGAAAATTTCTGAACTGATGATGAAAATTATTCTATTTAGCAGTAATTTTATGTGATATGCATTCTTTTTCTCAGACATATTTTTTATACCATATTTACAGTAACAACATTGATGTTACTTTTAATTTGTCTACTTAAGTAAGAATGTCTTTTTCTTAATTTCCTCAAGATTCATTATATAGTTACATGTTTCTGATGCTTACCAACTGAAAATTAATTGCAGTTTTTTTTGCACAAACCTTCAACTAGATAAAAGTTTCTCACAAGTTAATTTTGCGCTGCACAAATCTCAGTGTCATCAGGTATTATGCTACTCGCATTTAGTAGTAACCAAACAATTAACTTACCATTACTTGCGAGCCGTACGTGGCTCGTGTTTCCGCCATCATGTGTTCTACACCCTGTTTTTAACATACTTCCACCTCACTACGTTAATTTAAATTACTACTGTCACTGAGTTGCTGCTTTGCCTGAGCGTGACCGGTGCTAGCAGCGCTTATCGATATATCCCCAGCCGGTCAGATTGGCCGAGCGGTTCTAGGCGCTACAGTCTGGTACCGCGCGACTGCTACGGTCGCAGGTTCGAATCCTGCCTCAGGTATGGATGTGTGTGATGTCCTTAGGTTAGTTAGGTTTAAGTAGATGTAAGTTCTAGGCGACTGATGACCTGAGAAGTTAAGTCGCATAATGCTCAGAGCCATTCGACCGTCGGTCAGTCGTCATACTGGACGACACATTTTGGCTCGCTGATCGTTCATGAGTCGGATGTGTGTGTGTGTGGGGGGGGGGGGGGGGGGGGTGTGCATCGACTCCCGATTTTGTTTTCGTGCGTGCTTAGTTAGTATTAGGTATCATTCACGTCTTCGTGCAAGTGTTTGTCAGGTTGTGTGTGTGTGTAATGGTCGTTATTTCCTTTGACAATTTATTTTAAATCTTGTCGGTTTACGGCGTCTGGGAGGTCGTCCATCTCGTGTGACGTGTGACTGGTTCTCTGAGCGCTTCTGGGCCCCATCAGTTACCATTTTGTGGAACTTGGGTCGGTCCTTTCCTGGTGCAGGGATGTCGTTTAGCTAGTGGGCCTGTTTTCTCTTCACGGTTGGGTCCGAGCCAGTATTTCCGCCGTCGTGTGTCTGGAAGTGAGTGAGAGACGCGCCAGCAGTGCAGTCGCAATGGAGCAGCAGTCGCGGACGGACCAGCAGGGAGTCGGTCGGTTGCGGTGGACTAGGGAAGTTATCTCCGCGCGGTGCAGTCGGCTGGGGATGCTGGCGGTCCCTGCGCAGTGTTGGAGCGTAGGTGGAGCTGTCTGATAGCTATGAGCTTAGTAGTTCACCGACCCAGGACGTCTTAAGGTGAGTAGTGGTTTCAACTACCTAAGCCACGTCCATTCATGTTCTGTGGTTCGTTTCAGTGGTTCGCTGTTGGGGAAGTCTTCCTGTGAGCAACACCAAGTGTTTCTATTGCTGAAATTTAGC